>NW_023339740.1:19408491-19409245 GCF_004916995.1 Morone saxatilis | reverse complement strand
CCTGGCAAAGCTTTATTTCACTTTATTAGTATTTTATGTGTTTGTATACTGTTACATATATATATATATTTATATATATATATATATATCTGTAAGTCACATCTGAATTGTAACCCCCTTTCTGCAATAAAGATGACTTTGAAATAAAAAAATTAAAAAAGAGAGACATTTCTTTCTGCCTCAATGTGCTCCAGTAAAGCAACAAAAGCAGGCCTAAGCTCTGTCCCTCTGAGTTGGTAGATGTGGAGGATAATGATGTTATGGAGGACGACCTTGTCAAAGAGACAGATCTAACACCAGGACCCTCCCTGGACATCAGGACTGCTACAAAAGCAGACCTGGACCCTTTGGAACTTCTGGACATTCTTCTGGAGAATGAGGAGATCCCACCAGAAGATAATGGAAAATCCAACAGCAGCTCATCCCCGCCAGCACACCATAACAGAGAGAGGTCTTCAGTTGCAGAGAAAGACTTGAGTTTTGTCCCTCTGGAGTTGGTGGAAGTGGAGGAAAATTATGTCATGGAGGACCATATTGGCAGTGAAGCAAACGCAGCACCAGGACCCTCCGAGCATGTAAGCGCTGCTACGAAGATAAAGGCTGTGTGGAAAGGCCTGTTCAAATGGAAGCCCAAAAATAAAGTGGGTGAACAGGAGGATTTGAAAGAGACTGCCGAGTCAGACAGCAGTGATTTTAAATCTAGGTCTTCTTGTCCTGAAGACACAGTTTCCACTGCTTCAGTCAGCTCCAGTGA
>NW_023339740.1:19404065-19408391 GCF_004916995.1 Morone saxatilis | reverse complement strand
ACTAATCCCTATTTAATATAAAACAAAAGACAGTTGCTAAACCTAACGAAAAACAGGAGAAAAGCAGTACAAAGAAAATGGCAGTCCACCCTATAATACTCACTAAATACAACCATAGGAAAATACAATCTAATACTAGCTTCATGGACCAGTCAGAGCGGACCTACGGGTTGCCGTCAAAGATCTCGCACGCGACAGGCGGCACAGTCCTGCAGAGAAAACACCAACACACACCACAGACGAAAACAATACCAGAACATACAACCCAGTCTCACAGCAGTTCGTGAAACTGTCACAAAATTAAACTATCTAATTCGTGCTCCCCGCAATGACTTAATTTTTTTTCCGTGCTGCTCAGGACGACTTTAAAACTAATGTATTTCAATAGGAAGCATCTTTCGTGCTTGCACCACGTATTTTACAGCTGTGCGGTCGTGGTTTTAATGATTGGATGTGGAGGATAATGATGTCACGGAGGACAACCTCATCAAAGACATTGATGCAGCACCAGGACCCTCTCAGCAACGGAGATGAAGTCTGTGAGGGAAGGCCTGTTCAATTGGAAGCCACAAAAAAAGTGGCTGAACAGCAGGATTTGGAAGAGATTGCAAAGTCAGACAGCAGTGACTTTAAATCTGGTTCTCCTTGTCCTCAAGAGACAGTTTCCACTGCTTCAGTCAGCTCCAGTGAGGACATCAGGGATGCAAAAAAAGCAGACCTGATGTCCCTCTGAAGTTGGGGTGGAGTTGGTCGGAGGAAAAGTGCAGATGTCATGAAGGACCAGCACTTGTCAGGAACATTCATGCAGCACAGGACCTCCCTGGACATCGCGGACTGCTACAAAAGTCCCTTTGGAACTTCTGGACGTGGAGAATGAGGAGATCCCACCAGAAGATAATGGAAAATCCAACAGCAGCTCATCCCTGCCAGCACACCATAACAGAGAGAGGTCTTCAGTTGCAGAGAAAGACCTGAGCTCTGTTCATCTGGAGTTGATAAATATGAACACAAACACTTACTCACTAAAATTCAAAGTTAGCACTTCAATACATGTTTGACATTTGTTGTATATATTTTCGTAACCTGTTTTATCTTTTTAAGGCAGTGGACCGAACTACGCAAATGTGATTACAGCATGAACATGAAAAACAAGATTGCTGACCTGACTGCAGAGGTGTTTATGCACATCACACAGGCAGTCAGTCACAACATTGAGAAGTGTTCAATTGGTGGTCAATGCACACACCTGGAAGATAAACACCCAAACTCATGGAGACAATTGAAAAAATGATCCACTCTGTTCTGTCAGAGTTAAAACAGGCACATCCCGTTGGCGTTCACAAGAAGAAGTGAAAGTGGTTCCCCAAATTCTGAAAAATCAATAAATAATAAATACTTATTACTTAAATTAGTTGATCAGAATGCCACACCAAAAAATCAAGCTGTGTGGATGAAAATGACTCTGTTGAAGAGAATCCATCAGTTCTGCTGCAGTTTGAGCTGCTGTTCACGGACTGAGGATGTAAATTCTCTCAACCCCCTTCCTCCTAGTCCCAGCAACAACAGTTAGTGATTCACGTCTTCATACACCAGCCAAAATTGGTGGTCATTGAATATGGCTCATTAATTGGCCGCAATTTATTTAGATTTTTTTAAAGCTGGCGAATTTTACTTTAAGATGTTTAGCACATTTAAATAGGATACTTTGCCTTGGCCTTTACCTTCCTTTGCCTTTACCTTGCTTTTACTTTGTGTTTTTATTTTGCTTTACTTTGCTGTTGCCTTGAGTCTGCCTATACTTCCTTGTCTTTGCCTTTGTTTTGCCCTTGACTAAACTTTGCTTTACCCTTTCTTTAAAACAAAAGGTTATACATGAAATCAAAATTGTCCTCATCACACATGTATTGAATTGGCCCCCGGGAGCCGTTTTCTTTTTTTTTTTTTTGTAAGGTAATACAAGGCAGAATGATATGATGATCTCCGCGCTACGGGTGCTCCATGCATGCAGTGATTGATTGCTGTGCAACCAATCACGTGAGGATAAACAAGGATCATACCACCAAGCAGGGAGGGGCGGGGGTCCAGCATATGTTATGTCATCTCTATCCTGCAAATTAAGGGTCCCGGTTTATTTAACAATACGGTCATTCTAGTGGCAAAAACACAGTCCTGGTGAAAACGGAAATCAGAGAGCTGTTTGCTTCAGCACATTTACATATTTCCTGTACAAGATTCGGCTCACCACTTCGATTCCGAAGACGAATACATGTCAGAAGAAGAAGTCCCCGAAGCAGAGAGACAAGACTTTCCTGTCCAACAACGGCACGTGCTCAAGGTGACCGAGGGGTCCCCGTAACGTCACCTCTAACCCAATATGGAGACTTTTGAAAAAATGATCCACTCTTCTGTCAGAGATAGAACAGGCACAGTCCGTTGTCGAAAACACGGACAACTAGACGGTTGGTGCAAGGGCACGAGACCGACCTGAAAGCCTACGTGGAGCTGCTCATCTTGGCAGTACAGGTCCCGAGGCGAGGCCGTGGCCAGTGTGAGATATTTGTACAATAAAACATATGTGAAAAGGGTTTGTTATACTGGGTGTGGAAAAAACAGGTATTGTGCAGGGAAATATTCTGTTGACACAATCACAAGTCCTTCCTGTTTATCTTGGTGATCTTTGTCTGCAGGTTTTAGAATAGTCTCTCTAATATGAGAAACACATTGAGCCTTAGTCATTTACTCAAAATTAGTTTAAATAATCAGTAGGCTGGTGAAGCACCCACTGTAAATAAGTGCACCCTTTGTCCTTTTTGATTAAATTTTAGTCCCTCAAGCCTGGGAGGTGATTGGCAGTGGTCATTGCAGAATTATACAAAGAAACTGCCTCTGCCAAAATAAGGACCAGTAAAAATAGTGACACATGTATTAATCAGAAAAGGATGACACCCAGAATAACAAACTCATAAAAAGAGGGAACAGACTGTGCTTCTGGTGCCTGATCCTGCGGACCTTTCGAGTGAAGCAGATCGGACCCACAGCTGTGTTATTTACTTATTCTCTCAAATAAAAATAGTTGAAGACTATACATCCTTTAAGGTCCTATCTCAAATTACAAACGCAACACCAGCCTGTGGGACGCCGAGAGCGGACGGGCGATATTCTGCATCACAAGGTCTTTCACACGTACTCAACGCTGCTGAGATTCGAAGACCGCGAGTACAGAGCTGCCAGACGTGCCATGCAAAATCCAGATTCCTGGAAGATGCAGGTGTACACCGGAAAGCCCACGGCAGGAGCAGGAGGAGCTCTGGAAAGGAACCAGGGCGTGCAGGTCACGCTTGACGTGACCGAAGGACTGAGGGGTCCCCGTAACGTCACCTGTGACCCAATAGGCCATTTACGCAAAAAACGGAAATACGTCACGGTAGCGTAAACCCACTTCCGTTGTATGCTTTGTTGATTGAGAAATGGCAGCTAACGGTAACATTAGAGTTTTTTCGACAAGCCTGACTTGTTTACCAAAGTTCACCAGCGCCGATGTGGTGAAGAGTGTGGAGATACATTCGTCCACTAAAGAAAACAAACTGGACAAGGGATATAAATTCTTCCACAAAGAATTTATCCACAATTACCAAGGTAAGTAACATTAAAGAAAAACATTGCTAACGTTATAGCATTAGCCAAATAACCGGTTATAACTCTGTTAACTGTGAAGTAACGTTAGGTGTTGTGAATTTGTAATATAAGGTATAACACATCGCATTGAAGATGTTGTGTGTATGTTTAAGTGAGATGGCATGAGATAACAACAACCAGTAATTTGGTGAAGCTGTACTAGGTAAATGTGAACTGTTACTGACATTGTGTTGTGACTTAACGTTAACATTACGAAGTGAAGTTCTGTATTTCTATGTGAGATAACACATAATGTTTTCTTGTTGCATGCGGTTATAGTATCAAATATACTCCAGGGACCGGTTGTAGTGAGAGGTATAGATTCTACAGGTCAATGAGGAAGAGCGAGGAGCCTCACAAACTCGAGGTTTGACTATAGACAGAATGCTGGTTGGCAAAAGTTCAAAAGTTGCCCGTTCTTGTGCGTTCTCTCTTCTTGCTGCGGTTTCGGCACTTTCTTCACTTACTATTTCTTTACTGAAAGTAGGGTGACCAGACCAGATTTTGTTTTACCTTAGCAGGGGACATAGACTGAACTGCTGTGTCCCAGTAAAATCTCAAGTCCAGGTTGAACTAAATTGCTTGCGGAGTACTGGCACAGATATAATAAAATAATATTGAACTTATTTGACTACTGTACTCAGGTTCAAC
>NW_023339740.1:19401728-19403965 GCF_004916995.1 Morone saxatilis | reverse complement strand
ATGAGAAATAAAATGAACTTTTTTGATTTTAGCAAATGGCTGCAATGAAACAAAGAGTGAAAAATTTAAAGGGGTCTGAATACTTTCCGTACCCACTGTAAATAAAGAATTGGCCCATTAAAGGCAACGAAAGCTCCCCAAAAAATTAAAATAAAATAAATAAATAAATGGAGAGTTGGGTTTATTGTAATAAAATAGGCTACTTGTATATTTTCATTCAATTCTTGGTCTGTGTGGCCTGGGAACAATTTCATGAGCAAAGAACTGGGACAGCACTTGCATTCAACTTTTGCCACACAGATGTTTCGATCAAGATGTTCTCCATACAAGCGTGTATTGGCAAATTCACAATGGATCTATTTGAGTGATTTTGTTCATTTAATCAAGTAGCTAGTCAGTGTCTGAGTGAAATGCTTCCACTAGCCCCTACCATGGCTTTACCATTATTCCCAATTTTATTTTATTTAGGTATTATTACTGATTTATTCACATTCTTTGCATTCCTTCATAGGGGCATTTATTTAACTCTATTTTATCCCATGGCCCTCCCTTATCGAGCCTCTGTGGATTTGGGTAGTCCAGACTGTTTTTTCCCTTGTATGTGCCCATGGCAAGTGCACTTGTAGTCAGCACTGCTGAAGCTTACATCTTAAAACTTGATTTAGGCCATTACAGCATTTACTTGTTTTGGACAAATCAGTTCTAGCTGAACAATACAATGAAAAGGTTAAGAATTGTAAATGGGCAGTGTTGGCCTAAAGGTTAGCACTTGCCCCTCCCTCACTAACTTTCCAGTGGGTACATTTTTGCACCAGGACATTAAGGTATATTTTTGTCATTAGGGCTGAATAAATGTTCTTTCAAAGGTACAGTAAAGAAGGTACAAAAATATACCACCTTTTAGGTCCATTCCTGTACCTTGATTTGTGTGTCACTCACTACCAGAAGGTGTTGAAGCATATTTACAAAACAAACAGAATCCAGGAGGCTTCAGGTCCGACCTGTGGGTCCTTTCCTGTCTACCTTCAGCCATCCTGTCTAATACAGGGAAAAAAAATATATTTTTAAAAGTATTGTATATCTTTTTCACATTTAAATTGTTTTCATATCTTGAGATGTAATACTGCATGATACTATACGTTTTTCACACAAACCACAAGTAGGATAGAGCTCAGATCTCAAAATAGCCTTCAACTGAACCGACAGAATTCCCAACTGAATGTAAGAAAGCTTGACATTGCTACTCCTAAATATACTACACTCTTGTGAGACAGAGAGTAAAGATGTCACACACACATACACACACACACACACACACACACACACACTCAGAGGGATGCCTGATAGAATAGACTGCAACTCTCCGTCACTGGCAGGATCAAAGGTGTCTTGTGGCCGCCAGGCTGTGGATCTACTACAATAACTGATGATACCAGAGACAGTTCACACATTACAGCACCGTCACTCTGGAACTCTATTCAGCTGTCAGGATCCTTTCACAAACCTAACACTGTGCATTCATTCTGTATCAAGTATTACAAATGAGTGTTTAAGTAATTAGGCTGAATGAATTTACATTCATGTGTGGTAATAAGGGTCAGTTCACCCATCCATATTGATGCAGTGGTATATGACTATTCAGAGAGTTTTGTTATCAGTGTCAAGGACTCACATTTATCAAACCTTTGGACTGGACATTTTAGATTTAAAAGATGTGTATGCATCTTTAATTGTCCGCTGTTTTTGATGTTGTACTAAATATATGATTTCTCTGACATATCTTGTTTAAGTAGCAGCAGGATTTCTTTCCTGCGTTAGTTATGTTTCCAATTAAACTAATTTTTACAGAAGAATGGGGAAAGTATGACGGGAAAAAAAAGGTATTGGAGAAGAGTTTTGATTTTGATGTTTAAATAATCCCTTTATTGGGCATTATTCATTTATGTCCATAATATTGGTGAAGCCAAAGAAAAATTGATTATTTTTGTGTACTTGAAACAAATAAGAAAGCCATTTACCTGAGAAGCTTGACATTTTTTTGAAGATACGTTCCAGTCCATTAATTGATATTTTTTATTTTGGATTCAGATACTACTACCAGACCTTCAATAAATTCCACTTTCAGTACAACTTAACCCTGGTCTCATCTTGACTTATTTGTATTTTGAAGAGGCAGATATAAACTTGGTTACTCAGACATGAGCTTGTGCAACTAACATCAGCTAAATTAGCCCCAG
>NW_023339740.1:19362579-19401703 GCF_004916995.1 Morone saxatilis | reverse complement strand
GCCCCAGTGTGGCAGAAGCCAAAACCAACATATAAACACCCTTGGTACTTCTTTCCCTGTCATTCAAACTGTCCTCAGATGCTGCTTCAGTCCCAGTTTTTGTGCCTGGTTCCACTTGGTAGCTCCCAGTCTCGGCAGAGTCAGCTAACGGGCTCCACTACAGCTGCTGGACTAGGGGGATTGCTTTAAATACATTATATCTTCCGGCCATGTCGGGAGATTTAAGATGATTCAGTAAAGATTGCCTGCTGTGTCCGTGGCGTTAAGGGTGCACAATGCTCGCTCTTAAGTAGGGGAGACACTTGCCACCTGCAACCTAATACAGTATAACATTTTAATTGTTATTGTATATTGTATTTATTGTAAGTGTGGTGAAAAAAAGGGACAATTAGCGTTGATAGTTGCGAAAAAAAAAAACTTTTTTTAAGAGTTAAATGTTTGTCGCACCCTGGCGACACTTTAAAAAAAAAAAAGATGGAACCGGTACGATCTGGTGTCCATATTTATTCATGTCTAGGCTAATACTCCAGTATCTGGCATTAATAATGACAAAAGGGGTCATTCGGCACTGGACCAAAAGCACCTGTTATCCAGAAAGGATCCAACGGTTTCGAGTTTATGGAAACGGTATCAGACATTGACGTATTATAAGACCCAAGTCTGTATATCATATCATCACCACATAAAATAAAATCTGTCAAAGGATCCATGTGCGTGTAACATCTGGATATGGAGGCAGATATCTGTCCAATATTTCCAAAGTATCACACCTTGGATAGCTACTGTATTCTGAACAACTTACTCTTTATTTCAAATAACTTTATCATTGATTTATGACCAGGAAAAAAAGGGGCAAGAAGACACGGTGCGACCTCCATCCTGAAACACAGAAGTTTTATTGAGGAGATTGTGCAGAAATATTTTTTGAGAAAGGTGAAGTCTGCATGAAGCTCTGGTTCAAATTGAAAGCCAAGAAAAAAAGTGGCTGAAGCAACAGGATTTGGGCGGACACTTAAAACCTGCTTCTCCATGTCTGAAAGAGACAATCTCTCAATGTGCCTTCCAGTTAGTATATCAGGATGCAACAAAGGCATGGCCTTGGCTCTGTTGCCCTCCGGGCTTGTTAATTGAAGCTATGGGAGGGATGTCAGTGCAGAAGATTTTTCCTAGACTTTGCTTCCTTGACTCTTCTCTTTTCTTCGCTCTCTATTATCCCTCTATTTCCACTCTTGGCCTTCCTCACTGTCCCACAGCTGGTTCAATCAATAACCGGGCATTACTCCACCTCACAGGTTCGTCCTCCCTGCTCCAATCCTCCCTCTGGAACAGACCATCCCTGTCCGCCTCATGTTCTCACTGTCTGTGGGGCCTCATAGAACAAAAGAGGATGTTTGTAATGGGAACATTCACTTTTAATAACCTTATCTATGTCTTTACCTACACCAGAACACATTCCCCTAATCCTGGGCTCTGACTAAGGGATGCGCCACCTGAGCCTTATCCAATTCTGTTCCCTCAGTGCTGGGAAAGGCTCAATCATAGAACAATAACTGATTTTACCACGAAGCCATCTATAAATCTTCTCCCTAATCAATACCGTTGAGGCGCTCACTCTCTTTCTGGTGGGCAGAGGCAATTGGCCGAAGTTGCCCTCAGAACTTGTTAGAGCCTTCATAAATAAACAAGAACTTTTACCCCCCCACACAGGGGGCCCAACGGCTTATATCTTACTAATATAACCAATCCAAAATCAAGGAATTGATCAGGAAACAAAGAACAAATAACGTTCGTCTATTGTATTGTTCACCATGGGGCTATTCCCACACTGTTTCATTACTTTATTTCTTTGTCATCGCTTTTCTTTCCCGACTTTATATATCTATTTCTTCATATCCAGTCAACCTGCTAGCGATCCTCATCATTCAATGTCATGAAATTTACTTCATGCCATGGTAAACTTTGTTGGTTCTGGCTGAAATTCACTGCTAATCGCCCAGCCCCAAGAAGACTCTTTAGTTTTAGTCTCAGCGACACTGCGATGCGTTGACACATTTTACAGTGTTTTCTGAGCACCCATCTAGACCAACAACTGCAGGCAATATTAATATTTGAGGCGGTTCTCCTTCTAGTCTAAAACTTACCTTTACTCCAGGATCCATTTTTCCAACTAACCAATGGTCTTAAGACCTGGTTCTGTCCATCGTAGATCCACATGCTGCTGTGTGTGTATATATATAGACACTCACACACACACACACACACACACACACACACACACACAACCACACACACACACACAGCTATGGCCTCTCGTGATCTCAGAATTCTCAGACATACAGTCAGCTTCAGTAAAGTCAAACAATTAAATCACATGACACGGATGTTTTGATAGATTATTTTTCTCGACTTTTTATATTTTTTAAAACAAACAAAAATAACAGATTAAATAAATTTACAGTAACAATGCAATCATTGTGCACTTTAAACTACTTCTTCTGATACGTTCTGCACAGGCCTGTCAACGAAAAACCGCAAACACAATGGTGGGCTGCGGGGTGGAGCGGCCAGGGGGGGCAATTGGTGGGAGATTGACGACAGCCGGGACCCGAAGACAGTCGGCCGCCCGGTAAGGGCAGTTAAGGGAAACCAATCGGTGCGGGAAGAGAAGATGAAGAGGAAAGGAGTAAAGGATAACAGAACCTGAAACTTTTCACTCAGGGGAAAGAAAGAAAAATCACGAGTATATAGTTTCTTTTTATTCCGTGACATCACTTATGTAAATAGTATTGAAATCCCAAAAACAAAGAGAAAAAAGACCTTGAAAAAAAAAAGAAACGCGCAATTACAGAAACGCCACAACAGCCAGGTAAGGCAACAGAAAAGGCAAGAGAGGAGAGAGCAGAAGAGTGACATGAGAGGCAGAGAAGCAGAGGTAAGATAGGAGGCAGTATGAACATGGCAAGAAAAAGAGAGAGAGCGTGAAAGTAGGAGAGGTGCGCAATGTGCGTATGAAAATTTATAAATATGGTGGATTAAGAGACGACCTGCGGTGACGGGGAGTTGGAGGAAGGAGAGAAAGCGTGGCAGGAAAAGGAAAATATGAGATAAAGGTTTCAGGAGAGCTGCAGGGAGGATAGTAGGAAGAGGAGGAAAGTTGACTGAGGTCGATCTGCTCAGTGTGTTTTTGGTTTTTATGTGCTACGTGACCTGTTGCCTGGTTTGTGTGTGTTTGTGCTCCTGGTACTGTGTGTTGTGTGTGTGTGTGTGTGTGTGTGTGTGGTTGTGTGTGGTGTGTGTGGTCATTCAGTTGTTCTGTTGAATGGCAGCACACATTCCACTGGCAACAGGTGAAACATCATGCTCACGGTCTTGTGTGCTCTCTGCTATATAAATTTACAAAACAAAACAATGAATTTAAAACAAAAACAAAATCTATTTGCAACCAAACACCAGCCACCTCAATGATTCACACCTCTTCCTTTTCACAATTGACACTATCATTTAATCAGTTTTTTGTATTTGTTTTTATTTTTTTTTTTTAAATTGTACACTAAGGCAGTCCCACTCCAGTCCTCCATCCTTTTCCACCACCCTCCACCAAGAGTCTTTACTTTCTGGTCTTCTTTCACTTTCTTTCCTCCCCCCTCTTTCCTTTCACTGAGAACTGGCTCTCTCAAAATACGCAGTGTCATAGTTCTTTTTTGGCGGCCCTCAGTTTTGAAGAGGCTTGGCCTCCCCGCTGTTGTTAGTTTGAAGAGAAGCCTTTGGGCAGCCATTTGGTGCTGGGGAACACTGCCACATTACTGTGTATGAGGTGAGCAGGTTCGCTGCAAGTCACCTTTTGCTTCCCTGCGATGGCTCCGGGCCCAGCGGGGTGCTCCTGGCCCAGGAAGCCTTGCACCAGACAGGGGCCACAGCTCACCTTGCCCTCCTCGGGCCTCCCTGCTTCCTTCAGTCCACTGGATTTCTGGCACCGCAGTCATTCGACAGCTGGTTAAAGAGCTTTTCGAGTCCTATCTGGACTGAGATGGCGCCGTCTGGCAGGATCCGGTGTACCTCGATCGGTACGCGACTCACGCATACTGGGACCGAAGAAGATGCGGGAACACATTAAAATGTTTGCCAGGCATTGAAACCATCCTCTGGCAGAACACATACTTGGTGAGCCAGAATAGATCTCTCAGCTTAAGAGACTTTTTTGCCCAATGTGCGGTGCCCTTGAGATATGGTGTTGCCATTAGCCTGAGCCCAGCCCGAGGAATTCGAGGGTAGTGTAATGGACAATCCCAATTGGATATTGCAACCGCCTGATAGCAACAGTGCAACCGCTAGCAAATGCAAAAGAGGAATAGAGAGAGATTCTGAGACACTATTACTGGCTAAGTATTTTTTGCTCAATGTAACTGTTTACACGCAGTTCAGAGTAATAATAATGATTATGTTAGCTGTTCAGTTGTCTTGGTTTATGTTTTTTTACATAACCGTCTCCAAAATACCTTTTTTCATATTTGTACCTCATTTGTACCTTGTTAGTAGCTAGTACTTAAATCTACTCTGACGACCGGTTGGAACACTGGGAATATTGATTTTAAGAGTGGAAAAAATAGGTAGGTCTACCAGGCCTGGACAGACACAGGTCTATGATCCTGCAAGACACAGGAACAAGGAGAGGCATAAACTGAAGCAGTGGGTGAGAGAAGATATGGGTCTAGGGTTCTTGGTCTAGTCGTGCTGATATCACTTCGGACCAGAGACAAGGAGACAAGAAACAAAAAAAATATATAATATATACATATAAAATCACTGTGACACATGATTCCTACTGATCACGTTATACGTAATTCTTCAGCCACGAGGGGGCCAAGACAGGCTAATGAGACCGTGAATACATGTACATGAATCGACCTGGATGTGCCAGTTACTGACACTCGACAGTCATTTAACATTGTACAAATAAATTCTTACCCACTGATCCACAAAGACCCTTATCGTACTACTGTGTGTACCTGTGGAGTGTTGTCGGGTTTTTAGAGTTCTCGCTGGTTTGCCGGGCCCTGCTCTATGCTGTAGTTACTTGCAATGGGTTCGCACGGACCCAGCAGGAGGGTCTCTGCGAAGGCCTGGGGTCCATTCCTGGGGGACGCTAAGCTGCATGACCATCACGCCAGGCCCCAGGAGGTGTACTCCTGGAAGAAGCATTCAACGAGAGCAGAGAGGCACACATGTACGCATTAACACCGATCGATTTATGACATTTACTTAGTGACTTAAAAGTAACTGACAGTTCTGGTTGATGCAGTTACACGCCTGACCCCCCTTTCAAGCATTGCACAAAGTGTAAAGGTAAAAATATGTTTGTGATTCCATCACAAAGTTAGAAATATGAGGAAACATTCAGACTAATGGATCCCACTAATAGTTACTGTTGGGATGAATTGAGGAGATATAGCTATAGATGATTTTTGTAGGAAAGTACTAGAATTAGCTTGGCTTCTCTGTGACTAAAGTATGGATATGTAAGTGTAAAAGCGGTTGGTTTTGTCAACAACAACAGATAAGTATTTAAGAAAGTATAGTAGAGAAGGCACAGGAAGTAACTAAACTAACTAAACTGACAAATTCAAACAAAAAAGACTTAGATATTTGAGAAATGTACCCCCTTTTAATGACCTGCAGACAACCTGTAATGCACACTACCATGATGCCTTGTTTCCTGGTTCATGATTACCATCTGGTTTGCCTGCCAGTGTAACAGCTTAAGGCTATCAAATACCAGAAGATAAACTACATTCATTATTCCAAACATGTAAAAGAAGCTGCTGACAACATCTTGTAAAATTCAAGAAGAGCCTAAGTTTAGAGCTATTGTTGAATTTAGACTCTCAGGGTGGGGGACAGTTTGAAATTAGAGCCTGAAATATAACTTTTAGAACACATTAGGAACATAAATGGGTTTAATCCTTTTAAACACACACCTGAGTAAATAGCACAAACAGAGCAGAGGTTGAAAGGATAAAGTGATCATCATTACGATCAACATTTACTTAAGGCCAAACAGGAGCACAAGGTGTTTGTGGAGTTTAGGTTTTCTGTGATTTCTTCAAACATTCCCTTTTTAAAGGACATCGATTTTAACATGTGAACCCTGTGTACCTCTGTCTGACCTTTTCCCTGAATACCTTTCCTCTGATTTCGTAAAGGAGAGTTGCAAACTGGATTTCACTGAATTTCAAAATATACCAGGCATTCATTTTGGGAGAATAATGACCACAATTAAGATGTGAATTGAAACAAAATTAAACCTTAAAAAAGCTAAAATAACATACATCTATTGGTCTCAAAATATTTTACAAATTACCACATTACAGCCTCTTTAAACAAAGTCTCACCTGAATATTGCTGCTGTAACTGTTGAGGGTTGCAAGGGGACGGCGACTGTGTGATCTGATACTGCTCGGAGCTGGGGGCCTGCAGGTAACCTACTGATGGGCTGCAGGATCGACACGCACAAAGGGGGAGAAAAAGAAAGATATGGTGAAGGGTAATTCACACACATACAGGACGATACCTACACAGCACTTGAGGAAATGCAACCATGAAACTGCACTGGGGCTGATATTATTATGATTGTGACTGAGGTTTATGTTTAATGCACAACCCATTTTTCTCAGTTATGGCAATCGTTTAAAATGTTTCAACCCAATTGCCAATTAATCTGTACGAATATGATGTATTCTTACATACATACCTTGTGCTATTCTGCTGTGTGGGTGTGATAACACTGTAGTATACAGGCATGGGTCCCTGGACAGACTGGCTGACGGGTACCATCACCTGCTGCTGGTACTGCTGCTGCACCACCTGCTGATTTTCATTCCCCACTGGTACCTGAAAAGGTGTAAAAGGTCAGGAAAAATACACCAACTGGAGAAAAGAAGACAAAGACTAACAGAGAAGGATTAACTTGACTCCTGTCATTTTTATGTTTCAGTTGGTCAAACACTTGTTGTGAACTGTATCTGTGTGTCCATTTTTTTAATCTGGTTCTGTTCATGAGCATTTGAAATAGTATCCAGTATCCGGTTTTGGTCCCTCCAGATATTACAACTGTTTAAATACTAGAGACCATAAAATCCCTCCCTCTGGTACTGCTAAGCACATAGCTACAGAGCGGTTTATTCATTGGCTCGGCCTTCTTCGCTTTCCCTTAATTTATAACTGTGCTCGAGGATTACACCAGTGTTTTGCATGACATTATCCATTTAATGTATTTGGATAAAAAATAAACTCTCAATACTTAGAGATACTGTAGCTGCCACTTCTTATTATGCTGTGGTGCGTTCATGTGCTGTGGGAATATCCGGACTGTAATCACCTGGCAGATGTTGCTGAGGGGCAGCAGTTTAAATGGCCAATAAAATTCACATCCATCGAAATGTAACATGATGGGTCAGGGTTCAGATGTAAACAGCCTCACATAGCATATAGACATGCCACACATAAAACTATACAGGCAAAGGACAACAGCTGACGCCATCACAAGTAAGGGGGGTCTCACCTCTGGTCTGGACCCCCATCAGTGTTTGACAGTGAAAATAGTGCTGCTTAAACATACTCCTGCATTGCTTTCACACCATTTACTTGTGTTTTTGTTGAGCTTGTTGCAATTGTATGACTCTGGTGTAAGGATGGTGTAAGGATGTACATTATTATTGATAATGTATTCATCATTCACCTTCATGCTGATCAAGATTAATGATTAGACCGCAAAAATTATGGGGGTTGTTTAACTTTTTCTGACTTTTCAACATAAAACGTTGTAAGTGTGCACCAGATGGAGCGGTTTACATGTAAAGATTAGCCACATGTATATAGACCCTGGTTGTGCCAACGTTTTCAGCTCACCAGGCAAAACTTGTTTACTTAACAATGAAATTTATTTTTGTATCCTTTATGAATTGTGTTCTATAAAGGTCAATAAAATTGTCCATACCTGATATGATGGCATCTGTGGGTACTGAACCATTATGCTTTGCATTTGTCCTCCCATGCCTGCCCTCTGGGAATTGAGCAAACCAGGGTTTTGGGGCTGCTGCACACCCATCATACTCTGGTAACTCGGCTGCTGGCTGGGCATCATGGTCTGGAGACCTGATCACAACAGACAACAATCGGAGCAGTGAAATTAGAGTAGGGTGTTAAAGGAAGAGTATAGTGTACAGTGTAAGAGAGGAAGAAAGGAGAAAAAGGATAGTTGGGTCTTTGCCTTTAAGGGGACAATCACTATACAACAGGAGAGAGTACAGTATACAGATTGTGATCCAAACTGAGGCAACTTGGATGATGGCACACAAAAACAACAAATTTCTTTGGACTGCTTTTATGCTTCTTTAGGTTTATATACTGTATACCTTGTTTTTATTAAAAAAAGATAATGTAGTAATTTATCTGCACTTAATCAATGGTAATTGAAAAAAGTATTTGGAGAGGTACTTTAAAAACAAACAGACTAACAGCTAACAATTATAACTGGCGTATATACAATAGTGTCTCAGTTCACATGTTTGACATTTCTTAAAGTAAAAATCTCTCAACAACACTCATTTCAAACCAGGCAGCAGCCATAGATTGATGCAAGGTCTTGCTGACCGTGATGTTCATGATCCATGTGGATCTGGCAGACCTCCAATATGAGCCAGTCCATGAGTCCATTCAGGTTGTCAACAATGTCATGTACTCTATAAACACAGCCAACCTCCACAGATCCCAAATGAAAGGGGTTTGAGGGATAAAGCTGTCAAGGTTTTCCATGAAAAAAAGGGAGCTCTATTTTGGTCTGAGCGTATTTGACTTGGCAGAACAATGTTGAGACAAGGTTTAAAAATCAACCTTTCACCTGGTAAACTTGAAACCAAATATGGTATATTTTTTTTTTTTTTACATTATATGGAGATATCTCAATATATGAATTTAACAGAAGAAGAAGAAGAAGAAGAAGAAGAAGATATACTTTATTGATCCCCTACGGGGAAATTGTTTTTCACTTCTGTTTTTATACCCCCACAACAGGCTGAAATTCACCACTTCATGCACATTGGAACATGCAAAGGGGGAGATGGTGGAGTGACCGGGCTGCCCGCGTTACCAGCGGCCTCATGAGCAGTTTCGGGGTAGGTTTGCCTTAATCAAGGGCCAACCTCGGCAGTGCACAAGTGAGGTGAACCCCTGGCCAACCTTCTTCCAGCCTAACCAGTCCACACTCCCATATTTTTGTAGTCTGTGGGACTTGAACCGGCGACCCTCCGGTTCCCAAGCCAAGTCCCTACAGACTGAGCTACTGCCGCCCCAAACTACTGGTTTTATATTATATTTATATGTCTTTATGTAATTATCTATATCTATCAATTTATCTATAAAGAACTGAGGTAGAGTCTGATAGTACAGCACAGTACAGCATAACAAGAAGTACCGACCTGACTGCTGTGTGGGCTGAGGCATGGGTTGTGTGCGCTGGGCAGGATAAGACACCTGGTGGGACATGGGCTGGGGCACACGGTACTGCTGGCCTGAGCTGGGGTACTGACCAGGAGGGTAGTAAGACACCTGTATCTGAAGAGAAAAACACCAAAAACACACCAAAAAAACAATTTAGAGAACAATAAACACACAAAGATGAGAGTAACTGTGAAACAGTGAGAGTCACAGTGACTTTTATTAGTAGTCTTTAACCTTGTTCACATGTGGAACAGAGATGATGCTCAGGAACCAGCTCCTATATTCTCATGGCATTGAGAACATTACTTTTTTATGTTTTCTTACGTATCTATGTTGTATATTATGTTGTGCATTACTTGCCACCACTTCTTCCAGACTCTAAATGAAGACCCCGAGCACAAAGCTCTGCCTAAAACACATTAAACCTTAAAATTCTCACTTTTTGGATGCTTGGGGCTAGCAGAAAACAATCATTACCTTTTACCTTTTATTGTTAACATAAAAACTCAGTTCTGTGCTTTCTTGTTAACACGTCCAACAGTTACAGAGATGTAAGTGTCGGACGTTGAAGCTTTAACAGCTTGCAGCTTATACAACTGGGATAAATGTATAAATACAGAATTTCCAAACGAGACATCAAATGGACAGAGAGGACGTTGAATGTGAGAAGGATCGATAGTTCCTGCCTCCACCTTCATCTGCATACATGACAACATTCAGCCTATCCAGAGGCTGCAGTGGTGTCAATATTTGCACTCCTGTTCCACTTTCGACAACCCACACATCGAATAACACAGTACACATCTTCCTTTCCCAGCCAATGCTGTTCACACAAGTATGGAGATCTAAGAATGAGGATAATACAAGATGGTGTGTAGGGTGATAAAAGGCATGAAAATAGGCTTTCTACCTAGGTCAGAGATTGGAACTACAAAATAAAAGCACAGGGAATGAAAGCTATAAAAAGACAGAAAACAGGACAAGATGGATCAGTTCAAAAATATATATAAAAAGGTTTTTGCAGTGCAGTAACATGGCAAGATTAAGTGTCAGACTGCAAATAGAACAGGGATAGTATACTTTATTACTGTTTGTATGCTCTAATTGACAAGCTGCTTTAATGGGATACTACTGACCCCAGATTCCCTTCATAAGAACACAACACTATTGCCAATTTTAAAAAAAATAATTAGTAATTTCAGCTATTAAAAACTCCACTAAACAGACTATCGTCCTTCACAACTTAGCCCTAGGGCAACATTACAGATCCTAATGTCTCCCACAGGGTGTTTAATGGCCAGGTCAATTTAGTTCTCTCTCCTCAAATGAATTCTAATAACTACTTTATGGATTCAAGTAAAAGCCTGAGGGAGGGAAAGAAGACTGTGAGTGACAGAGAGTGAGAGAACTAATTATTGTCACCGCCTCTGCAATCGGAAAAATGTGACAGGCTAGCTGACTGACTGAGACCGAGCTTGTGAAGGTGACGCACAGCGCTATGAGCGCGAGGACCAAACTCCCCACTGGGTGAATCCTGCTACTTTACAGGAATCACATCACCGATATGTCGCACCTAACTCTGCAATTTGTGGCATTTATCCATCACTGGGTAGTTATTCTGGTTACATGTTATCTTATGTTGCACAGCAGGTCAGATGAACATACAAAAAACGTTAAATGAGTCTACAGGCATGCATTGCAGTTTAACATATTTGAAAGGTTTCCAAAAATAAACAAATAATGTAATTAGTGACAAATTAAATAAATAAATTCTTTCCAGGAAACTTATTAAATTACTAGACATGTATTCAGAAATTACAGACCATTAAAATAAAGCATTAACGTGTTTACAGAGGACAGAAAGCTTCTAGAGAGCTTCTATCTTTGTCATTAATTGACATGTGGTACACAGCACAGGTTGTGATTACACATTTACTGGTGATTTTGTCGCCAGAGGCCTGTGCCACAGCTGAAAACATATTAAATACAAACAATGTATTTACTGTGAGGAGAGCTAACCTGAGCCATTGTCAACTAAACCAGTTATTACTTCCTTCTACCAGGAAAACGATTACTCACAGAGAAACTGACGACGTTTAACTATGTTGGCGGCTGTTTATTTTATTTTATGACACAATCCGCACCAGAAAACGTAGTTCTGTGGTTTAGGATTACACACTAGTTACTTGCCTGTAGATCTTTACTGCAGAGAGAGAATTGTGCTGTTGCGTAACCTTTGTTTAACCAACTTTGGAGTTTCCCTGGTTATGCCTTGCTAAGAGATGGATCAGAAATGACTCTTATTGCCTTCTTCCATTATAGGAACTTAACAGCAACAACAAGACAGTCATAATATTCACTTGGTGTTCAAAGAAAGCAATCAAGTCTCCTCTCTCCATCTGTATGTTAACAAGGTGCAGCGATGATCACACTGTGTACCCTTCTCTGTCATCAACAAATCTTTACATTAACACTCATTAATATGAGGTGTGAGGTATGAGGAACATGCTCTTCCACAGTGGCAAATATCAGAGGGAAGAGATTATGTTAGTGTGTTTGATAGGAATAAAAATTTCAAGAAATTAACTTTTATACCGGAATTCTTCCACTACACAAAGCAGTTCTTCCCATGAAAAAATAACATCACTCAAGTCCTCTGTTGCCAGATATTATAAGCATTATCTCATCAGTTCTTTGTGGATTTTTTTGAATTTGGCTAAATTAAAGTATACAATATAATTTCAGTTAGTTTATTCTAAAGTCTTGGCCTAGTTTCAGTTTGTAGTTTAGTTTTAGTTAACTATAATAAGCTTCCTTGCACATAACCCCCCGTAATTGAGGAATACTAGTTAAAATCAAACATAATGAGATAATGCTGTGATCGTCACTGCAGTGATAATTCTGTCCATGTGGTCCACCCCTACACACAATAACTGCACTGTAAAATTGATAAAATATCAGTACTGTGCATTAACAATCATCCCCACACATTTATGTACCGACAACTACAGCGTGATTGACATGGCGTTCCTGCAATAAGTGCTCAAATGTGCCCTCTGAGAGCATTCAAGAAGTCAGGATTGTTCTTCAAATTGTCTCTGAACAGGTTTGAAGAGATCCACAAGCATCAGCATTGATACTATTTAAAATGGATGATTCTCCAAATTTCCCTTGACACAAATTTGGATTTCTTCAATAATTTAAGCAATTCCTTGTCAGTAAATCAGACTCCACCAATCATTTTAACTGCTAACATTTTAACTCGAGACTTTTAAATGAGAGTATCATCTCTTTTCCAGGATTCTCAGACCTGTGTGAACTTTTAATACTCTTAGGCTTATCAAACATTTGTTTTGTCTTGCTAAACAAGGGAAACCCCCTACATGTGTGGAATATTAAATTACCACTTCCAAAAAAAACAGAATATATGACGTTTTATCTTCTGTGTCGCCTCATGTATACTTTTTCTTGAAGATTCCCTCCGAAGCCTGACTTGGAATACAAAGGAAGGGTACAATATCACAGCATTTCTTGTTAACCTGGGGTTAATTACTTTTATAGTGATAATAAAAAAATACATTTATCATACGTTAAAGGTCCAGTGTGTAACATTTAGGAAGATCTACTGGCAGAAATGTCTGTCTTCATTACTGTATCATCACGTGAAAATAATAATTGTTGTAGAATGAGCTGTTTGTGAGAGAGGCAGCGGGTCCTCTTCCTTGGAGGCCACCATATTAAACAGTGATGTTTGTACAGTATCCCAGAACGGACCAACCAAACACTGTCTCTAGATAGGGCGTTTTGTGGCCATAGTTTTTTTTAAAGTTTCCTACGGGGTTGTAATCTGCAACTACACCACTAGATGCCACTAAATCCTACACACTGGTGCTTTAAAACCAATAAAATGATAAATATAGGGATCACTTTCTGACCTGAAAACAGTTGAGAACAGGATTTTATCCTATGTCTGATGCCTTTATCACAACCTCAGAAGAGAGGCGTACCTGTTGAGGTGGAGGAGCCTGCATGTAACCTTGTGGGGGAGGTGGGGCCTGCATTACGGGCTGGGATGGCGGAGGTGGTGGAGGTGGAGGATGGGGGTGTCCAGTAGCAGACTGGTAGCCAGACGGAGGCGGCATAGGCTGACCAGTGGTAGCCATGATGTAGCTGGTCTGAGGAGGGGGATGCTGGGACAGCACCGTGGGAGGAGGCTGATACATGGGGGGAGGCTCAGGGTTCTCGCTGGAGCCCTGCCGACTCAGCGTCATCTGGGTGAACTGGGGTGCCAGCTCTTCTCCCTGGGAGGAATGGGAATGACGTCATTGGTGGGTTAGAGCCACTACACTACATACAAGTACAAAATTATTAGTTTGAATAGTCAACCATAAACTAGCAGGCACTCTTGGCCATTTACTAGGAAAAAAACTAAAAAGAGAAATCTACACATTGACTTAAAATTGAATGCACTTTTTAATTCATACCATTCATTACAAAGTGCATTAGAATAAGTCATTGTATGCGTCAGCCACAGATATGTATAGCTGTAGGTCATGATCATATAAATTATATGGTTAAACATGTACTTCAATATGAAGTTCTTGGCATGATCAAAATAAAACACAACAAACACTACTTGACGTACATGCAGACACGCACATGGAATAGCAGATTATCTTGATCCAAGTTAAGTCTCAGGCAAGGGCAGATTTCTATACAACCTGTTTAGAAAGTGCTACCTGAATGGCATTTAACCATATCTGTGCCAAACTAATATAAATGAAAACAGGGGAAAATGCAAGAGTTTCTATCAGAATACAGCATTGGCTAAATGTGTGAGAGTGTCAGTAATGCAGTCTTCAGCTAAATTAATATTAAGAGATGAAGCTACAAGAGGTGTCAGTACCATTGTGTACTGCTGGGGAGGAGAAACTGGCAGGAGAACCTGGGGGCAGGAAGGGCTGGAGTAGGAGACAGGCTGAGAGGGCTGCAGAGACGCCACCGGCTGTACACACCACCAGAAAGAAGGAGGAAATAAATAGGCAGAGCAAAGAGAGTGTGTGGGGCAAGCCAGTGAGAGGGATGGTAGAAGAAGCAGACGGATAAGAAAGGAATAAAGAGAAATGAAGACACAGGAAAGATGTGGGTTAGAGCACAGAGGAAAAGTTGTTAATGAACAGATGGATAGAAATGGAAATCCCATTTAGTTTCTAAATATTATACAAAAGCAATAAAACTGATCAAAATGAAAGGCAATTAGCATTAATCAGAGAGAAAGAAGAGGAAATAGCTCTCATTACATATGCTGTCATTGACTGCAACTAACTTTTATTTGGTTCAAAGTGTGCCTTCATTTTTACTGATATGGTTTACATAAAGGAGGTACATACCTGAGCAATCATGTGGTTGCCCATAGGGTGTTGCTGTGGGGTGGGCAGCAGGGCAGTCTGAGGCGGAGCCTGAGGCTGCGGTTGTGGCTGTTGTGACGGGCAGGGAAGTAGGCTACGGCTAGACTGGGAGGCTGCAGGTGGGGGACACACATCAGGACTGACAAGGGGCAGGCCTAGTGATACACAAGAAGACATGATAGATAGATATACTCCAAGTTAACGTTCCAGCGGGTGAAATCTCTCTCTAGTTTAATGATGCTTAATTATAGTAACAAGTCATTCCTGTTTGTTTTAACCTGCAGGCATTGTTAAATTAGCTCACCAACAGTTTGCAAACAAAATACCATATTAACCTGAATATATGATGATTTCTTTCTGGATACTACATTTGATAAAGTGGAGTTCATGTTATATTCAAGGACTACACATATTGACATCAGATTTTTGAATGGCAAGAGCAACGGCTTGTACAGTGTTGCATTATAAGTTGTTTGTACCTTTAATGTTGGGATGCTAGTAACTTTCTTGAAGTCTGTTTGTAAAGCGTCTGTCTGTGAGTTTCTTATAATTTATTTACAGTTTTGAATTTTACAATGAGAAAATATACTATATAGGACATACAAAACTATACAAAGAAAATACAACACCAAGTGGAACACAGAACAAAACAAAAAGGTTAAACAGACAGTAAACAAGATTATCTAAATAATCTTTCCAAAAATGCTGTATCAAGAGTAACATCTCAGGAGCAGGGTATGGTAACATGAATAGTCCCTTATGGATGTGGGGTAGTGTAACACTGGGACAAGAAAGCCCAAAGGGTCCCCAAATCCATATCTATTCTGTGTATTGGGTTTGTGCAGACACAGTCTTTCCTCTTGTATAATAGACAACACCTCTTTGAGCCAATGTGCAAAGCAGGCTGGTGTGGTGTGGTAGACTTCCAGGTCAGAAGAATAAGTTTCTTAGCAACCAACATTCCTAGGTGCAGAGCAATCTGCATGTCGTACAGCAGCTCAAAATTCTCTGCAGAGCATCCAAAGATGGCCAGGTTGTTGTTGGGCTGAATGTCTCTGGAATCGGCTTTTGAGAGCCATTCAAAAATTGCAGTCCAAAATTTGTATAATGTAGGGAAAAACTGAAAAGATGAGCTAGTGATTCTTCAGTCGAGCAACAAGTGTTGTTTCAGTAGACACTGAGTGGAAGATGTAATTGAGTTTTGTTTTTGCGTTATGTAGTCTATATGCATCACCTTGTTAGAACTCTGCTGAGATCTCTGAATTCATGTCACTGGCCCAGGCTTCACTAATAAGATGTGAAGAAACTGAAGTAGTAAAGCATTACACATATTTTGATACTAGCTGATGGGAATCTGGAGGGAGCAAGAGATTTTCAAGGAAAGGGTGGGTGGTGGGGGTGGACTCAGTGTGGGCACTTTTCTTAACGTAGTGTGACTTGAAGATAGCAAAAGAAATTGTTATAAATTATGGCCATTAATGTCTCATGTCAGCCAATTTTTTATTGATTTAATATTTTTAAAAGAATTCTTTCAGGTGAAGTTTTGTTGAATTGAGTTGTCACTAAGGCAGAACTGGAAAACAAAAGCAGACAAAGCAACAGCAGAGGCTTTTAGCTGTAGCCATGAAGAGTTCCTTTAAGTCTCTGCACCTCCACATGTCCAGTAGTAAGAGCACGGCTCTTACTAGCTGTTAGCTGCCCGGTTGTAGTGTTTCAAAATCGGTAGACCAAGAGCCCAAGATTCGTCTTCTAAGGGGGTTTGTGTAGGTGAGCCTTGGACATCCTATGTGATTTGTAACCCCATATAAAAAGAACCAGGCTCCTTTAAAAAGGGTGCATTTAAGGGTATGGGCAGATTTTGAGAAATACCTCTGGAAACCCCCTCCCACACACATCTTTCTCAAGTCTGATTTCTGTCACAACTCAGTGCAAAACTCACAAAAACAATTACTTTCAGGAGAGACGGAAAATGTGCGCTGCATCCCTATATTTAAACAATAGTGGGTCTCCAGCCTATCCCTAACGGTTGGATTGTTATTCCTCCTTTAAGTGTGGCCAGAACAGGTATAAACACATTTGATATTAGATGTGGTTGAATAACATATCATACAAACTATTTCTGTCCGAGAACATGCTGTAACGACCCTTTGTCAGGCCTGTGATGTTTTAGTTCACCCGGTCTAACCTGCAGGAGTTTCCGACGGCGAGTGAAAATGTGGCAGTGTCTCCTGATGTCTTATCTGTGAACCATCTGTCAAGCAAAAGTAACTGGTGTCATAGAATTTTGTAATGAGGACTTCAAAAAGAAAATGGAAAACAGCTAGAAAATTGATTATGACTGCTTCCAAGAGCCTGAAAAGAATGTGTGAATATGTAACTTACAGACAAGCTAAAGACATTTTCTAATGTTATGATTAGCCAAATGTTTCATTGGAAATAAATCATATTACACTTTTTGGTGGATGAGGAATACTTGCTCTCTGGACCAGCAGTATCTTTCCCAACAGGACTAGTCTCGTGTTTTGTATCTCCATTAAATTCATTTTCCAAAACTACCTATGGGATCATCTTATATTCAGGCAATATGGTAGTATACAATTTATTTTTCTATTAATTAACAACAATGAGCATAAGTCATTATATCTACATTACGACATTACACTGTATGTAAAACGTAGCTTACATGACTCGGGGCTAGGCACTTTTTTATGCTGTGCTTGCTTCACTTAAAATAGCAATAATTACAGTAAATAGTAAAAGCTAATGTTACAAGTTAGCTAATGCTAGCCTTGATGACATACATTAGAAAGACCTAAATGTCTCTTCTTTTTTCCTCAACTTCCTCCACAGTCCTTACCAGAGCGAGAGCCTTTGCAGCTTCCCTGTGAGCCTTTGTTGCTGCCAAGGCTATCCCCTCTGGTAAGGATGGAAATGCCAGAGAAGCTGCTAGCCTTAGTGACGGGTGGCCGGAGGGTGCGGTTGGAGCTGTCTGAGTCGGTGCTGCTCCAGGGTCGTGGCTCCAGGCACTTCATGTCACTATCTGTGCTGCTTTGACGACTGCTAGACGCCCGGCTGGAGCTCTCACGGTTCCCTCTGAGAGAAGACAGAACAGGGAGGAAGAAAAGAAAGACAAAGAGATGAAATGAAGGGGATAAAATGGGGATAGGCGCAGAGGTGACAAGAGAGTTGAAGTAAGGAGAGGCAGGAAGTAGCAAGTGGGAGATGTGTACAGAAAGCAGGGTTAAAGATTAAGAAGTCAGAGGAAGAGTGAGACAAAAATGTACATGGGTAGGGGGAGAAATATATGAAGGGAAGATAGGAGAATTTGAGGCAGAGAGCAATGTAGGTGGAATCAGAAACAGAAGGATGGTCAAAGACAAAACAGGATAGAGGGGGAGAGCAGAAGCAGAAGAGCACAGTAAGGTCATCAAGAGGTACTGTGGACACAGTGTGACAGGCTTTAGGACAGGGCAACCAACATAGATGCATATTGGCTGGTTTAGTGAAACCACAATACAAAAATCAGGCAACAGACCACCAAACAATATTATTTCCAATTTTAAAAACACAACCACACACACATTCACACACACACACATACAAATCCATCTACATAAGAAAACATACATGCGGGGAGAAAAGATGCTCCAGACAATCAACACTGGGGTGTAAGAGGATATTACAGTGACACGAGATGAGACAAACGTCCATGAATTCAATGCACAACCCATCTAAAACTGGAGACGACATTCACATAAAAGGACTTTTAAAAATAAGTACTTGCAGATATACCTGTTATACATTTTAATACAGATAAAAAGGTAACACATGCGCTTAAAATACATTGTATTAAAGACAAGAAATGACATGAAAACAAGACACACATACACCTGTAAATTAATATCAGATGTACATCAACACTCAGACAGTAAGAGCAGATGTACATCAACACTCAGACTCACACACACTTATCTACAAAATAACCACTTGCTACCACTGGTTCAACACTATGGTTCTTTAAACTATATTGCTGAATACACACTTATTGAGTTGTTGTGATGCTGTCACCCTGGATAAGGGTAGCTGCCAAGAAAACCAATGATCACACTGTAAGCGTAACCACCACTCTGGGGAAACTCCTCCATCACCAAGTGAATGGTTGGGTCTGCCATTGACATGTCAGCATTAAGAATATTATTGCTCCATTTGAAGGCGTCCTACTGTGCTTGTACTTGAAAATACCACATTTTAATAAAAATTTAATTCAGAAAAACCAACATATGCTATACATACTGTGGTTTGGCATTAAGTTGAATGTAGATAGAAAGCCTTGCAGGTAAACAGAGACCTATGGCTCTGCATTGAGAATAGAGTTAAAAAAAACAAAACAAAAACCAGCCAAGTCAGCTGTAAACACTTTTTTTATCCTCTTAGAATTGGTAGAGGGACATGAACTGAGTACGTCCGTGTAGAGAGGACAAGAGTAAAATTAATTCAAAACATGTAAGGCTGATTGTGGGAATCTCCATGACGAGAACAGGGATGTGGTATGGGTTGTGAAACCATAGTGATAGTGAGTGGTGTTTGAAGGTGGCTGTGGCTGATAAATATTTCAGAGAGACTGTAATTAATGGAGGATCTATTTTGAGTCTTCTCCCTGCACAGCCTATTTTAAGGAAGGGTGGGTGCTCTGCCATTCTCTGTAAAGAGAGTTGCTTGGCTCTGCAGACAAAGATGAGAGCAGGATGAACGGGAGGAGGGATTCTGCTGTTGATCACATGATATTTCATCTCCACTCTCTCTTCATGAAAGCATTCCACATCGCACGCACAAACGGGAAGCGGCTGTTATGCATTTCTATTACCCTCAGGGGGCCCTCTTGGGCTTTTAAGCACATTTTGGGCGAAAAGTAAAAAGATCATAATATTCTAAACTTCAAATATTAAACATTAATGCAATATGAGATTACATGCCAACCTCTAATGAAATTTCAGCAAGCAGCACAAATTAAAGGGATGACAAAGAAATCAACAAATAACTGGATGGTTCAAAGGTTGACCACAAAAATGTGATTTATATAAAAAAGAAAAAGGGGAAAAACAGAGGACTTTATCTGAAAGCTAATCTTAGAGTCTCTCAATAACACAATGCTTACAAATATCAGAATGACAATTACACACAATTACATAATGAAAGGGATAAATCTGTATATATTGTTGCACTATAAAGCTAAAAAAAATTAGTCAATCAACTGACAGAAAATATTTGCCAATCTTTTATTATTATTTTTCGGTGCACTGTATAACTTCATTAGTTAGCAATAGTAGGAAGATTACGGTAAATGAGGAAGAGCGAGACTCAAAAAAGGTCCCTGATAGGATTCTAACTGGGGACGCTTGCAGTTCATAGTTGGTGTCTCAACAACGCTTAATCAATTAAATCAATTAATTGTGATGAACACCAAAAGGTTAATTGAAAACAGTCCTCTTGCACTCTAAATATAACAAGATAACAGTTTTTTTTTCATTATAGTCTCATGTTTCCTTTTTTCTTTTTGTCAGCTCAACAGCACCATTGCATTATGTACTTCTTACATATTTGTATGTGCTACTATGCAACAGGTGACATGCTAACAAAAACTACAAGACTAAGTCAACCACAAAACAAACAGGTTACTGTGGAAGTGATGCAGTTACTTTATGTATCAAAAATGTAGTTGACGGTGAAAGGGTGGAAGGGTAAGTAGGTCAAATCAGTCCCCAGTGAAACCACAAAGCAGCCATGCATGGGCCATGGGAAGCCCCACGGTGCAGTGCTGGAATAGCCATCAATCAGCCGACTACGCCAAGCAAAGATATAAAAAACCACCACAAGTCACCACTATCATCACCAAACCACTTTCAAAAAATGGGCATGGCAACACACAAGTCATCAGCACCCCAATACCTAAAGATCTGCCTCCTCTTTTGAGAGCTAGAGCAGTAGCCCTCAGTGGAAAGTCTGTTGGGGTTAACATTAGGAGAAAATGCTAGGGTTACAGGACTGGATTGGAGAACAGGAAGGGTTTCAGGGGAGGGTGGGATAAGGAGGGGTGGGAGGTAGAGGTAGGCACAGTGTAGAACTTTTACCCCTGAGAAGAAGAAGAAAAGAAAACGCACACAAGGCAGAAACTTTGACTGTTGTAAAGCCCATGCTTCCTTTTTCTCTCAGCATATGTCCTAATCTTTCAACCTTAGGGTGCCTTGGGATGGAAGCTGACCGTAACTGCTGTGTGACCTAACCTATTTCTAAAAAAACATTTGTTCCACTACCTACAAATGTTTCTCAAAGACAGTGTGTCCCTCACAGTCTAGCATAAAACGACCCTTGATCATCTGGCCTATTGAGAAACATCAGCATGTTGATTATTTTCCTAGCAATGACAAGAATAATACAAGGGAAATAAACATATGTAAATTCTCTTTTACAACTACAAGTTTTTTTAAGTCAAGTTTTCAGACTTTTGTAGGGGCTAGATAATTGTAAGTGGTCAGATTTGTACAGAGAATCAATATATAATCTATTTATGGGCCCCCTACATTTCATACCTGAAACCTATCAAACAAACTTGTAGCTTTAAGGGAAAAGGTGGCAAGGATGAAGTCTTATAAATTGCACACACTAGAGTCTACAGTAGAATTCATCATCTTACCTGTTATCGTTGATGTATCCATTTTGAGAGGACTGTAAAAAAAAGGACACCTGCACATTATGAAATGCTTCATTCATCTAGGAGCACTTTAGACCAAAATTTTTTTCATATAAATCATTCATAAGTTTTTGTAATCTTTGCTTTTTTCTTGCCAAAGACCTCTTCAGGTCTCTAAAAACCAATAAAATTCAATAGTCTGAGAAGGTAAAAATCACTCTTCAAGTGAGCTTTACAAAACTCCGATACATGCACCCTGTGATTAGGGGGTCGCAAATAGAGATTAGTCACAAGAAAAACACACCGGAAACCACTGGCTTTAAGTATACATATAACCATGAATCACTAGATAACTTATTAAACAGATCTTACTCTTGTCTAATTAAGAAGTACTGACTTCCCACTAGTCAAAGGAGCTGGAGGTAACAGCTAAGGATTGAGAAATGATTGTGATTTAATGTGTCCTCAGCAATTGTTACCCTGTCCAGGTCCAATACTTACTTCTCGGGCAAAGATCCGGTCTCGTACCCGCTGATACTCTTCCTCCCGTTCTTCAATGGACTTGCTACGTCGCCCGTCCTGCAGTGGCACACGGATCTAACATTTTGGATAAACAATCATATTGGGGGTGAAGAAAAAGATATAAATGCTGAAATATTATGTAAATACATGTATAGCCACACTTGCTGTAAAAATAAGTAGCAACAAGTCACATGATAACAGTAGCACGTAAAGGGAGACCAGCTGCCCGTCATCAAAACAAAACAACAGAATAGAAACTGTGTAAAATTAGCGTTTTGAGGGGTGAAATCAGCGTGGGAAGGTTTAACACCACAAAACGTGATAGGACACTTGAAGAATGATCAAACAAAGGAATATGACAAATATGTCCAAGAATTGAGCGCCAAAGAAAAGTGTCAAACAAACATTGTTGGAAGGAATGAAGAAGTGTGAGAAACGTGCTTCAGACAGCAACAAAGCAAGTACAGTTGATTCAATTTTTTTTAATTATTATTCTGTATTATAATGGTTAAACTGTTGCTGTGGTTAAAAATGTGGGCTTTCAGTGTTTAATTAAAAACCTCAGACACTAAAAAGTTACACATCTGTAAAAGCAAGGTATTAAGAAAAATACAAGAAAATGTTGTTTTATAGCTGACACGTAGAGTTTAAGAGTGTATCTTAAGTCTGACAGCACAGTGGATAGAGTCAAGTTTTGCTTTGTAAAAAGTACTGGTCCAGGCTAAAGAGTTTTGTGGCTCACACACAGGGAAATCAGCAGCTATAGAAGAGATGTTAAATACATTGCAAATTGAAAAATGTAAAATGTATCATTTTGAGAGACAATACCAGGAACATGCAAGTTACTGAATATAAATGGCCTATTTATATTTTAGTACACTCTTAGTGGTGGAGTATCATCTCCAAATCTAACTTTAATTTATGATAAAAAATATAACAAAGGCAAAACCATTGTGCATACAGGAGACATTTAAATGTCAGCATTAGTGGCACCCCAAGTCTTACAGATTGTTTAATCTCCTTTCACACTCCAGTTTATTATCTCTGTTGGAATTAACTGTTTCAAACCCACCAGCAACCTGTAATCACTGTCCAAACCCTGTATGCTCTTACTCATAGCTATTATTGATGAATTCAGAATCAGTTAAGTTTTGTAGCTTTGTTTGAAATAATTAAAGAGTTACTTTTATTTATTAACACATGGCTGGGTCAAGATGATGCTGCAGTACTTGTTATAGCCACTCCACCCACTACTACTCCTACTTCCAGATGCTAAGATAGTCTGGAGGCTCACCACTGGAAATCTGTGAGTGTTTGATTAACAGCGTATTTGCCAACAAAAATAAACCATGCCTCCCTTTTATCTGATAGGAGCACTTATCTAGAAAATGCAGACTTAAATGGTTAATTTTAAGGTCATTATGAGATTGCATGAGACAAGCCTAGGGCAGAGTTTTTTATTGCTCAATGCCCAACACAACTAATGGTTGTAACTACGAAAATATCCCAGCATGACATAAAGTGGCACATTTAAAGACTCTTTAATTTTTAAACTTATTTAGAGTTTACATTTATAGTGAATGTGATCTAGTTAACGAATATCACGGCATACAAATCAGCCTACCTGATTATCATCCTTGTCCATGCTGGCATCGTCTCTCTTAAGGATGAATTTCTTCTGGAAGTCCATGTTACGTTCGTCCTTTATGTGTTCAGAGAACCGTTGTTCTGGGCTGTAGAAAAAGTAGAGGACAAAAGGCATGCTTTATAACTAAGGCGACACGATAAGATCACTTTGCCATTATTTTGACAGATGCTGCAATTGCGATATGATTCAAGATTATTGAGGGAATCCCAATGTTTGGGGTCTGTACCAAACAAACATGATTTCTTAGATCTAGAGAACAGGGTTTATAGACAAGGACATCTCTTCAGCACTACATTACTTAATTATGCTTTTTTTACACACATTTTACCTCTAATAAAACATTGTAGCTCTTGCGATTTGCATATTGATTCTGCGATTTGCATAATGCAATTTTGATAATGTTTTGATTAATCGTGCAGCCCTATAAACCAAAAAAAATTACCTTTGACTGCATTAGAGGAAAAAATTAAGCAAAGTAAAAAGACAAACAGTTTAAAAGCAGTTACACATGGATGTTTGTTTTTCTAAATTAAATCAAATAAGAAACATCAACTTGCACATTTAGTTGCACACATCTGGCAGCTGTTAACACTATCAACACCTGAACAATCTATCTTCTCAAACTTCACAATGGACTGTACATGATTTTAGATTTTGCCCAGAGAAAATACGAGGAATAAAATAAGGATGCATACATTTATAGTATGTTTTTTCTTTTACAGATTTGGCAAAACTGCTTTTTACTAGATTGTTTGTATGCAACAGTTGTTACAGGAAACTTAAAATCATGTATTTGTAACTGAACAGCTGCCTATGTTGCCGCCCTAGATTTATCGTCAATTATTGTTTAATGATTTCCTCAAGTTTTTAAAATCCTAAACTTAACATATTTATTTGGTGGCTCAAACAATGGTTCTGAATTGTTGCTAAATCATTTCGCAACGGAAATGCAATCCAAGTTTCATGTGTCTTTAACACTGCAGCTGCTGAAGTCTGGACCAAAGAACTACACTCACATGCGTGTGTTGCCCGTCTTGTTGATGATGACTGCCTTGCCTGTCTGATCCACATTGTGGTCCATGCCAAAGTAGGCAGCCACACGGTGCAGCAGCATACGGTGATAAGAAGTCATCTGAGGAAACTTCTTATACTGGTTACTGCAGGGGGACAAAATAGAAAGCTTTAAGTAACATGTTATTTTAACACTTAACTGCATAGTAAGTTATTCTTTTTGAATTTAAATAGAGTACACAACTCTCTCATGTTTGTTCTATGTACAAATGCAAAACACTTAATTCAGTAGCTTTCTTCAGAACAGTGGTAAATACTCAAGATTATGTCATTTTTGTAACTCCTGTAATACATTTTGTTGTTATGTTTGACTAGCAGGATGTCCCTCGTTGAGGACACTTCATTTGGATCCATTTTGTATAGATGATTTACTTCTTTCAGGCTTATTTCAAATCATATTACTTAAGATTAGACTTAAGTAATATCATTATTCTGGTACAGGGGAACACAGAGTCTTAGCCAGAAATACTGCCAGTCTAAACTTGCCCCTTAATATCAACTATAACTTCGCCGTATTTGTCTCATTACCTCAGCAATCTATAAATAAAAAGGAATGGATGTAGAAGGGCTAAATTTAAATACAAGAGAGTGGTTATGAAGAACGTAGCTTACTTGTCGTCATTAATGAACTCCAGGATATCTTGTTCTAGTTTGAGCAGCATCATTCGATCCCTGCTGGGCCAAAGGGGGGAGAGAGAGAGAGGGGGAGAGATCAGAGGGAGGAGCGGGTCAGTGACTAGAGTGCAGTGAGCATACCAACTAGGGATCAAAGGCATAATGTAAGGGAATAAATACTTCTATTACAATGATTATCCTTCTGAAATATACGTTTTAAACTGTATTTTTATTAGTTCTTCTTTAAACGACTGGATGCCATCATCAGTTCATCTTCAAGGACTTGAACTTACAGGGAGCCTCCTGCTAACAGGATAGTCCTACATTTGTTTTTGTGTTTCCCTTTCACACAGCGCATTACGTGGTGCTTCAAGAATTGGCAGGTGCATGTTTTTCATATTGCACATTGTCATCAAGGCAACCAGCAGACCATTTCCCTTTATGACACCTGAGAGATGAAGCTGCAAGTGCATTTTGTGCCTGCTCATCTATATTAATATGTTGAAAGTATTTACCTAATGAGCTCTTTAAAACAAGAACAGATGTAAGATACTGAATAAAAGATGATCAAAACCTGACATTTAAATACGCAACTCTTTCATTAAATATATATCTCGGTAATCAGTTGGACCAAACTTTATTTTGTTTTTGCCATATATAAACAAATATGTTAATGACCAGCTCTATTCCATCATTTTCATGTTTTTGCTCCGGTTCTTATAGCTGAGCATGAGTCATCCTTTGGTGGCAATCTCATACCTGGGATTGTTTTTCAGTGTGTTGACCAGAAACTCATGAACATCGATGCCCGTGGAGTCAGTGTATTCCTGACTGGAGTCTAACAGAGAGAAAAAAAAGTAAATAGGTGGAGAAGAGAGGAAGAGAAAGTTGAGAGACTGGGTGGGAAAGAGAGTGACACTTCCATAAAGTGCAGGGGAGCTAGAAAGAGTTGAGTGAGACTGCTGTTAAGCATAGCTCCTAAAATGGCACCCCAAAACACCAGCAATGACATTTCAGGTTGTTCAGGGAGGATAAACACAAGAAGCAGATAGCATGAGACACCAGCTTGCTGTTCTTCTATGCTTTCACACACACACACTCTACAGGGGATCATTTTCCACAATTTTCCACTACACTAGACAGTTGGGCTAGCCATTTCATCTCTGCTGCTCTCAGAGTCTAATGACGCCTGAGGGCCTCTGCAGAGAGAGGGAGTGAGGTGGGTAATTAAAAAAAGAAGAGGGAGGGATCCCATTATCTTCTGGAGAGATTAGGTTGACATCATATTAGTTTGGGTATTATTCAGTGGACATAATATTTACATGCAACAGTCATGCCATGACAAAACATTTGCCCTTGCGTTCATTGTATCTGTGTAGAGAGAATACAAATAAAACTAAGCTTTTAGTCTTGTGTATGAACAAGAATGGCACCAAAATTGATTTTAACACAGGTTTGATTAGGATCAGAACAACGGCTACTAAATGCATTTAAGCTCTAAAGTTGTATCTTACCACGTGACAACATCTTTCGCGGAGTCTTGTCCTTCTTTTCCTTTTCTTCATTTTCATACTCGTCCTTTGAGGACTTCTCCTCCTCCTTGTCAGATGGGCAGCTGATGTGAAGCTGGATGATATCCTGGAAAACGACATTCCATTGCTATGAGAAAAGACGGTAAAATTTTGAAATCTAAATTTTTAGTTTAGTGCATTAAGTATTGTTAATCCTTCTCAAACTGAAGTTGCATACAAAGAATTGCAAGCTATGCTAACGTCACGGTATGGACTAGGATTAGGATTGAGGGGTTAGGGATTAGAGACAGGAACAGTACCGATTCTGGAGGTCCATCATTGGAGAACGGACCAGAGGACTCCTCACACACTGCCAGACTCCGTACCAGCTTCAGTTTGGCATTAGACTGAAACAGAATCACACATATATTACCTGTAAGGAATTTAGGAATTTTCACTTAAAAATGACACCGTTTTAAATGTGGCATCCCATTTCCAATTTTATGTATCACATACACCTAAAATTCATGCTATAAAATAGCATTGATTTTATGTATCACATACACCTAAAATTCATGCTATAAAATAGCATTGATCATTATAGTTTATAGTAAACAAGGTCCTCTACCAACAGTCACAGCTTAAAAACAACTGCTATAAATATGAAGTTAGGAACAAAAGAAAATAAATTGTGGAGAAAATGCTGATAAAGCACCACGGTACTTTGAAGTAAAAATCAGTATTAAACTGTGAACCAAACTGAACTACAGAATGCTGGCAATGCAAGGAGCATTATTACACGCTGTTTTTTCTTGTTTGTTTTAATTTTTTAAAATTTTTACAAAAAATCAAAATGTGATTGATTTCAGGATTTTTAACAACTATGTTGTTATGGAAAATAGTGAACCCCTCTGTCAATGCAAAGTGTTACAATATTAAAAGTCCCACGATGTGTAGCTATGTGTGTAACAAGTTTCTTTCTTTTGATGTTTTGATAAGGAGAAAATCCTCTTAACATAATTTCAGCTGTTTTTTTTTGGTTTTTTTTTAATAATGACTGATAATAGAGTTCCCTGAGGAATGGAGGAGGAGCTGAAGTGAGACATGCAGAAAACACAGTGCTTTAATACAATATAGCTGATTAGGATGATGTCCCTTTGAAGATTATGTACTAAAACCAAGAAGGAAGTGAAACAAGGGTCATCTATCTTTGAGAATATTTTCACTGTGATACCATCAATTTGATCTAATCCCTTTTTACAAGAAGCATTATGAGAAGGTTAAGTATGGGATGTCACATTAGAAAGCCACTCCCACAACACAAAACGATAGGGTTGAACTCTCATGTCTAAGTATAACTAACCACTGCCTTGACATCTTTAAAAAGACGCACACAGGCCTAAAAACAGTACACGTCAGTACATATCATATTAATTTAACTGTTGGTGTTTGCGTCATTTAAGGTCAAGTAACAATTACTGTAGACAATGAGTTGAGGCTAATTATGCAATAATACAGAGTTCATAACGGTAGTTCTGTAAACTTAAGTTTTCAAAAAAAAAAAAAATATGAATTCCTCCTATGCACATTTTGTAAAAACAGTGTTTGGTTTGTGTTTCTTTTAAATCATACTGTTTGATGAAAATAGGAGTTTCACAAAAATCACTTAGTCGGCTACTAAATGGAATTTCCAAAACAAACATGGTGAATGCTGCTGTTTAGCTACATTATACAATGTGAAGTGCTATTTAGAGGTGGTATGAATGCATACAGTGTCAACTTTGATGCATATCCTATGCGGCACAAACCGGGTTGAAGTGTTGTATCACAGGGAATGTACACAGACTGGATGTACTGAGGAAAATAAGTGAGACAACTGGAGTTCAGTGTATTTTTGTCACAGCTGAGTCGGTCAGAGAGTTCTCCAAGTGTGTGGCAGAAAGAAAGACTGCAACACCAGTCAAGAGGTCTAAGTAAGACTTCAGACTGTATCTAAACACAACTTGTTTATTTAGCAATCCAACATTTATCGAATTTAACTGGTTATAGTCTTCATCAGCTGTCTGAAATATATTTTACTGTTTCATAGTCTTACTGAGGTCACTTAAGAGGGGGTTAAAAGTAGGTGGGTTAAACATATTTTTAGCCAATGATGAGAATAAGGTGCTCCACTGTAGTTGAGAGGATAATAACGTTAATATTGGACAGGATTATGAAGTTATTGGGGTGAGTTTTAGAAAGATGAATATCTGGTTTTATAGTAGATGGAAAAGAATCAGTGTGTCTGGTGAAATACCAATGACCATAAATTACTTACCTTGGCCCTTTTCCTGCCATGGCTGTGATTAGGAGCCCGTTTCTGCAAGAAAAGGGTGTTATTTTACTTATTTTAATAATACGGTGCACATTAAATACACATAAGAATTCACTACACTACACTTAGTCTTGCAGATTAGACAGTGATTTGGAAAAATATTGCAACCAGCAGACACTGTAGTTCAGTTGCAGAAATTAAGAGTTTTCCAAGCTCATGTTGTACCACCAAACATTAAACCATTTTATATGGTTAATAACATTAACCAAGGGTTTGTATAAATGCTATGATTATGTCTTATGCTACTGTAGCACAGATATGCAGATTTACTAAATCTATCTGCCAGGAAAAATCAGTTTCACTCATGTATAGCACAGAACACGCAACAAATAGATTTCTGCTGGAGAAACTTGATTTCTTGACCATGTATGTGCCTCTGTAACAGACGCTTGTGCTTTTGACAGATTTCAGACGTAATCATCACTGTGATGGCACTGTCTCTAGCTGTGTGTCTTTGTATCTAACTAAATTCAAAATGGATTTTAAAAAGTTGGCTAAAGTTGAAACTAAAATTTGTCAAATAAGTCAGTTTCTACTATACTAAAAAGATGTAGAGTGTAGAGTATATATAGAGTGAAGAAGAGACACTATTATGGACCAGCTATATACAAATGCTTGTTTTGCTGGAGCCAGGTCTCTAATGTCCTGCTTTGGATTGGTTTTATTTCTAAAAAGTCCTACTAGCACTCTTATATTGCCACTTCCTCTCACCTGTGCATCCTGTGAGGCGCTATCCTCAGGCTCCAGGCCCTCTCCTGTCCCGTCCTTGGTGCCCAGTGGTTGAGGGGAGGTCTTGCCCCGACTGCAGGGCTCGATGAGTGGCCCACTCTCTCCCTCCTGCTGGATGTCTGTTGTCAGGCTCACTGACATCTTCTTAGGGGAGGGGGAGAGGGTGGGAGTTGGGGAGGGGGTTGGGTGGAGAACCCAGGAGTGGCTAAGAGAAAAGAGGCAAGATAAAAGAAGAGGGAAATTCAGGCCTCTTTGGTTTTAAACACCAAAAAACAGAAACATTTTGACAATGCATGACCAAAGAGAAAGCAGAAGGAAAGGGACAAAGACACAGAGCATATGTGTGAGAGTGTACTAATACAATATTTACCTGTAGGTGGTACCAGATCTGTGCTGGACTCTGTACTGTGAGTCTGGATGGGAACCACACACAGGAAGATATGGGGAACCCACTAAGGTAGTGTACTGGGTCGGGCTGCAGCAGGGGGCGAAGCGCAGTCCATAGCAAGCCTTAGCCTTTGGGGTGGGGCTGTGAGGAAACAATTTGGAAATTGTAAATTTGTACGAAACATTACAAATGTATTAAGTTAAATGACTGGTCTTTTAACTATTGAAAGATCTTTTTATTTTTTAATGTCAGGTCAAATCATCAAGCCAAATCTATACAAATGTGAAATTTATACTGCTTACACTGCCCCTAGTGACAATTCAACTCTGACATATGAAACACACTGGAAGTTTCATCCATCCATTTGATAAATAAACAGCAGGATTGTAGCTGAATTACAACCTTAATGTGGAAAAAAGGTTGCTTTATTTCTTCTACTTTGTTCTGAAATGGACACAGGCTATTTAAAGTAAGGCAGAGCTTTGTTCATTCCATTTATGAGATTCAGCTGAGAATTAAACTTCTGATGAGCAATTTTGTACTTTTTGAAAAAAACAAAGTATTTAGATGTTTAATTTTCCCAGTATGGTTACAGACTTGCTCTAAAAGATGCATATTTAGAACAACGATATTACAACAATATCAACATGCACATCAACAAAAAAAACAGGAATATTTACAGCAATCAGGTGAACTGAAGAGGTAGCAGCTACCCTGCCAGACAGGGGGAGGGGCACACTACCTCAGCGGTCACTGGGGCCTCTCTCGTTTCTCTCCCTCCGGCTCAGTGCAGCAGCATGGTCTGTCCTCCAGTCAGGAGCCCTGAACACCAAGAGCAGAAGAGGAAGACACGGATGACGTCATGTTTCACACACTGAGTGACTCATCGCTGCTGCTGCTGCTGCTGCTGCTGATTGTAGCAGGGAGGAGGACAAAGCAGCTGAAAGCTCAGAGGAAACTGGCACACAGAGCTTATAAAAGAGAAGCTTGAGTCCAGTTTAATCTTCTCAAATGTGCTAAACTGTTCATTAATTGACTTTGTCACTGCTTGAATGGCTGGTTTCTTAAGTGTGGGCATCCCTCTTTATGAATGGGAAAATGTGCTTTTGCTGAGAAAGAACAAGTAAAAAATGTGTTGGGTTTTCTTTTTTTTGCCAGAAATCAAACTAGCAGCAATATGTCAGAGATAAAGTGCTCATTTGGCAAAGCTGCCTTTTCAGCTGGAGGTTTAGTAAAGCCAACTACAGTTGCATTTCTTTAGTCAAGTACAACTAATAGTTAAGAACTGTGCTGTGGTATATCTTCCAGATTTGAGGTATTTGCCAGCCTTATCTGCTTGCACAAAGAATCACTGAAATACGCTAATTAAGTGTAACTGTCATACTGGCAGTTCAACATAAAATTAAGAATGCAATGCAGGACAAGAACAGGATGGTAGTCATCATTTACCTGACCAGCTTTAGTTGAATGTACAACATAAGTCTACATTTTAAATTTAAATCCTCTAGGCGTCTTCCTGCTGCAAGCTCCTTTTAATTCAACTTCCACAAAGCAGAAAACATGTTACATGGCTACAATAACCTCGTTAAAAATAAAATTGTTGGTACAAAAATACTAGGGATACTCAAATCTCTATTCTCATTATTCTCTCTTGCCCACTTCACTTCCTAGTTTACATAATGAAACACATTTCCCCAGCATGGATAAACGTCACACAGAATAGCTCTGAGGTGAATTCTGGCTCCAAAAGTAACTGTGATGTCAGGCATTACACCCATACACATAGGGACAACAAAGACGAATAACAATCCATTTGTCCTACAAGCCTATATCCTCTGTTATCTCTGGTGTGCCTGTTGAAACAAAGATTTTAAAGAAGTATGCATTAAATCCCATATTATGCACACGTGGATGCATCGATGTAATAGTGAAATGAAGCGCAAGCAAGCACAAATTCAGGCATCAAAAGCACGATTGTCAGATTGTACGCAGGCAGTATGGATAGGTGCAATTCATGCGTGTCTGCTGTGCTGTGCTGTGCTGTGCGACAGATAAGATGAGTGCACAAACGAGGCAGGGAATCCCAGTGTGGGGAAAACCCAGGCAATGCAACAGCAAAGGCGTCATCAGCAGCAGCAGCATTAGACCACATCACTGACCAGGACACCCACATGCCCCAGCCCCACTCTGCTGATGCAAGCCTCCCATACAGCAGCACAGAACACAGCCACTGTTTACTGTCGGCAGATACAACTGCTTGACACAGTCTCTTGGAAATAATCTTCTCCTCCTGCTCGCTTACACACACACACACACTTCAATGAATAAACCAGCTTTACCCATTCTCTCCTCCGCCACACATTCCTCTCTTATGATCCCTTAGCTCTCTCCTCAACACCCCCCCACCACCCCCCCGCTTTCCTCAACACACACACACAAACCAACCCACAGGGTTGCCAAGGAGATGGCAACGTCATTCTCAACTGCTGCCATTTGTGTTGAGCGAGTACCAGTGAGAGGGGCAGAGAGAAGAGTGATATTAAAAATAAATATGTGGATTGCAGTGTGCACAGACTGAGATGGATCGTCAGACAGAGGCAGAGAGAACAACGCAGGATGAAAAGAAAAAGAGAGCAGGAAATGCTACTGCTGGTGTTCCAATTTATTTTTATAGGTAATCTTGACTGTTATGCCCTACCCCAACACAAATAACAATGTGGGCTCATGCAGGCCATGGGATATCAAACAGTGAAAAGCTCAATTCTGCTGAACTGATACTCTAAGATGAGTAGTGAAGCTTCTTCCAAAAAGGTGTGCAGTTGCCTTTTTACCTACCATTATTAGGCAAACAGCTATGGCACCTTAAAACACAAATATACATGCCCTTTAACACGTTACATTAAAATGACTACATGTTCACACTGAGCTATTCTGATGGGTTACTCGCAGTATGGTCTGTGAAAACAAATTCATATAAATGATTCCCCCAGGAAACTCTAAAGATAGGGATACGTAACACTCCTTACAATAAAAACCTGACATTGGTTAAAGTGGGCCTTTTATGCTCATTTCCAGCTCTTTATTCTTAGTCTGAGAATCCACTAGTAGCTTTCAGTCTTTAATAACATTCCTATTTATCTTATACTGGCCCTTCATGCAGCCACTCAGTTCATCCTCTGAAGCACCCCTCCCTAGAAGCCCACAGTCGTCTGATTGGCCGGCTCAGTGAAAGCCTGCTGAGAGGCTGCAGGAGCCCTTATCAACACACTGCTCTGTCCTTTTACCGGTGTGCTTTCAATGGCATGACAGCTTCAGTAACTTAGCTTGGACAATAGCAATATGGGGCTGAAAAGAAAATACTGTTGAGCAGACCACAAGTGAGACAGGAATTATGTTCGAAAAACGACACAGACAGACCAGAGTGTTTTTGGGGACAGGGCCTCGGTGATTACTGTGAAAGAACACAACTTTTTACAACCTTATTCATGGATTTCCGAAAAACTGGATCATCTTTTAAAGCAAAAGTATTTTCTGGGCTTCCCTCTGATGTACTTCAGTGATTTACAGAGTTTCTTTATGGTATTATAGCCTTATAGCTTCTTAGTGGTTAGCTACTTTTGCCGTCGTTGGAAACAGTTTGGGAAGGGGAACTTAAACCAATAAGATCAACAAGCCATATAATAGAGTCAAACTCTTACCGAAGAAACTCAAGAGAAGACTGAAAACATCAGTCACTCTCAAAACCGTCTTCACACACCTAGTGTTAAACTGTGCCCGTAGCTCATGCCATAGCTGCCAGTGTTCCTCAAAGGGCGCTGACTGGTCTGAACCACTGTGGTTCCGACTCAAGCACATAGCTTAAAGCCTGGCCACATGGATTCTCACGTGATCTCGTGATTTTGCGAGTTCAGCTGCCTCGCAAGGTTAAGAATCTACTAGCTCCTACTACTATCACTGCTACTGTGACTAGTGCTAATATGTCATAATACAGGCTACACACTGCAGGCTCCACATCTACAATACCAGCAACAGCAGCACTAATCTCTGATTGAACTGTCCCAGTTTAGAGTGTGTGTCGGCCTGATGTTGGCAGCTCTATGCCATGCAGCAGAGCAGCTGATTCACACAGGACTCTGGCCAGTTACATCATAGCAAAAGAGGTCATCCACATCACGCTGGCCTCATAAAACCACATCAACAGGCCGTTATACTGTATGATAGGGATGCTTTGATCAGGCATTTAAATATTGAAAACCCATTTAATATCTTCATGAATTTCCCAGGTTAAAACCAATGACGGATGTCTTCTTGTTCCTGACCATTTTTACAAAAAGCTGAAACCAGGGCAACCAGTCACTTTGTGGTACCTGTGCTATTTTTCAAGCTGGTATCAATTCATCAGTTATTATTTTTTGTAGTAGCAATGATTAATTGAGCATTCAGCCATTAGACACATCAGCATACATCCTTATTCACACTGAAAATTCTGTATAGGTCAACCTCGCCTGCAGGACACCCTGAATAATCTCAGAGCTGGTTCAACCATCAAATGATATTACCTCCGTTACAAACAATTCCACACTTTCTTTCAACTATGAGGCAACATCACAGCTGCAGGTGTCACTATCAATCTGTCCTTATGTTTTCCTTTATAAATGAAACAGGAAATGATCCATTTGCTTAGCTCTGGCTAAACCAGCACACTGTTTACTGAGGACATTTATCAGTTTGAAATTGACTTTTGTTAAATTTGTATAAACACAGTGACAATTTCACACTTCAAAAAAGATGGCTTCCTACAGAATAACAGGGCAAACTGTTTCACAAACTCAATGACATCTACACAGATAGATGGGCCATGCAGGCAGACAGACATACACCACCCACAAGAAACTGCCATAATTCCCATCCAGTCATAATGCAGTGCAGGGCACCCTGACCCACTTCACACACATTAGCGGCCGTGCAGCCTCTTACACAGGCCCTCCTGATGACAGGCAACCAGCTGAGACACACAGGTCATACACTGCCCTGCCCACTGTGTCAGGTTACCACACCAAAGAATGCCAATGGGAGGGAGCCCTGAGTGTGTGTGTGTGTGTGTGTGTGTGAGTCAAAGAGCTATCTGTCTGTTAGACACTGTGTGTTTGTGTTTGTGTTGAGACACACAGAATGTAGATCAGCACTTTAGCCAGTAAGCTAGGCAAACTAAAAGAATGAGCTCACCGTCAAATTTAGCTACTCCAGGTCAAGCTGGGTCAGGGTCTCAGCAATAGTTAGCAGTGAGGCAAGCCAAAGAACTGAGAGGAATGCTACTCCATGGTAGCTGGTAGGAGTGACGAGCTTGTCTATATCAATAGTAATAAGTCTTTTAACTCATTTAATTTATCAGATAACGAATAGATTAACTGACATGACATCGTGCACATGCAGCCAAAAGTCACAGTTTAACACCAGCTGTTAGCAGAGAGTACCAATTTATGAGTTTGACAAGATGTAATTTTAAAAAATTGCACATTTGGCTAAAAAGGGAACCCACACTGCTGAGCTGAAACAAAGTTAATTAATTAGTGGACCCAAAGAAAGGTAAATGACAACAATCTTTAATTGTTGAATAATAACTAATTCACAGTTAATAAAAATGCCAGCTAATGTTCCAGATGCATCCGAGGATTCAGGGAACTTATAACAGGCTTCTATTTTCATTTTGTAACATTTTGAAGATAAATCATCATTAAGTCAAATTGTAATTGTAGATGAAGTATTATTAAAAAAACAACTGATTTAAACAGGACAGAATGGATTTTGCCAGTAGCACATTGCACTGCGTATTCATGAGCACATGCAGTGCATACAGTACACAGACAGTACAGACAGACACATGCATCCACAATGGCTATCTGTTCTGCTACTGTGGATATTTCTCATTAATGACAGCCAGAGTGCAACTGAACAGAGAATGAGCACTGTGTGTTCCTACAGTTTTGTGTGGGTAATGATTGAGAGCTGCTACAGTTTCATTCATTGCATTACTTCAAATTTCATAATGGAGAAGCATGCGTAGCTGACATCCCTCTCCATTTTCTCTGCAGAGGCTGAATGAAAGATGAAGGTGAATGGGAGCGCAGAATGCTGCAAACAGGAGTGAGCAAGCGCGTACAAACCCACAGGCGGCAGTGGGAGAGACACACACACACAGGCAGCTCGACCCAATTCAGCTCCTCTGTATTCAGCCACGCACCTCGCCCATCTGACGTCAGAGAGAACCCGTCTCACAAAAGGCAGCAAGGTTATGTCTTCACAGAGTGGAGGGCTGATGTGTGCGCAGCAATGGCAGAGTTTGTGCAAGCTCAGTGCCTGCACATATTATATATCAGCAGCGCTCGCGGTGTGTGTACCAGTGTTTGTCTATGTCAGAGAGGATTCCCCTTTGCGTCGGTTGCACAATCTCACACAGGGAGGGGACGAGGGGGCTGGCAGAGCACTAGGGACTGTACAGGAACCGTCCAGGGACGGTCGCACTGAAACAGAGTCTGTGCTTCATTCAGGAATAATATGGATACATACATCACTAGCACACACACACACACAGTACATATTTCCTGCCATGTAAAAGCGATTATGGTGACTGTATGTGTCAGAAAAAGAGCCGGGAAACTTAATGACAATCGCAACAAAGACATGGAGGAAAAAAACATCCCTAACAGAGAAGAAAGAAAACACAGATGAGGGGGACATGAATGGTCAAACGCAGCGGAAGACAGGGTTTCTCTTTTTCCATCTATGTCTCTCTCTGTCCTTCTCCTTGCCACCCCCTCTCTCTTTCTCTCGCAGTGCTATGAGGATACCCCTTCCTGCCTTCCGCCCCCTTCACGTCAACCCCCCCCATCAATATCTCTCTCTCTCCATCCACCCACTAGTAAGTCTTCGCTCTCTGTCTCTCTTTTTCTCCGTCTTTTAATGTGTCTTCTTAAATTGTCAGGCCTGCTGCTGACGCCATCCTCCTCCACTCTGCCAGCCCACTCAGTCCTGTGGGACGAGCTATGACTCATTCTCTCCCCTCCCTCCCTCCCTAGTTACCTACCTACCTTTCTGCAGCTCTCTCCATTGCTTTCACTAGTTATAACCTATGTATAGTTCTCTGCTGCATGTGGGGGAACAGTATGAAGAGAAAGACTGAAAGATAAATACACAGCAACAAAGTGGGTGATGGAGAGAAAGAGATGTTGAACAGGTGAATGGCAGTGTCTCTTCTGCATAATGAATGAATGGCAGTGGAGAGAGAGGGGATCCTGATCTTGTATGCATTATTGACGAAGGCAAGAGTGCTGGAATGTGGGTGAGGGAGACAAATATGGCCTACTGTGGGTCCAAATAAAAAAAGTGAATAATTGTGAAATGATCACATTAATGAATGGGGATAATGAAGCGCGGCAAATAGAGAAAAAATAAAATCACTATGAATTGTTACAATATTTTTTCTCTAACCATGAAACCTTTATTTCAAAATCCCCCCTTTCTTCATCGTGTATCACATGATCAGATCTAGAGATTTTTTTTCCCCATAAACATGTTGAAATGGCTTTTTTTCTTTAATATGATGCAATTCCTGTTACAACAGGATGTTGGGGTAGTGCATTCTCCACTTTATCCCACAGGATATCAGGGACAAAGAGAAAGAAATTAAACAAACACAAGGAAATAACTGGTTGGAGCTTTTGTTCACTGATCACTGTAATAAATGTATTATCTCAATCACCGTCTCTTGTTAACAAAATCAGTTTAATAAACTAGGAAACACTGTGAAAGAGCCAATTTAAAAGGCACTGAAGACATTCATCTTTTCATATCTGGTCAGCCTAGTTTCCTCCTCAAGGTGTGACTGGAGCAAAAAAAGGAAAACAAAAACACCCTCTTCCAACAATTAGCTGCCCAACAGTCTCCCTGTGCATTTTCAATACACTTTCATACCAACTGTGTGCATGGAATAATGAATATCTAGATCAATGCTTTACATACATCATGTGAGCTATGTCTGGAAAGGGCTCAAGCTGCATCAACAAATGACAAGACTGCATTACACCATGTGACAAAACCTGCCGTGTGAACAACCACAGCAAAAGAAAACGCTTCAGAGGAACAACTGAGTCACAATAAAGGAAACCCCACTGGTGATGCTGAAAACGAGGAAATAAAATGTTGTGATGCCAGAGCTGAAGGAAATGATGGACTGATACCAAATTAAAGGTTACAATCTGTTGTGGGAAACTTTGTTCGGACCCGAGGAAGATTACGATAAATAAGAAATATGTGACGTTGAAATTCGTACAACATTCGTACAACATGACGTTATCAAGGCCATGAAAACACCTTTGGCAATGTTTAATCTAAGTATCTAAATAAGCAGGAAACCCCTGCTCCTTAATGCAGTTCTATTTTGGGCCCATCAATGGCCAATGTAATGTCCGATACGAGGAGACTGCTGGGCCTTGAAGGAATCTTCTCATCAGTGTGTCTATCAGGTGGGAGCCCTGAGGGACCGTGTTAATAACACCACCAGAGCACAATCCACAGCTTCCCCTTGCCAAATGGATATTGGCATAGCACTTAAAATAGCACACACCCTTAATATAAACATTTTCTACTGAATTTAAGCTAGGGCTGCTCGATTATGG
>NW_023339740.1:19352856-19362479 GCF_004916995.1 Morone saxatilis | reverse complement strand
TGACTCGTGTGCAGTGCGTGCTGCGGGGGAGCGACGGAAATACGCAGACTGTAAACAACACTTCAACTTAATCTTTAAACTATCTGACCAGACAGAAACGTGATTCAACATAACATTTCCTAGCTTTCTAATAAATACATAAATGGCAGGATGTGGGATTGTGGGGTTATTGTGTCTTCTCAAGCACGGTGAGCAGATTTTGAGAAAGTCAACTGGAGCAGCTGATGTTACATGAATAACTGTGTCAAAAAGAAACTGGGTGGCAGCTCCTGCACTCGTTATAAACCTTATGTAATTTATCAGCTTCTTTTACTGTGAGGAGGGGTGAAGGGGAGCAGTGGTGGAGAGTGTAAGAGAGACAGCAGAGGAAAAGAGAAAAGAGAAAGATGGAGGAGCAAGGGGTGGCTAGTGAGACAGGAAGAGAGGAAAAACTTCAATGATGAAACAATCTGTGCTGTTAAGCAATTGGACCAGACTTCCACCAATGGGAGGACCAGCTCCATGGCAACAGGCTCTGTCACCAAGAGAAAAGCAGCCATATCCCTCAACACCCCCATATTTTTCTCTCCCTTTCGCTCTCACGACCCCCCTCCTTTCCCCAATAACAAGGCCCGGTGTATTTATCGCTGGATAAACAGGAATAAAACAGCACACATGCACACAACACACAGCAGCCTCATGGGTTACTTATAGCCCAAACAACACTGCTCTATCGCACAGACACAACAAACATACACACATGCAACCAAACAAGGCTTGCAGATGTACACAAGCACAGACGTATTGGGCTTACATAGTGACCAGAATGGGAGTCATTCGCACACACATTATTAATTATTAATTAATTAGTTAGTTATTTAAAAGTGCAGATTGCCATTGACTCCCCTCACACACACTGTCTGACTGCAGACGGCTCTGTTCCACTTCGTCCTGATCAGAGAAGTGACTAACTATCTGGTGGAACTGAACCTTGAACTAAACAGCTTGAGCCCACAGACACAAGAACAGACTTCCAGAATAAGGAAGTAGGCCTCAGCAGATAGAAAGAAACTACCCTAAGGTGAAGTCAACATGCATCAAAGGGCATTATTTCTAAGTACTTAGTTGCCTACCGACTCAATTAGATTTACATTTAGCTGATATGGGGCAGTAAAGCACAGAACAGAGGTCTTAGAATTTATATATATATAAATATATACCAATACCTTGACTTCCATAGCAATTCTTGAACGCTATTTTTTTAAATTAATTTTGACAAAAGAAAATGACATTACATATAAAGTACAATAAGTCACTTCAAATGAGGCAACTGTTCAAAAACCTGGGAGAGTAGGAAAGCTGAAAAGCAGCACAGAATGAATTTAGTTATCTGTGCAGATAAGCAGCTAGCAGTAAAAAAGGTTGTGTTTTTCTTGCATGCCTCTACATCAAACCAATTCAGCCAGTTCCAAAAAACAATCCAAGCTCGGTACATCTTCAGATCACTGGATTAAAACACTGCTATCTAGGTCTATGTTGGATATTTAAACACAAAAACTCGATACAATAACACAAAACAAAATTTTGGGTTATTTTTCGGTAAGTTCTTACATCCATACTGATTACTTGTGTCAACAAGGACAAAGTAATAGACAAACTGCAGAAACTTTGATCTGTATCTGATCCATGTAGGCAACTGCCAATCTTTTCTGTTTGCTGTTTTATTTTCAAGTGTTGACCAGCACAGTACCAGTTAGAGCTGGTTGGGCATCGTTTCCACTCCATTTCAATTCAGCACACTCAACATGATGTTTCTGTAGACTCTAATCAACGGCTCTGTGCAGCCAGTGAAATACCATGTGTATGAACAGACTAATAACACATATTTCAATGATTCTTTACTGTCATTGACTAGTCTCCGTGGTTAATATACATTAATGAGGACAGCGTAGAGGATAAGTAGCCAGCTCCACCAATGGGCTTCCCTGGAATGCTTCACTCCAGCCCTGAGGGAGGGACCACCAATGACTGCAGGGGCATAAATCAAGCTAGAGCCACCACACAACTTTATTGGCCCTATCCCTCCTCTGCACTTTGGATGTCTCAAGTTGTCTGTATCGCTCCGTTTCTAAATGTCTCTCTGTTGAGCTGGTGGTCTTTGAAAGGCTCTGCCTCTAGCTTAAGATGCATATTTTATCAGCCCGTTAGGTAGCTTACTCCAGGTCACACATCTGTAAGGCCAATGACTTGGCCCCAGGTGTAGTACAGGCACAACTTACTGAATGCCACCCACTGTTACTGACTCTTTCTGGCTGTGTCTCTCTCACCCAATATCTATTATTTTCTCTACTATCCCGCTTGAGAGCGAAGTGGAGCAGCAGCAATTTCTGCTCCCCCTCAAAGCATCTCACAATCATTTCCAGCCTCCTGTTTGCTCGTCGCTCACACAAAGACAAATCCCGCTCCTTCATGCTCCATTGCAAATATGGTAAATCTTGTCTTTCTGCAATACAACACAAAGAAACATTAAAAGGCATCAAGACTGATTAGAAAGCTATTGACAACTGATTCAACCTGAACAGAAACTTTGCCAATATAATAAGTTGTATGATATCTCGAATAAAGTGAAAGGAGGAAACTGAGTCTGGAGGAGGATAAGAAGAGCAACTGGAGTTCCTGGCACATTTGAAAACAGTATGTCATATACGGCTGAAACAATTCCTTGAGTAACTCCATTACTAAAAATCATCCTTCATTTAATGCATATACAGCCATACAGCGCACTGTGTTTTGCACAGGTTGTTATTATTATTACACGCTTTGGAGAAACAAACGCAAAACAACTAGCCTAGTAGGGCTGACTGATAAGTCGTATTTTCATCGTGCATGCACGATTTGGATGGAGACATAGCGGTGAATGAACGAGAATCGGGGAAGCGGGCCCTGGAGCTACAGAGCGGCGGATTTATGTATGGCCGACGCAGGCCCCCCCTGCGTTCTGCTCTCTGTGTTTGGGGTTGGACCGGCTCCTAACACGGACACACATCACGACACCACAACACACACACACACAACACACAGCACACCAGCAGCAAACACACAGGCTGGCGATCAGGAGGAGGTCCATGTGGGAGACTCTTAACGGATGCAACAAAGTGAAGGTTAACTCGAACGGTTTGAGTTGCAGTGGGACGAGCTGATGTCGTTTTACGTGGAGGCGCTGGTGAAGAAAAGCAGGTTGCGGTAGACAAAAGGGCTTGGTACGAAATACAGGTGGGATTGCAACAAGAATTCAACATGTAAACCTGTAGAGAAGTGATATCTGCTTTGTTCGCCACAAGCACAGCGCGCTAGCACGAGTAATAGCAAATTGTTACCAAAATAAGAGTTGTCTGTATGCCGTCTTTTTAGCTTAGCTCGTCACCAATCTTAAAATCTGACAAATTCTTGTTTTCAACTGAGCTGCTGGCTGAGACAAACCAGACCCTCCCCCTACCAGCGTTAACTGCAGGGACACTCTCAGACCAGAGGAGGACACAAGACAAGATGAATGACTGACACTCAGTATTTTGATGTCAGGAGTATTATTTCTTTTATTGACATTTTACATTTGTTTTACAGTGAGTTAATTATTGAGCTTTTATAGTGACTTTACTGTTGTAAACATTAGAGTTGCTGCTCTAGAAACAAGATCTAGTTATATTCAAAATATTAATTAATTCTTATCCAGGTCTGAATTTAAAAACAACCAGGCTGAGACAGCGACAACTGTATAGCTAATATTCACTCTTCAATCTCTTTGTTTATTTATTTATTAAAGAATGCAATCAATCATCTGATATCATGCAGCTTCCAGCTCTGCAGTTCCAAACATTGTACCTCTGGTTTAAATGTCTTTTATTCGTGGTCCTGATTCCTAGCTGCTAACTAGCTGTCCACAGTCTACGAGCAATAGAGTACGAGAAGACATCACAGTAATGTTGCACGAACATAAACTTTTTATTTAATTTCTGTGGCAGCAAACACCACACAAAGCCCTTTAGTAACTATTAGACTGCAACCTGAACTTCTCTTTACACTTTATGGCTGACTGAAGAAACGTTACTACTCCTCACACACCGGCAAAGACTCACTTCCCACAACAAACCAGCACAGGTCACCCACAAGCCCACCTTCTTTTACAGGGGAAGGCTCAGCAGGTAACACACAGCAGTTAGGCTGTGGGTGTGCTAACCAGAGGTGGAGGAAGGATCAGATCCTTCAGTAAAACAGTACCAATACCCCACTTTGACAATACTCTACTAAACACACTGCGTCATAGAGGAATCACTGGAAACCATTTAAAAGACCTCTTTTTTCTCTATTGTATATTTACTATTGCTCTATAGCTACTACTGCTTTAATAAAGCAAAACTATTTCTTGATGTAATAGTCGCTAGAATACCTGATGACTGAATGAACTGATAGCTGCAGCCCTAACGTCCGATCTGTTACACATGGCACGGAAGTTGTTACTTCAACATTGAACAGTGAAGGACCCTCACTTGTACTCTGCCACCTATCTGAATACAGATGCTCATGGGATGGATCAGTATCTTGGAGCAAGAAAGAAATCCTATGTTCCAAGCGGCTTGGCGTTCTAGGCACAATCATGTCCCTCAGCTCCCACACCCTGTTCCTATCTTTAGTTGCTTGGGCCTTAATCCCTCTTCCACAGTCCTGTAGCTCTCATGTAAGGACTGAAACTTCATCTGAAAAAGGCACCAAGAAATATTTCCCTAAATAGTTTTGGAGGCATCCAAATAATTAGTCTCATAAGGATTTGGGTGTGTTTATTATTAGGCTACGTTAAATTGTGCTGGATTTAACTAAATATGGCCATGAAATTAAAGCTCATCTGGTGTATTCCATGAAGGACCACTGTGTAGGATTTGGTGGCACAGCAGTGAAGTTGCAGATTGCAACCAACTGGAAGCCTCTCATCTTCCAAGCGTGTAGGAGAAACTACGGTGCCCGTAAAACATCACCAAAGACACGAAGCCAGCCGATGTTTGGTTTGTCCATTCTGAGCTACTGTAGAAACAGGGTGGTTCAACATGGCGGACATGGAGGACCCTCTCCCTCTCTAGATAAAAATGGCTCCTTCTATAAAAGGTAAAAAAAAACACAACTAATTTCTACACATTGGTCCATTAAAGAGTGGGACAGTTAGGTACGTTCTCCTTAACGACCTGGACCTGAACATGACAAACACCGACAACATCTACAAGAAAAAAGAAAGAGGAAAGCTCATCATAATATGTGTCCTTATCAAAACTCAATTCAAAAAACGTACAACTCATCAGCATGCTGTGGTGGCACAAAGGTACATTTCAAAGCTCTATTAACAAAATGATTAGCTCCACTAGAACACTGTTGTGAATTGCCCACTCTTCAATACTGCAGACAGTAAATCAATATAGGCTAAATCAATTGCCATGATTGACACACATGCTGTGGCATAGTCAAGTGTGATGGATGAACTACTGGCAACAACTAAAAAGGAAAAAGCGATTGCAAGACAGCAGCACTTGAGGAGCAGACTGATCTTCAGTGGGCTGGATCAGTGGATGCAATTACGCACAACCAGGGGTTTCCCTGCATACAATATTCAGCTCAAGCATCAGAACAGAAAGGGGAAGCAACATAATCCGTGTTGACTTTGCCATCTGCTCTGACATAATCCGAGTGCAGCTTCTTTATTGATGATGAAATAAGAGCCCTCAAAACTACCAATACAACTTTTTACAATCTGATGGTAAAAACTGGTAGCAAAGTACCCAGCCCCCCTCCTAATCTAGCTCAATGCACTTGCTAGTGACAGCGTATTGCAAGACCTTTGACATGAGGTTGTATGGCAACAAGTTGCCCCCGGCCTAACCTGTGCAACAAAGCAGTGCAACCTCACCCATTAGTTAAACTGAGGGATATTTTACTCAAAGTGGACTTCTTAGATCATATGTCCTCTCTTTACTGGTGCCTGTGGACACCAACACAGCCCCCTTTTATTTTTCTGTGTGTGGTTTTTTTTTTTTTTTTTACATAGTGCTATTTTCAGTCTGAACATCCCCTAAGAGACTGAGTGAAACTTCAATGTACATGCTGAAAAAGATGATCTTTGCTATAACCTGAGTAAACGTTAAGTAATACACTGGCCAACAGCTGGATGTGTCCAGATGGTGACCAATGTCCTCTATGATGTGCACAAACACCTCCATTTGCCACAGCCACACTTAATGACAGCTGGCTGGCTGGGCTGCCATGCCGAAACAGTGATGGAGAACTGAGTGCTGCCAGCCAGCCGGCCGGCCTAACCCAGAAGTCAGGCATCCAGCCAGCCAAACTGCCAGAACGTCTCTGTTGGGCCAGCACAAAGTGTGGTCTCTCACAATGTGGCTTGTGCACTTCAGAATAGCCAGCAGGAAGGCAACATGCCAGTCATTCATACATCCATCCAGCCAACCAACACGGAGCTCCGGCTACTAACCAAGCATCACCCTTCAACTGCTCTTCAGTGTTTCTCCTCCCTCCCTCCCTCCTCCTTCGTTCCCCATGCACCTAGCCAGCTAAATATAGTCCCCTTTCAAATCCCACAGGCCCACAAGGGTCAGGGTCTGCAGAGCAAACACACACCCCAAACAAGATCTCTCTATCACACACTGGATGAGATCTCGTGTACCCATCAACACAGACGGCATTAAAAGCACAAAGAGCGGCACAAGTGAGCACAGCACAGACAGACAAAATATGGCCTCGGTCCTTTCTGCATTACCGTTACACAAGGCACTGGGTGACTGCAATGTTCCAACCATGACGACGCTGTGCTAAAATAGAAAAACAGGGGGATGATGACAGGCCTGCTGCTGGCTGTGGACACAAAATGCACAAAATGACAAGCATACTGTAGACCATTTGACAGATGTGCAAGCTCAATTAAGTAGGAGTAAAATGTGGCTACATTTGAATACAGCTGTGCAGATCCATGCCCAGTTGCCAACCTCTTACTTGACATGTTTGGAGCAAAATTTCAAAAAGCATACAAAACGCTCTTACGGCCGGGCCACACTGCCTGCATGTGCATTCATTTAAGTTAACAAGGCTTTTATTGTAATGAATTTTTCAAAAAGGTACACTCAATGTAGAAGGAGGGCTGGCAGCACAGCAACAAAAACACTCTGCACTGTCCACACCGCTCAGGTAGGCAGTGAGGCTCAGCTGTTAGGTGAGAGGTTTGAGTCCACGAGTCCTCAGAAAAGGATTCTTTCCTTTATTATGATTATTCAGCTTCCGCAAACGAAAATGCTTTTCAGGACATACACTGAATGTTCACTTAACAAGGTTTTGACTATCTGTATTTGAAATGTGCTGCCATTGTTAAATTCATTATATGCTTTGCTCTCCACACACCCATTTCATGTGTGACAGTGTGCGTGTGTATGGCATTGGCAACACTGCAGCACTAGTGCAGATTAGGAGGTAGTGTTAATTAGAGAAACTGCACACAGCAGCGTGTCGCTAGATCACGTAGCTGACCTGACAGCGGTGGCAGGTCAGCGTCTCCCTGCGCTATGCCATCTGTTTACCTGTAAAAGCCAACCACTCCCAATACCTCCGCCTGCCTAAGGATAGCAATTATCTGCCCCCACCTTCTTCACGGTTTTTCTTCTCTTTCTTTCTCTTCATCCATCCTCACAACCTTCTGATTACGTCACAAACAACCACTCCTAGACTTGTTTTGGTACAGCTTGTTCTCCATCCTTCTCTCAACTCATTTACTTGTTGATTTCAGTTTGAAAAGGTGATCTCTTGGCTTCAGACGCTTCTTACTGACACCTATGTCTTTGCCAGTCTCAGCTGAGCATAAGGATGATTCAAGGTTGGGATGGCCTCATTTGCAGCACACTGTCATTTGACTTTAATCACGTCGGCCTTAATGCAGACTCCAACACTGGGCTCTGACCACAGGAGTTTTGGGCGTTGATTCCAGATTCACCCCTCCTAGCAATCAGAGGAGAATTCTGGGCAGGAACCTGGTAACGTAATATATTCATTTCTCCCTCTGACACGATAATCTTTGCAATATCCTGTAGTGTGTGATGCGCCATTATTTTCAAATTTTGTGGTGTGTGCATGTTTGCGATTAAACATTGGCTAATGTGCATGATGCAACCTGATTTCAAAATCTGTTTTCAAACTCCTGTAGTCTGAGCCTGGTTTAAGGATAATTTAAGAAAGTGTACTTTACTATTAGCCTGCTAGCTGCATGTGACATCTGCTGTGTGTCCACTGCATCTACTTGCATTGCTGTAGTCTTCCAAGTCTGAGGAAAGTAAACTGATAGAATTACATTGACTGGAACATCCAGAAATATTCAGCACACACAAACATGCATTAAACCTAACAGTGGAAGTTGAGGAAGCAAAAAGGTCAAACAAAGAGAAATGTACTGATGAGATTATCAAGCATTTCTTCTTCTGTGTTTGTTAATCTGAACAAAAAAAGTACACGATGAATGAGAAAGTGAACCTTCCAACTTAAAAGGCAATTACAGCAGCAGTTACTCCAGGGGTTGCTATTGATTTTTTTTTCCTCCTTCCCCTCTTGTGCTTCCTCTCTTTCGTACTCGTTTTCCCACGCATTGGCAATTAGTATGCAGAAGTGAGGCTGCAGGAGAGTAAACTACCTGGGGAGCCTAACCCCAAAGTCACAAACAAACAAACAAAACTAACGGTCAAACGCAGAGACAAGGACGCATATACACAATATCAGAATATGAGGGGATGGACTACATTATGTCAATCAGGGATAAGCAGCTAGCTTTAGCCACTTCAGCTGCCCATGTAGTGTCTTGCTGAAAAACAGGGATAACATGTAGACTGGCAGACATCGGCAGGAAAACAGCATGAGCTCTCGCAACCTGACACCAAATGGGCTTCTATCTAATTTGGGGGTTGCTATGGTTGTTGCCTGTCTTTTGCATTTCTAATTGACAAGAGGCTAGAAACATGGGATCGTTGTCAGTTTACGAGCCAACATCAAGCTAGTTGAATTAGGGCGCATCGTTTAGGACACTGATGCATCTTGATTTATTATAATGCTGAGAGACGTGCACACACGAAAGTACAGGCAGTTATTATATAAACAGCCCATATTCAGCACGAGACAGATCTGGGCCGAGTGAACAAAACAAGAATGAAAGGAAGAGGCGATGAGAAGGACTGGGAGTCTGGTTTTGCTAGGCTATAGCCATCAGAAGAGGAAAAGAGAGGGAAAAGCCAGGTCTTCTAAACCTGAAACAGTGCTGAGGCCATGAGGACGGCTTGCTATTTATAGCGACAGATTTTTTATTCAAGAGCGCTCTGCTGTGGTGCTTTCTCTCACGCTTGTGCTGCACCTCTCTCTCTCTCTCTCTCTCTCTCTCACCTCCTCTCTATTCTCTCTCTATTCCTGCACATTGTGTTCCACAGATACGGGGGTAAAACACTGAAATATGCAGGTGTAAATGTACATTGTCTTTAGAGATAAAATGACATTCCTAATGTCCAATCCATTCATGGACAACAGTCCTAATCGTAACCCATTACAACACACCTTCCAGCCAAGAG
>NW_023339740.1:19350589-19352756 GCF_004916995.1 Morone saxatilis | reverse complement strand
CCCTCCCTCCCTCCCTCCCCTGTATGACAGTGTTGCAGAGTGACGCCTACTTCTCAGTGACTCTCCACCCCCACCAGGCCACCTCCACCCTCCACCCTCCTCCCTCCTCTCTCCCCTCCTCCCACACAGGGACACAGTGGAAGGGAATTCCTCATTACCTCAGCATTTGCCGTCACTAAAAAGCACATTTTGTGTTTGTCTGTACAAAGATATTAGAACATAAACTGACCACTTTGCGCAAATGACAAAACACATTAAAGTCACCACAAAGTGGTTAGCATCTTTCACTCCGTAATGTTTAAAACAACCATTCTACGGTTTGTAAAACCATTCATGCTTCTCCAGCTTGAGCATACTGACAAAAGGAGTTACAATTATATAGGAAGACACAGTATGCCTAATATATGAAACTATCTTCCAGCAAGCCCCATTGTATGATACAGTTTTACTAAGGCATAATTAAATTGTGCCAAGATAAGAGGCAACTATAATTGTGGCAACGACGGCATGTTAAACCAAATCGCAAGAGTTGTGAAACGCACATGAACAAGCTACATCTCACCTACAAATGATTAGCACCTACTGACAAAGACACAGACACATACACACACAGCACATGCTTACTGTATTTAGAGTTCAGCTCTGTGGATCTCCAGTCGGATCAGGTGTCTCACAGACTAAAGCACATTATTGCAGGAGAAGCAGCAGAAAGAAGCAGTTCTGGACCAAGACAACGTTGAAATTAGTTTTATCTCACTAAGTAGCACAGATGAATGAATTCCATTTCCTGCAGCACGTAAAGAGTTTCAGGGGTGTTTACCTCTGTCAATCTCTCCAGCTCATTCTACTTTCTTCGTCTTCACGTTTGCTCTGTTCCCTTCCTGTCTGTAGGTACCAAGTGCTCTGTTTTGTTAATGGTTTTCATGAAAACTCTTTTTTTTTTACTGCCCCCTCTCTTTTTCTGAATGAAGCACAAGCACTACAGAGAAACAGCAAGGCTTGCTTGCTGGCTGGCTCCCTCTCTCTACTGCTCTTATGCTATCATGCGCACAGTTTGCACCGCTCCCTTCTCCTCCAACCCTCCCTTTCGTGTGGATTCTCTCTCTCTCTCTTACATATCTTGTTTGCTCTCTGCCTCTGTGTAACAATATAATTGCAATGACAGCGAACCCAGAGCTTGCAAGAAGCCCAGCTGTTTAAAGGGCTGCTTGGATCAGCCTATATGTCACTTGATACAAACGCAGGATGCTTATATGAGAGGCAACAGTAAATACATCTCTCACAACTACAATTGAAGGTTTGGCACCTCTCTTTTGCAAAAAAGGACATTAGCCTACATCCACAGGCAGGCAGAAGACACAGTCCAGGCACACTCTCGTCACCACTCATCACTCTCCGTTTCATGGGAATATATGATGTTGTTATCTGTAGGCGGTCTGGACAAACTGAATGAGCTTAAAGTACTGACAGCTTCTGGTGAATCAGAGGACTGCTGCTATGGTCAAAAATAAAGAATGAAAACAGGGGGTTTTGAAGGAAGAGATGCTCTGGGGGGGGGATAATGAAACCACCTCATTAGCTCGGAAAAACCTTAATCCCACAAGACAACATATTTGCATCTCCTCTCTGCAGCCTCCTCTGCAAACGGCAGCTGAAAGACGCAGTGGAAAATAGGCAGTCAAAAGTTCAGCACCAAAGGAAACGTCAGCAGGGAACTCTGGGTAAGGTAGCAAGTAGGTAGTAGGTCCAGGGATGTCTGTCTCAAAAATGGCTGAGTTTTTGAGTGGACAGCATGGAACCAGGCTTTATGGGGGACTTGGGGGAGGCAAAAATTCTACATAACAATGTGTGTTGAAGGTAATCAGACCAATGGTGGTACTTAGGGACGGACTGGTATACAGGTATTAAGTGAAAAAACTCACCTCATGCTTCTTCTTTTTTTCACACTTAAGGAGAAACTGCTGATGAATGAACATTTCCAGATATACTTGTACTGTATGTGACCCAGTCCCAGTACTGGAATTAAAGAAGGGCCTTCCTGGAAATATTTTCTTTTTTATTGATTAGGGCTATGTGATATGACATTTCATATCCTGATAACGATAAATATCACAATATAGAGCATTTTCTATAATTTCAATGAATACATTTAAAATATATATATATA
>NW_023339740.1:19350207-19350489 GCF_004916995.1 Morone saxatilis | reverse complement strand
AGGGGGGGGGGTCCAGATTAAAGTCATTTGGGAGTAAACAATAGAGAAACACTTTCTTTGCATTGGATCCCTGCCTCAGGGAGCCCCCGAGTGGAATCACATGTCAAAAAGTTGTTGTAATAATGGCGTAAGCTGAATGTACAAGTAGAAATATTTAAAAGGAGAAAGATTTTTAAACTCTCTGTCCCATGCCTTGCACAAAACTGCACTATTAGAATCATTGTATTTGTAATACAGCAAGCAAACGTTGATTTGCATCTGGGTGCAGATTAAAGCTTTTTG
>NW_023339740.1:19349612-19350168 GCF_004916995.1 Morone saxatilis | reverse complement strand
ATGAGCTGATTAGATGGAGAGGTGCACTCAACAGGAGCTCGCTGCAGTTTAGGAGAACATCAAAAAAGACTAAAACCCACCAAGGTTAGTGGCACCTTTCATTGTTCTAGTTGTATGGAAAACCACTTTTGCTGTGAACCATTACCACAATAACTATTGTCCACCATATATGGGCTGAAATGTGCGTAACTGGGGAAGTAGAAGGTGTAGCACAATAGTAGGTCCAAACCTTAAACCTGAATTCTAAGCAATTATCTTGTTCTTACAATTTAAGAAGTGGTGCTCAACATCCAACACTAGTTATGGGTAGGGATGGCTCATGGTTTTCAAATACTTAAAATCATTATTTAAAAAAAAAAAAACATTAGTTCATGCAACTATTGTCTTGTCTCAAAAAATAGATTTACAAACGTTCAGTTCAGCTCTTTCCTGCACAAAGGCAGTATAGCATTAGCAACAGTAATGTCAGATGGTCTAGTGATAAAGAGTTAGATAAGATAAGTTTATGAACACCATCATCCTTCCTCAGCAGAGCGGTCCTTCATGCTAAGGCTAA
>NW_023339740.1:19338961-19349505 GCF_004916995.1 Morone saxatilis | reverse complement strand
CAACAGACCTTTTTCACAGCAGTCATTTTGACATGAAATAGGAAGGTAAACACAGGTGTTACCAATGAAACTAATTAAGGTTCTGTTCCATTTAGTGAAGCCGAGCCTTTCCAGTGAGCCAACATGAACAATGGCAGCACCCAAACTCAGTTTGACCTGCTCTGAAAAAGGTCTGTTAGTCTAAAGAAAGCACTGCACAAATGTGGGAGAGGTAACACAGGTAAAGCAGAGCATGCGTGCTTAATGGCGGCCCAATCTGCACCCTCGGCTGTCATTGCTTGATTTTTCACACTGTGAAAATGTCTCAGTCATTCTGCCTCACAACTAATTAAATATTTTGGTAATACAATGAATTTGAGCTGTTAGCCATTTTGACTGAGCTACCCAGCTAATGTGCCCAGAACGGAGGAGGCGCTGTCAATTTTGCTGCCCAACTCAGAAAGAGGACAGAGAATCATCTATAAAACACAAAGTCCCTACACAGAAAAGGTGATGCCTGCCCTCAACAGTGAAACCAAAGCTTAGATAATGAAGTCAAACATGTGATTCCTGCACTTCTGTCTCAACTGACTGGTATGCAACAAAAACAACAATAGTTATGTTCTTGGAGGCTGTTAGACTGCTGGAAAAAGGCTCAATAAAATGGCCTTCAGATTTATCTGACTACTTGTTTTATTTGACTTAAAAAGGTAGCAGTAATATAGAAAACTGACGATGGGATGCACTGTGATGTATGGAGAATCGTTGTAAATCGTAATCGAGTCATGACGACGGTGAAGATTCATACATCAAATCAATGGTCCATTTGTTCTGTTTTTGAGCAACTGGCCTTCTATCCTTACTTAGCAAAGTTAAGTCGAGGAAACAACCAGTGCCTCTGCAATCCTAGCATGGCCCCGAAACAAGGTTTGTGTAAGGTTGACCACATGACTGGGATAAAGGGGATGGCACATACTAATGCCACCTAATGCTGGAAACCAAGTCCAACTGCTTCATCTGCATTTGGGCAGCCAGGTAACCTCTTTTACAGGACAGTAAGGGCAGACAGCGAAGGACTTTGAAAGGAAGAAGAAGAAGGGGGAGGAGCTCAGCAAGGATCAGCAGCCAAAGATACCACAGATAAACCGCTGATGAACACAATCACCCAACGGTGCTGCAGCCTCCACACGCAGCACAAAGCTATTAGGAAACACCCGCAAAATGCTTATTATTTACACTGCAAACGTACAAGCAGGCCTCAACAGGGCTTTACCAAACACAACTGTGTGAACAGTTTCTTATTAGGCCCAACTTTGAATAAATAAAACTACACTTGTATTCAGTCAACAGATACTCATTTTGAAAGCGTTCTGCATGGAAAAAAAGAAAGCCGACACTTTGTCAACCCTACTTGGATCCTATGATCCAATGGTAAATTTCAACATGTGATGAATTTTCTGTTTTCTTCCCCTTTGAACTATCATGCGAAAACCCTCCAGCTTTGCAGCAATTACAGTGAAGTCAGTCAGGCAGCTATAGCCAATCTGAGGCCAGACTTACGGCCGTGCAACCAGTCGCCTCGCTTCTGCTCTGATCAATAATTTACATCAAAGCAAGCAGCGACGGACAGATATGGAAACAGAGGACTGAGAAACGGTGAGAGGGGAAGACATCAAAGAGAAAGAAGGCCCAGAAAACAAAGAGAACAGGAAAATACGAGGGAACAAATAAAGATGGAGAGACAGAGAAACAGAAGCAGGAGTGGTTAAGAGAAGAGAGAGATAGGAGCAGCAGCAACAGCACCACGCTTGGTGCTCTGGCAGAGATCTATAAATAGCTCTTCAAATCTCTCTAGAAAAAGCCACTCTTCTGCTTCTGCTGCTGCAAACAGAGATTCAGAGACAGAGGGAGATATGGATACCTGGCTGACAAATACAACTCAGATCATGTCTTATTTGATCATAGCTGTCTATTGCAATTACATCAGCCCATAACATACAGTGATCAGTAATCTTGGCTTGTATACATTTTTCATTGTGGGAAGTGAATACAGTAAAAGCAAGTGGGTTACGTCCAACATAGATAAAACCTAACAAAAAAAACACAAAATGGACAACTCTTATACTAACATATAAATTGCCTAACAATGCATTGTTGCTTCAGAATTTAAAAAGAGATGTAACAAAGATGTGCAACTTGCAGGGTATAAGAGGGAAAACATGTTGATAGGGAGGAAGGATACTCCCTCTTTCTCACTGCTGACCTTAGCAACAGCAGACTGTTGATTCAGTGACTCATTTCCATCAGGCGTTATGGATAAGCCTTTTTCTCAATGATACTTCCCTTAACAGAACTCAATACCATTTAGGAAACATATGTGCACCATTTACAAATGCAGAGCAAAGCGCTGCAACGGGAGCACATCTAAAAGAATCACTGTGTGCCATTAAACCAGAAAAACTCACATTGCTCAGGGGAGGTACCTGCCTAACCTGTCCATCACCTCACACACAAATGTGCTCAAGACAACCTCACAGTCTTAACATCTGATGGGCCTAAATTAGCAACCCTTGCCCGCACCTTGCCAGTCCTCTGCGTCACGTGACCGGCCAATGCCAACTCATATGAATATTGATGTTGTTTAGACACACATGCCCTTCTCCCAGAGCAGATGTTTGAATCACAGCTCCGACAGCCTGTGCTGTGATCCCACCTAGTTTGACACAACAGGCTTGCCATCTATTTTCAGCTTCGAGTGTCAACGTGTAGAGCTGAAGCCAAGACGTAAGACACTGATGAGCATTTGTCAAGTACTTCTCCACAAACCCCGTTTCTTATTTAAATTCATCTCAACCCTGCAAACTACAGATTATGAACACAAGATGAGCGACGTGCTTGTTTCTGTTACATCTTAATAAGTGAAAGATGTCTCAGTGAGTGTGCCTTCAACTGGAGGGCTGCAATGAAAGCTCAGGAATGCAATTATCACAAAACTTCACTTAAATGCCACAGTTCAATAAACACAGTCTAGTGGTGAGGTGTAATTGTTTTCAGCTTAATTCAGCCTCTTAACGAAGCGACATTCAACATCTTTTTAAACTATGGGTTTATAACTCCCGGTTAATTAGTTATTACATCTACATCTTTGATTGCTGTGGTTTTCTGACCATCAGTGGACACACAGGCACACACACACACCAGGGTGTAATGGTATTAATAACACCTGGCTTCGTGTATGGTTGCTGAGGACAGCTACAAAACACATTTCCCAAATCACTTCATTCAAATGCAACCAAATATCTCGCTTCAGTCCCGCATTTAATTCCCCAGAGTTTCAGTAACACGGATAAAATGTTAACATGGCCATCTCGTGCCAGGTATGGAGAACGCGGACTTTAAAGATGGTGCTTAAAGCGGAGTTAACACATCTGACTTAAAGACCACCGATTAGAAGTTATCTCAAGTCGTCTTAAAACAAACAAAAAACAACAAAACAAAAAAAATGCTTCAGCTCACCGATTTCGATGGCCGTGTGTCGCGGGGTCCGCGTGGAGAATCCCTCAAGTTGTGTCTGTAGAGAACAGATGGCAGTGTGGTCAGAGCCGTGGCTGAGCAGTTCACTGAAAATATTATCTCGCCCCACACGCTAACAATAGCTAGCTCACGGCTTTAGCCTGCTTCCTCTGGCGAGTATAATTAGCCACCTAGCTAACGTTAGCCACCGCTAGCTAGCCTTTTCTTTTTCGACCCCAGGGTTAACCAAACCCTCCCCCTCCCCTCCCCCCCGAAACCCTCCAGCGTTTATACAACAACTAGTTCACCGACAAAGTAGCGTGTGTTTACACAGGAAGACGAACCTCGCTACAAACCCGGACCTAGCACTGTCACGGTCTCTTAAACAGGAGGGCGCTAGGTGCTGCTGGCTAGCTCTCCCAATGACTTACCAGTGCTAATATAATGGTGCTGCTAGCTCGAGCTGCTTTCACCGAGACCCCGACTGTCAAAATAGCGCCGCGTGAGGGGAGAGCGGCGGCATGGACGTCCAGGAGAGGTAACAACAAGCGCCGAGGAGTCGGAGGAGTCGACTCCGGTACGGGAGTACAGCTAAACAACAACAAAACGCCAAAGAATAAAAGGACACAAATTAAAGAAAAAAGAAACAAAACGCTATTCCCCCTCTTCGGCTCCGGCTTGTGTGTGTGTGTGTGTGTGTGTGTGTTTCAGCGTCACTTTTTTTTTTTTTTTTTTTTTTCCCTCACGACAGTTTAACGTTCGAGCCGGCGTAGTTCGCAGTCGTGGGGGTAGACTGTTCAGGGTACAGTAAACTTGTTGCAAGATTCAGTAAAGTGTTATTGCTCACAAAGGTGTGAAAGCAGAAAAAGAAACTGTGTGTTATGTTTTTTTTTTTTTCCAGCTGTGATAATACTCTCCTGTAATTTGGCTGGGCAATATTAAAGGTTTGTGGGTCACTGTGGGCTGTTAAATCACTGCAGCATTTTACACATTTTTATACATAACATATCCCTCATACCAGGTATAATCCACCTAATATATAATATCACAATATCTATACATATATATATTAAAAATATCAATCAATGAGTTTTAACCTTTTTAATATTCCTTAGGAAATACATGTTCATGATTATTTTGATTTAAGAAGTATTTAGTTTTAATTTGTACACTTGAGTGTCACACAACCACCAATATAAAAGTAAAGTTTGTTGTAGTTTCTAAAATTCACCACATGTCGGCAGGCAAGTACTTCTGTGCCATAGTGAGGCCCTGTCGCTCAACCGCATGTTCAATTTCTTTATTTGTTATATTCACAACAATTACAGTGAAGCATTGATTGGCAATGACATTCTTGTTCTCATGCATGCTCACAAAATGTGTAAAAAAAAAAAAAAAGACATGGGATTTAAGACATAAAAAAGAGAATAATTTAAATATATGGAAAGAGCAGTTTCTTGGGGTTGTTGCCTGCTCAAAGGGCACCTCGGGCAGGTGCACAGCGGATGCAAACCTGGCACTGTCATGAGCCAGCAATTCCACAACCTTCGATAATTTAGCAGAGCTGTGACTATCTGAAGAGCTCCCGGCAACTCCAGTTCCAAGCCCATAAGGTCCCTTACACACTGCCCCAGCCTACCCCTGCCAACAAAATCAGTCAAAACATGATTCCAACCTCAAGTATACGGGCGTATTAATACATAGATCATTACGATGACCTGTATGTGTTCAATGCAGTCTTCTTATAGCCTACACACCTGTTACCTTTGAATTAGTCCAGAGATAATGCATATAATGAGCCAGTCGATTTCTTAAGCACTTATTCGTATGATGCTGGGGAAAATTATATTGCATAGGATTTTCAAGATGCAACGCAGCTGAGTTCGTATCCGTGTATTACGACTAATTTGTGAGGAAACAATCCTTTAACCTAAAGACAAAGATAATGCCGCTTTGAATTAGGCAACAAAAGCAAAGGAAATTTGTTCAATTCAATTCAAATTCAATTTCAATTTATTACATGCTATTGAGTGCCAATTTCATAACAGAAGTTAAATTTCCTCAGGGCTTGACGCACTATTTCAAAGAGCACATGATCTAAGACCGACCACTGTCATAACATTTCAGACCACACAACAGCGTACCTTTACCATAAAAGAACTAATTGAGAGTTATAATTCTATATATCATCTCTGGGAGTCTGGCGAGCCCACTCATGTTATAATTCTAAGTGTTATTCAACAATAGATGTAATATATGCGTGTCTCATGTGGGCGCGCGAGCACATACTCTTTAACAGGTCTTATGTGATTATTCTAGCGGCTCGCTCAATCGATGTGATCCTACTCTTAGGAAATTGATAGACCTTGTCTTATACCAGCCGAGAAACAAGAGTAACACAAAAGTAGTTCTACACACCCCACTAAGGAATAGTCAGTTCAGGGAATAGTAAAAAGAAAAAAAATGTGTGCGCATATCTTACAGTATTATCCGGAGCTGGCACAGCCCATCATCTTAGACCAGCAGGAACGTCAATCCTAAAAAAGTAGAACAAATGTGTCTTAAAGTCGACGGAGGCATCACAATCATCCGTTGGTGTTATTACTACGAACGATCACGCGAGATTCAATAAATTAATCACTGTTATTGAGACTCTTGTACTACATACAGGATCATAAGAGAACCCAGTATCCATATATATCCGTGTGGACACCAACTGGATAGGATAAAAAGGTACATCACCTGACCTCTTGACTACAGTCCACTTGATGCGACTCCGACATTGCGCTGCAGCATGGCTCTCATCAAGCCTCCCAGTACCCATCCCACTCCATAGTCCACGTCCCTCATTGGGGGTACACTTTTTACATAGACGTTAAAACACCTCTGGGAATATCCCGAACACCTTGCTTTTGTCAAAAACATTTTCAACCCTATTCTGACAGTTTCCTTGTGAGCATCAGCATCCGCAAGTCATAGACAGTAGAGATTATATTTAATTAGCCGACATACCTCTAACCTATGCTTCAATATAAAGAAGTGATATCAAGTTAAAACATAAATCACACTTAGAAAATCCTAATAGATTTACCAGCAAAACTATGATTGAAAATTAGTACACATTGTATAGAGCTTATCACAGAGCGTTCCCTTTAGAGGATTTTACTAATAGCAATATAACAACTGTGTGTGTCTACTGTGATCTTGCTGCCTGTCGGCGCGTTTCCCTCTGTACCGTTCATATCTGCTTTCCTTCATCCTTTTTTCTCATAACCCCCCCTTTAATCCCTCAAAAACAATGCTCCGAATTAGCCCTATGGCACCAATATTAATAGACTTGCTCTGGCGCTGTGGGTATTGGCAGCTGAAAACCAGAGCAGAGGATTAGCATCATATTTTCAATTGTCGACTGCTTCCCTTAATGCGTTGTGAAAATATCAACACGCGGCGGTGAACCATGAGGCGAGCAGCAAAAGGCCCCCACCAAACACTTTTCAAAAAACGCGCCCCACCAATTGCCTGCTAACACTCGCCTCCTTGATTTGTTTCAATGGAAATACGTTGAGTAAAGGTAAGCAAGGATCTTGAGTGCAGAGGTCAAAATACCCTCTTGCAAGACACCAATCGAGTGGTAATAGCCGTCCTTAAAATTCCTTCCAGTGTTGGTCCACTTATGTAAAAACAACTTACAGCCCCGATCCATTCAAATCCTAAAATTTGCTGAGTCGCTGCTCTGTCCTCTAATGACATTCCAGCCATGTCTGCTAATGTAAAATCTGGCTACCTCATTATCTGTTTCTTCTATATTGCTCGAGAACCCGTTTGTCTTTTGGACCCTTAAGCCGAAATCTCTTATCCTAAATTTATCATTTACACTGACAGTTTTATTTTTTATTGATCCTTTACAGAACGAGCCTTTTGTCTTTTCCAGCCGGCTTGGCCTCTATTGGTTCGCTCTTACTGAAGCAGTTGTAAAAGACCGACCAACGCAAATGACATCCCGGCCCGACGGCCACACAGGGCAAAAAGAGAGCAAGAGGAGACAGTGGATACATTCAATTTACTTGCACAGCCTCTTCTCTCTGAGTTCAAGTTAAAACACTGAAAAACCTAAAACACCTGCTCTTTTGTCATTCGTGTTTCACCCTGCCCTGTAGCCAAAATGGTCAGATGCGACTATATATTTGATCCCCGTGAGCTTCCACTGCCATACCATCCGATGCATTCAGGTGAAACCTTCTTTGGCCGTCAGTCTCCCCCACAAAAACATTACCCCACCACAAAGCAATTCACCAGTACAACAGGACAGTCAACCGAGTTCTCCAACCTACAGCATAATTACACCCCCCATGTGAATTTTTTAACTGCAGGAGTTGGAGATGTGCCCGCCAAAAAAAATAGTCTTTCTAGGTTTTCCCACAAAAAACAATTAACATAAATATAAACAAGAGGCCTTAAACAAACACATTGTCAGAAAGACTAAACATAAAAATAAAAAAAACTTTGTAACAAGAATCAAAATAAATATAATTTATCACAAAATTAAATACAGAAAGATGGATATTGACACACACACCTGAAATTACTGAATACAGTTAAATCGGGGAAAGAGAGACTCCATCCTGCCAACCCGGAAAGGCGACTAAATGGACTGTTGTCTCACAACCAACGTTTACGATTCCATGTTACTGTTACTGATAGACACCCCACAGAAAAACCAACTTATTTGGAACTAGCGAAAAAATCAAGAAAGGATGCCAGAAAAAACATATGAAGCAAGTAACAAAAAGTCACCACACCACGGGTCCATACGCATCAGTGGCAGCCCGATCTCATTACAAAAAAGCAAAATTGTAGCCTGTAGCCACGTCTCTATCTCTTGAGTGCTAAATTCATCTTTTTAAACTGCACATGCTTACCTACCTACCGCTGTAAGAACCATGCACTCAATTAAACGATTTAGTTAGCATGAAAACAGGAAGAAATTATTACTAGAACACATGTAATGATGAATGAGAACACATAAAGCCTGTAAACGGAGTATGAGAAGACATGAGTGTTACAATAAGGAGTTTCGGCTTCAAATTCTAAACTCGTCAACAACTGCCAGTTTGTAGAAGTCTTTTTAAACAATTAAGTGAATGATCGATAGTTTGCAGCTGACCCCTTCACTTCTCCCATCAACAGTGTTCCATAAACTTGTTGATGCACGAGTGGTGTAGCCGCAGCTAGCTTGCGGCCTTTGATAGAGCGGCATCGAGGATGCTTCTTCTGGACGCAAATCGAAGGCCCAGCAGACGTTTAGCGCGTGATTCGATGAGCAACAAGAGAGCCATTCAACCTCTTTTGTCACCATCCATAAGACAAAATCTCTGCAGGCAAGAAGGCACGTGTCTGTTATCACCACTACCTGAAAGTGTCTACTTCATCGAACAATGGCAGGTGTCCTTGTTGCTGCCAGCTGACGGACCGATGACGCACGCGCGCTTTGTGTGGCACTCTGCAAATAGTCTGGAACGGAGTTTCTGGAACTAATGAAACCCGGATGTGAAGCGTTTATTCGAATTGGCAAACAGCGGTCGGCCCACCACACATGACATAGGTAAGAAATTGGGCCATGGGTGGATTCATCGTGCGTATACCGTGGATATAACAGACATTTCTCCATGGCGGCGGAAACATGCCCCCTAGGTGAAGAGAGGCCATACCGCCAAACAAAAAGTTCCAGATAAATACTTGAACGTGCCTTGAAGGACAGCGGCAACCACTACAAAAAAGTTTCTCTACAGTACCGGTCAACCTGAAGAGGCATCAAACATATATGTAACATACCACTAAAATGAGGAACATGAAGGAAAAATATCTCCCTAATTGAGGCAGACACCAGGATTCTTCATTAGCAGTTTAAGACATGAACCGTTGAACAGTCCGGATTTTAACCCTAACTTTTAATTTCATTTACAGTCCGCTGGAAAAAACGTAAGCAAGAAGCCTGAAACCATTTATTTGGCCCCTAATGCAGTGGGCGACCCGTTAGCAGATTTAATAAAAACAAATACATTTACTTTAACAGTCACCGCGGCCATGGGTTTTAAAACAACAGATTTAATATGGCGCATAATCCTGGAAGATTTTTAAACAAGGCAATAACTATGTTCTGTTATGTTTATATATATAACAATTGGGGATACAAACACATACAGCGAGAAAGGAAAAAGAATCCGAATCTAAAACATAATTTTACCATCACTTACACAACTGATTCCAGCCAACGCAGCACTCAAAATTTCCTTGAGTTTAAACTTTGGAGTGCGTGCAAAATTAGGAGTTCAAGCCAACTTTTGCACCAGCAAATTGGGAAATGTTTTTTTGCAGAGAATTAAATCTTAATGATGTTGTGACATTTATATCTTCTGTAGCACCACGAAATATCCAAAAATTAAATGTCCCAAGTGATTTGTAATACTTTTTTGTGATCCCCTGAGTTTTTGGCTTAGCGGCCCATCATCAGCGTCAGAATGTTTACTTTTGAATTTTACTTGCCAATTAAATCTATACCATTCGCTTCATTTGGTTCTTTTTGTGTTTTTATCTGATTAATATTGCTACCCATCGCTTTAAAGTTTTAGTGTTTTTAATACCTGCCCCCTTTTAATTTCAGCCATGTTTTTAAAGCATTTGTTTTCTTGTGCCCAAATGTTACGGTTTTTGGAACATTTTTGGGTAATCTTTTGCCCCCTTTAATTGGGAAAAAGCCAGAGAACCTGACAGCAGCCCCACAGAGTGGGCCAGCCTTTAGTTGTGAGACACTTTTTCTCATCCCACTAGGCTATCAAATTAGACCGGCAGTACACATATTACCAGCGATACCAATATCTTATAATCCCAACACTCACAGATCACATTGTGATTTTGTTCGTTTTGGAAGGTCATTCGAAACGCATTCTTTTAATGTCAGCACAGATCTGTTGGTTTTATGGGTTTGGATATTGATAGTAAAACGGGAATTTCTACCCAACCACGCAGGGAAGGGAGAGGCCCTTTACTCATAA
>NW_023339740.1:19336841-19338936 GCF_004916995.1 Morone saxatilis | reverse complement strand
CTCTCCCTGTTGCATGTCCACAAGCCCTGCATGAGTGTGCATTTCAGTGTGTGTGTATAAAAAAATATATAAAAAAGAGTAAAAAGAAGAATTTCTCCAACAGGGAATTAACAGTAAATCTAATCTAAATCTAAAATCTAATCTAATTTAATTGACGAATTTATGGAATTTTTCTCAGTTTATGGATACTGAATATATCTCATCGTCAGTGTGACTATAACATGAGCTAAACTTAATGCCATGATTTAACACAAAATATCATGACATAATATGACATAACATGACATGACACATTGTAAGATGAAACAACATCTAATCATTTCATTTGGCGTGATATAACATGATATAAGATAAGATGACGTAACATGGCATTACATACCACAACAAGGCATAACATGACACAATATGACATAACATAACAAACAAAACACAACATGACAAACATAACATAACATAACATAACATAACATAACATAACAAAACAAAACGGCATGATATATGACAACATATGACAGTACCATAGAACAGAAATACATGTGATATGACATGTTATTAAATGACATAGGATGGGACAACATGATACAATGTGATATGACAGAACATATCATGACACTGTATGACGTGACACAACATAATGTCATGATTTATTCTGTCATGGTGTGACACGATGTGTGCCATAATATGATGAAACAATGTGATGTGTCATTACGTAACATGTCATGACTCATTATATGGCATGGCACGATATATCACGACATAACATTACAAGGTTTAACATCACATGAGGTGAGCACCAATACTATAAACAGTCTGTTGTGCTGTGTGGTGTTGGACAGATGTTCACAACTGTGTAGCTCACAGTGTTGAGTGCAGGCTGCTGCAGTGTAAATGATGTGTTGGTGTGTGTTGGGACGTTATTGACAGTCTCTGGGTGGAGTGATGAGCGTGGGAGCCGCACTGAAAGAGCATTATGGCCTGTAGCCCGTTCACTTTACAATTCATTACACTTCCAAGGACAAATGACTGCTAAATAACTCTGTCTGCCTCTCTCTCTATCTCCCTCTCTTACTCTGATCCATCATCATAAAAGAACAAGAGTATAGACAGCAACAAAAACAATCAGACACTTATTTTATATTAAATTACTAACAATTTACCCCATTTATCATTGATAGTTATGATACAAATACATAAAGAAACTACAGTCAGGGTTGATTATCATATAAAAGTGAAAGTTCCTCTTTCATATAACAATACAAGTAGACGTTCCTATGTTGTGTTATTCAATCAAAAAACACATTTTCTGTAATAAGTAGAATATAGTCTAGGTGGTCAATGTTGTATTTCTATTATTATGGTTTTGATTATTTTTCTTGTTGCCTTTTTGTGGTTGGTGCCTGTTTTGTCCAACCAGATAATCAGACCAAATTAGCATTCATTAGGTCTTACACAGGTGTTATTTTGTATTGTTTTACCCAGACTGATCAGTAGCAAGTAAAGTATCTATCCTGCCAACAACATTTTCAGTCAACAGATATCCATTTTCCACCAAGGCAGTTTGAGGGCTGATTCAGAGCCTAATCTCAAACCATTTGCATTTCGACAGCAAAAGAACCGGAGAGCCAAGAAAACTGATTCCAGCATAGCACCAACACTTTGCTGGTCTAGAACCAAAAACCGCTTACAATGGGAAGCTAGGGGTGTCTCGATTAGCTGTTTAGCACATACATGTTACAAACATTGAGCTAGCTGGTGTACTAGCTAGCTGTTGGTCAGATAAAATTAACCAAGCAAGTATAGTTACCAACCTCTCACAACAATGTTTGTACGTAACATTGTTTGTAACTTTAATGTTATGTTTGAGGTTAGCAACATTGATTTGAGTAAGTCGTAGAATGCTTGCTAGGGTAATATTAGCTGAACAACAGCTAGCTAGCTAGCCAGTTAGCATAACCTTGCTAACAATAGCCAACGGTGGCGATATAATGATGTGGCTCTACGGTGGCTCTCTAACCCATGGAAAAGCATTGAGGGTTCTCAAGCTGAACCAACTCTGAACCCGCACTAGCACTAGCCCAGAACTAGCACTAGGTTC
>NW_023339740.1:19335194-19336682 GCF_004916995.1 Morone saxatilis | reverse complement strand
AATTGGCGCTATACAAATAAGATTGAATTGAATTGAATTGAATTGAATTGGTAAGAGCAGTTAGCTTAAGAACAAGCTTAACAAACGGTTATTCCTGTGAGTTGACAACAACCAGTACAGCTGTATTAATCTCATCCCCGTGGTCATTTTTGTGGCCATTTTTCTGTCACAATTTCTCGCAAACTTTATTCTCCACATATATTTAATTGTAATTTTGTACACAAATTTCATATTTTACAGTTATACACTAGCTAATTTTTAGAATTAATTAATTGTGGGTGAACCATTGAACACTGTTTATATTATCCCTACAACTAGTAGGCTTACTAAATCTTGTTGCTCTTTCAAGAAAATTTCCAAATTCACTGAGCCGAGGTGCTGAGAGGGAGGATGAGGGGTTGTAAAAAGGAGAAAAGAAGGTGGAAGAGATGGAAAAGGAAGAGAGAAGGAGGAGAAGCAGGATGGGTAGTTGGGCAGATGTTGCTTTGTTTAAAGACTGTTGTGTAATTAAGGACAGAAGAACAGAAGCCTGACCCATTTTCTCCTTTTGATCAGCGGTCAGAGAGACAGGCAGGGGGTCTGCTGAGGGATGACCTGTCTGTCTGTCAGTCTGTCTGTCTGTCTGTCTGTTTCTTCCTAAAACTTTTAGCTGTCTTGCCGAAGGAACCCCATTCGAGAAGCGACTGCCATTTTATGTTCTACCTGACATTCCCCAATATACAGAAAGGAGGTGGGAATAGAAAATAAGTGTTAGAGAGGAGGAGTGAAGAGTAGAAGAAGAAGAAGAAGAAGAACTGAGTGAGCATGAGAAGGAGGAAGAGGGGATGAAGGATGAGGAAGTGTGGGAGGAGATAGATAAAAGAGGTGAGACAGGGATGAGGAATGGGAGAAAAAGATGAGGAGGTTGAGAGGGAGGAGGAAGAGATGAAGATGAGGAATGGAACTGGGGAGCAGCAGAAGGTGAAGAAAGAAGAGTTGGAAGGTGGAGGAGATGTAGAGAAATGGGACAGTTAGAGAAAAGGAGGGAGGGTGGAGGGGTAAGGTTGAGGAGATGGGGGAGGAAGACTGTAAAGGAGCAGCTGCAGGGGGAGAAGGGGGAGGAAGAAGAGGCGGAGGAGGAAGTGATAGAGTTTGGAGTCAATATGGTGGCGTAAATAAAACGCTGACATCATTGCCAGGCATTGACAGAAGCTCCGCCCCCTCTCAAAAAGTTTATTTCATAATTTCAAACACAGTGTCTAACACTAAAATTCCATCATTTTAACACAGATAAAACTACAGTACATTTAATTTGCATCCAACAACTACAGCTCCCATGAGTCTTAGCCACAAACTTGCTATCAAGGCCTCAAAGTTTCCCAACACGTGTCCCCATAAAGTCACTGCAACTGTCCTCAGTGTTACAAGTCCACTGTCCAACGGCTGCAAATACTGAGGCTCAGAGACATGACTGACAGGGTGTAAACAAATCAATACACACACACACAC
>NW_023339740.1:19306132-19335183 GCF_004916995.1 Morone saxatilis | reverse complement strand
GAGAGAGAGAGAGAAAGAGATAAGAAATGAGAAAAATATGTATGTTTCTTTTTATATTTTATTTCATTATTACCAAAGCTGAATTGAATGTAGTAGAAAAAAATAAAAAAACAACACCATTCAGTTAAATACTAAGGCTTTGTAATAGAATGTAAGTAGGTTTATTTAAAGGATAACTGTGGCGTTACTCCCATGAAAAGACCAAAACCAACAATGTGTCAAACACCTGTCTGTGGTTCTTAGCACTAATCCCATTGGATCCACTGGTTTAAATCTCTAACAAACTTCTAAAAATCTTTTTCTTAATTCTAAATAAAACAGCTGGGCCCTGTAGTTTTTAATGAAACGTTACTCAAACATTAGGAAAAAGTGCATTTGTTGGGGATTATATACTACAGTGTGTGTGTGTGTGTGTGTGTGTGTGTGTGTGTGTGTTCATGGTGGGTGTTAATGTTTTTAGTAGTTTCTGGACAACACTGGAGCTCTGTGGCTAAAGATAAGATATATCAGGCTTTAAAACACACATACAATATTTATTAGTTAATACATACGGAATATCACTGAACTTATACTTTAATGTGAATTGTCTCAATGCATTTTGCAAAAAAAAAAAAGGAAATGATAAATATAATGTTTAGCATTGTGCCATCATGTTCCTGTGGAGAGAGAACACTGTTTGGACCTAATAACACTTGTATTAGAACATGTAAAGATGATAGTAAATAAGGAAGTAAACGTTTGGTCTCCGAGTTGTTTGCAGACCTTACTGGCATCACATTACCTGACTGACTGAGATAATCATTAGCCTGTTTATCTAGAAAGGTTTCCCATTTTATATTTGCTGCATTTCTGTGTGCTTTCAAGGCTCTTATTATTTTCCAGATTCATTTTGAATATGTATTACAATACAGCTGAATATGATACATTTGTTATTTTGCTGTAAGTTGAATTATATTTAATTTTGTGCTGTTGCCAGTTTCCTTTTATATCTTGTTATAACAAAAATTCTTATACATATACCATACATAACAAAGCATGTTAAAATTAGTATTAATAATACGTTTGTTTTTTAAAAATGTATTTAACATTTTATGTTATTGTAATGAATTAATTTATTTTGATTTTCACTCGTTCAGTCTGACATATGGAGAAACCAAAACTGTGTATCAAGTCAGAGAGAAAAAAATGACAAAGGCAATAAAACAGTAAAAACAACAACATAAAGAAAAGAAAGATGGGAAAAAATGAAAGAAAAGAGAAATAAAGAAAAGAATTGAAAAGAAATGACAGGAAAAGAAAAGATAAAAGAAAAGAAAAGAAAATAATAGAATAGAATAGAATAGGAGTTAAAATAGAAGACAAGAGAAGAAAAGAAAAGAAGAGAAAATAGAAAAGAAAAGGCAGAAGTTGGTGACAGAGAGCAGGTTCTTCTGCAGTGAGTCATATTGCTGTGGTTGAAGTCAGTGGCAGGTTGTAAAATGGAAATAAAGCTGCAGAGTGATCAGGACGTTTCCTCCTCTCAGTTCTGTCCTCTTTCTCTCTCTCTCTCTCTCTCTCTCTCTCTCTCTCTCTCTCTCTGTCTGTCTGTCCCGGGCCATCTGCTGTGTACAGAGCAGCAGTATTGATCTGCAGCTTTGTGCTGGAGACCACATGCTAATCTATAGCGTTAGTGACAAACACTGCTCCGCTTTGCCTCGCATCTGTCCCACTGACTCTCTCTCTCTCTCTCTTCCTCCCCTGAAGGAACCCCTCGGTCCTCTCCTCCTCTCTCCTTTTCTCCTCTCAATATGAACCAGTGTCACCCTCCTCCCTCTCTCTCCCTCCAAATGGACCCCAGCAGTTTTTGGGACGGGGGTCCATCTGCCGGCTTGTAAAACCTCCCTTCGTCCTCCTCCTCCTCCTCCTCCTCCTCCTCTTGCAGTGGTTGGTTGCTGGTGAGTCCTATTCAGTGTTTTTTGGTGTTTCATGGCAGCCATGTTTGGTGTAAATATAAATGACATGTTGATGAGCTGAGACCAAGAGAGGTGCAGAAATAGAAAATAAAGACATTTACAAGTGTCTTGTGTAAAAAAGACTATTATGTTTTTTGAGAAATATAATTTTCTGAATTTATATAAAGAAGTAGAGAAATATACAGAGATATTGCAGAGTTTGATGGAGGTGCAAGATATTATTCCAAGTTGTTGATGTACAGATATTATGGAGACATAGACATAATGTGGTAATGCAATACATAGGAGTAACAATTCCTATGTACATATGTACAGAGATACATGCAGTATGTAGAGATTCATGGAGATATTTCTACAGATTATATATAGAGATATAGATAAATTTAACTAATCAAACATATATATATATATATATATATATATATATAACTAGGATATACAGAGCTTTGAAGATCTATGTAGAAATACAGTGATATGAAACCACATATGCAGTATATATATAAATATATGTATGTATCAGAAATGTATGTAGAAATATTGGAGCTAAGAAAAGATGCAAAAATAATGTTAAGTTTAACTGAGATAAAACAGATCATTGCTGAAGAAAATGTTGAAATATATTTAAATGGTGATAAAATTAAGATTTATAGATTTGCATACAAAGAGATCATATACATTCCAAATTTATAGAGATATACTGTATATATGACATGATGAGATAAAATGGTAGATTTACATCAAATATATGTAAGACAAAAACATGAATTTGTTATTAGAGATAATATAGACAGACAATAATACATAATATAGATTTGTATAAACATCTATAGAAGACATTGAAATTTATAGACATATTTTGAAATAACAGATTTTAAAAAATGTACAGAGAGAAATATTCTTAAGCTTTTTGGAAATATGTAAATATATTACAGCTATTATGAAGATGTATATACAGATATACAAATCTAATTTATGGAGTTACATAAATGCTTACCGATAAAACATATCAGTATGTTGGATGAAATATAGAACTATATTTAAATATATGGAAATAAAATAGAATACATATATAATAGAATAAAATAAAAATAGAACATAAGATGTAATTCTGTGGTAGACTGGTGAACAGCAGTGATAAAATTAATAAACTATGTAGACAGGTTGTGCAGTAATGTAATAGATGTAGGCTATAGGCTTAAAGGCAATCGGTTATGGGCAGGTAGAACAGGATGTCTATATCCTGTAGTGCATTATGTATATAGGCTACTGTTCTGTTTAAACTCCCAACAAAAGTGTCCATGTGGAAGACAACACGCTCAAACTGTGTCCTATTATAGGTCAACATGGCATTTTCCAGCAGATTAATTATGTGTACATATTGTAGCTTTTAAATGACTATGATGGGCATACAGCTGTAGGACTCCTTACCCAGGTTTGTGACTATTATGTATTATCACCATATTACTAAATTCAGTATGGTGGCTTTAGTCTGCAGGTCCACACTACATAAATGAGCTTAGGTTTCTTGACACTCTAACTCTTTTCGAACTAACTATATGCTAAAAAGCACTTTATGCCATTATGCACATTATTATAAGTAGAAATGAGGACATTGCATGCCAGCCTGTGTGCTGTCAGGTGCCAACCATGCCAGTTCACAGTGCAAAAAGACTGTCCAAAGTAAATTTAAAGGTCAATTTCTGATTTGGTTTTATGCATACAAATGCCAAATGCTGTGAGAACCCAAACAGACAAGACTTGTATGGGCAAAGCCATGACAAAGTAAGAGTCATTATTCTCCCTCTCTGTCTCACACACACATACACACACACACACACAGGCTCACACACTGACTGGGTCTCAGAGGGGGACAGCATACAGAGACTGCAGTCCCCACACACACTGATCAAAACAATGTATTTGTCAGAAAAGAGAACTCTTTCATGGGACACACACACACGCGCGCGCACACACAGAGCAAGCATCGATTTGTTAGTATGATATTTATGCCACCTTGCAGGGAACATGAAGGAACGTGTTTCAAATACCGCAGTCTCCACCTCATAGCCTCGAGCACTCCTGCAAACCTCAACTACAATTCAATTGTTTGGTGACTATGAAAGCCCGCGTGCTCTGTAACTGGGTTAAAGGGCACTGAATTTCAACTTTGATCGGCAAGAGTGACGGCAGGTTGCGTATCCTGCCCTGGAGAGGACAACGAGGCACGGAAATGACCTGTTGTGATAAACGGCGGTGATGACCTCATTATATCCCACCAAAAAAAAAAACCTAATCAAAAGCCCATCACTGTAAAAGCATACAGGTTTGTTCATGCAAAGCAGCGAGTACGGTCAGTTTTGTGCCACTAGTTGTCCCATGTCTGTGTCTGGGACTGTGTGACTCAGTAGCCTACGTGTGGACGCGTGTTTTGTGAGTGTTGTGTGAGTGAGCACGACAGACAGATGCTTTGCCAGTAATTTCCTCGGTGCCCCGATGCGCTCATTGGTGCGTCCCTCCAACGTGTCACCACTTTTTGTGGATTACCTCAGATATCTTTACCATCAGGAGGGTGAAACACCATTCATTTCTCTCAACTCCTGGTGTCCACCTGCGAACGAGGACCTCTGACAACATTAGGGAAACTTGTCGCTTTCAAAGAACAACTCAGGAGAAAAGGATTTGAAGATTTAGTTTGATTTAGTTTTTATAGTTTGAAGTTCTTCTACACACGCCGAGCACTACAATGCATGTATTTACTTCAGAGTCGAGGATGCCGCTGTCTTTTTCATTCCCAGCCTTTCTGTTTTTGGCACCCTTGTTGATAAAGGGTCTCTGTGTCAGTGGCTCTCCGGGCTGCGCGTCCTGTGGCTTGCCGGCGATGGAGAAAGACGCGGAGCAAAGGCTGATGATAGAATTTGCCAAACAGCAACTTTTGGACAAGCTGCACCTGAAAGAGAGACCAAACATCACTCATACGGTGCCCCGGGTGGCGCTCCTCACTGCCCTGCGCAAACTGCACTCGGGGCGCGTCAGACAGGATGGTACACTTGAACTAGAAAACAATATACCTACCAAAGATCAAGGCTATGAAATAGTCAGCTTTGCAGATATAAGTAAGTTTGGTATTCACCTTTTACACCGTTAAGCTGTTTTTTTCTCTGTATGAAGGGCGCCCCGACCTCGCTTTACGCATGTCAGTGCGTAAAATGGACATAAATTAGGTCATGGTGTCCGTGTATCAAATTCACTGCTTTATTTAGTTGTATTGTTCCATAAAATGTGGTTAAAGTTTAGGTCTACAGTATATGTCGTCAATATTTAGATGTAAACACAAGTATAATATGTCTGCAGTGCTTATTGTTAGTTTATATAAAGGGTCAACTATAATATAGTGATCAGGTAAAATGCTTTAAAAAAGGCGGCAGTAGATTGACTGATTGTCCTTTATTTTCACATGAATCTGCACGTTTTAGAAAATGCTTGTGTAAAACAGGTGACATCTGTTAAATGACCAAAATATTAACAGTCTGTCTTCTTCTTAAATTGTCATTGATCCGTAGATGAGACAGAAACTGGTGATAAGGCCAGCCTCAGTCTTACCTTCCAGTTTCTGCAGGAACATGGCCAAAGTATCCAGGTCCTCCAGTCTTCTCTGTGGATCTACGCCCGCTCCTCTGAAGATCCTCACCGAGACTCCCGCCTCTCTGCCCGGGTTTTCCTCTCCGCAGATGGTGGGCAGTCAGGCTCTAACCGCACCCTGGTGATAGAAAAGATGCTGGAGGTCCAGGAGAGTAACTGGCACACCTTCCCCATCACCCGCACCCTGCAAGCCTTCCTGGATGGCGGACAGCACAGACTGCGGCTGGAGGTCAGCTGTGATGAGGATGGGAAGAACCTTTGCTCTCTGGATGGCTCTGCTGACACCCCCAACCAGCCCTTCATGGTGGCCCAGGTGCGTCTCAGAGAAAACCCCTCCAAGCATTTACTCAGGAAGCGCTCGCTTCGCTGTGGTGAAGATGTTACTGTGTGCTGCAAGAGAGACTTCTACATCAAGTTTAAGGATATCCAGTGGCACGACTGGATCATTGCACCCGAAGGTTACCATATGAACTACTGCATGGGTCAGTGCCCCCAACATCTGTCCGGCTCCCCAGGCATAGCATCATCATTCCACGCCACTGTCTTCAGCCAGCTGAAAGTCAATGGCATTAACACGGCTGCATCTTCATGTTGTGTTCCCACTGAACGGCGGCCACTCTCCATGGTGTACTTCAACTCTCAGCACAGCATCGTCAAAACGGACGTCCCTGATATGATAGTGGAGTCCTGTGGATGTACATAATGGGCTGCGTATAAAAGACATGGCATAGTTAATAGTAGATTTGTTTTTAACACAGGAAACTGAAAAGAATTACGTGTGTATTTGTTGACGGACAGATACAAACGAGAGAAGATGGAAATTGAAGTTAGGTAAATAGCAGGCACAAAGAAAAATAATATTAGTATATGCTATTATTATGGCACTCTGGCATATTCTATCAAGCATTTATACAAAATTGAAGATTTAAATCACTTTTATTTCTTTTGTTATATATTAAGAAACCATACTGTTTGTCATTCATTATGATTTTGTAAGAGTCTTATAAGATGCAGTATGTAAAGAGTGCCTAGAACCAGCCGAGTTAATCTAAATAAGATTATACACTGAGTCTGAATTCAGACAAATTTTCTTCATCCATATGTCAAAGGCATACACTAAAGAGAGGGTAGAAACTAACCCTGAATTTATGGCATACTCAACACAGATAAGAAAGGTGTGTTATTAATGTCAGACATTTATAGTGGTGACAAGCAGATCAGGCCAGGGCTGATTTATGGAGGTCACAAGAAACACAGAGAGATTAATATACAGCCTTTGTTGTAGTGTAAGCTTTAAAGAATGCAATCTTTTTCGTCATATGTAGGTTATTTATTCAAAATTGCTGCTGGGATTCAGTTCAAACTAAAATGGCAATGTATATAGTCATTTCCTTGGCTTCTGCCTTTCCTTAGCCTAATTGAATGCTGCCATTTTAAAGCAAGGCTTTTTAAACAATGAAAGAGATCCTTGATTTAAAGTGTGCCTTCTCCATTAACTCGCAATGACTAAGTGCAACATTGACATTGAGTATCGAGTCATATTGGTCTGAATACTAAAGTATATCACTTCTATATTTTTTTTATTTCTTTTTACATTACTGACCAATGGAATCATTTATGTAGACTTTTGACCCAATTATTTGTATTCTGATATTATGACTTTTTCTTTCTTTCTGCATCCAAAATATTTTCATTTGATTGTGAACTTGTGGCAAGAAGCAGTGCAAGAAAACACTGAACTGAAATGGTTTGAACAGGTACAAGCTGCCCTGAGTTCTGTCTGTACAGCCAATGCCTCATGCATATTGAAATATGTTTGGTCAGCATCTCCACTGTATTATTTACACAAGTCGACTAATCAGTTGGGTAACTATGGCTCTGACAGTGTATGAACCCAAGGTCATATCTCAGCAGCGTGAGCAAACATTTAGCTATTGCTTCAGTGTCAGGTAATGTGAAGGTCTGTGAGGCAGGTGGGTCAATGAGCATGTACTGTTGCACGTTGGCATTTATGTCTCTCAAAGTCTAAAGTTTTCTTTGGGTGATGTGAAATTAGAAGCTTTCCAGCTCGGACAATCTCCTAATCATTTTGGGGGATTTGAAAACATCTTCCTCATATCCCATTCAAACTTAGTTTTGAGTATGCACAGTACTATGTCCATACCATACTAAAATAACTTGATTTGAAGTGTGTGGGTGTTGGTGGGCATTACTGTCCCACAATGCAAACAGTGGTGCAACAGCTCACAAAACAAATAAGCATAACAAAATCAGAAAAACTGTTCAAGCCACTGTATATGAGTTTGAAAAAAGAAAAAGAAATTGGCAGTAGTGTTTTAAAGTCAAAGACACCTGTCAGTACATGCCTTGTGTTGTTTAATGTTTGGAAGAATTATATAGTGCAATTATTTCTTGTATACCAACTACAAAAGCATTGCACTGCTAGTACCAAAGATGTCCATAGTATAGATTTGAGACCCAGGCCTTGTCTACTTCTCGCCTATGTTTACACTAAGCAGTGTAAAAGTCAAAGATCTTTTCTGCTTCCTGGATGAAGTTTCATGCGTTTGTCCTTACTGTGTTGGTAAACTGTACTGCCATGATACACAGGAAATTTTTCCGTCAATAAGATGGGGCATTTCGCCCAAAGATTATAACAAGTTACAACAGTCCAAATATTCCACCAACTTCTTTCACCTCTCTCTGTTGCCTCTAAAAGCTGCACTTAGTAGTATTTCTTTGTAGTATTTCTGCGTAAAATCATTTTGACGCTAGAGTTTATTGTTTATTATTTTATCTTGTATGCACCCCCTGTCCCAGGACTAAATGTGACATTGAGGTGCTATCGTAACGTAACTTACTAAGCACTTTATCACCCTACTGTATTTTTAGAGCAAATTTTGCTTGATAACTCAGGTGAGCACAACCTAGAAAATGTAAATAGGCCTACTGAAAGCATATGTCAATCAGCTTATTTTCTTAAGCTCTAGTTGTGTTTAAATGCAATCCTCTGTATTGCATGTGTTTGCAGAGCACACAGATGATTCAGGAATTTCTGTATACTGTAACGGGTGGTGGAAATGGAGATTTGAATGTTGTGTCAATTTAAAGTTACAATGATTGTCTTTATTTTTATATCATACATTTTGGGCATATGAATGATTTGTAATGCAATTAAATATAAAACATTTGTCATAATGTGCTGAAATTATATGATTACATTATATTTTTAATAAAAAAATAAATATTTTAAATGAACCTTCTTTCCATTACATTTTTTAAAATCTCTCCTCTTAGTCACAATGACAATGCACCTTACAACAGAAAGAACAATGGTCATTATAAAAGATATATGAGAATACAAATAGTTCTTTATATCCTTATTCTCTTAACAGTTGTGCCTAAAAGATGTATTGGCTGGCATTACGTTGGGAAACAGTGGGAATATTTTTTGATTTATAAAACGAAATTCCAGCTCAATGCATTTCACAATGCATTGGAGTTTTTTTCATAAGCAGCAAGAATACACATTTTGCATTTTACCAAGTGCATAAAGAATAAAACGATAAAAGCCAGTTGTAGTTCTCTTAAAGGACCAGTGTGTAGAATTTACTGACGTATATAACTGATTTGCTGGCGGCTATAGTTGACGACCTGGGAATAAGAGCAGTCTCTAAAGGTTGCAGGAGGAACTTCGGCGGCCACTAAACTCGTAAAAAAAACTTGAAAGGCCCTATCTTAAGCCAGTGTTTGGTTTGTCCGTTCTGGGCTACTGTAGAGAACACTTGGCGACCTCCATGCGAAGGCGACCTGTCTGCGCCTGTAAAAAAATGATTCTAAGGTAACAAAAACACACCGATTTCTATATTGAGAAGATTATACACTAATGAAAACATACCTATGAATATTGTAGTCCATTTATGTCAATAGATCCTCCTTAGTGCTACACATTGGACACATTTGAAGGAGCACATGCAGTGTTGGCACAGATTCAAATGCATCGTTATAAGTTAACAGAGTTCTTTGCATCTGAACACACATGCCATGTCATCAGATTCCCAATTTTAGCCAGCACGAGAAAGTTACCCATCAAGTAATCACACTGGCACTGTCTGTAAGGCAAAGGGCATGTTTGCTCATACAAATAGTAGAAGTGGCTTTATGGACTGTCTGTGTTTGGTGTGTAAACAGTTGTCACATTCCCTTGGCATGTCGTCATTTTCACATCATGCATTTGCACCTGGCATTGATTACAATCTAAAGCTGAGACAACTGTATAGAAGTAAAATTAATTTTACAAAGAGACTACAAAGTATTTTGCAAGCTTATATGAGCTGTAAAAGGCACAGAACTAGAAAGAGTGTGTGTCCTGCTGATTTTCTATTGTATCAATATGGTAAGTAGACACCCACACAACACTATACAGTGAACAATGATTGCAAACTCATCCATAGAGATTTATATGCATAAGATATATAATCACCAAATTCCCTGACTTGCACTTTCAAAAACATAATGTCCTTTCCTGCCCAAATTTGCCAACTCCCCTTCTACAGCCAATGATACACCATCCAAAATGGACTATAATCAGTGTCTGAGGGTAGGCTGGCACTAAAATGTTTTATTTTTACAAGTTGTTTACACATATTCCTGTCCAAGTTACTGTTTTTCTAATATGTCAAGGTCATCAGTGATAATTCAGCAGTTACATGCTAAAATATTTGTGGCCAAATGTAGTTAATACTTATTACAAGAAGTAAACCATGTAGACTTTGGGTTAGTTCTGTCGTGAATTACATAGTGCAAAGCGCTGTCACTGATATGTGGACCCAATTATCTATTTTCTTACCCTTTAACTTACACACAACCCTGTCCTGACCCACTCTCATAACCTAGTTTTTGTAGAGAGCAATGTCCCGAACACCTCTGCTACAAAGACTACAAGAGGCTGATGCAGGTGTTTTATCACCAAGCACATGCAACACAATCATTATCTTAAATAGTATTACTCAGAGATTCAAGTGAAGCAATAGTTCTGACAGAAACTCTAAAAGAAAATCCATGTGCACACAGAACATAAACGTAGGTGTTAAGTGTATCGTATTGGTATCACATGATGAATTTGATATCAGGCTGCAATGACTGTAAAGTCAGCTGAGGGTGGTTTCATCACACCTACCCAAGATTACAGGCAATAATGTGAGGAGGTGTACCTCATACGTTACAGCTGTACGCCATCTACTACCTACTAGTTGAACAGTTTAAAAAAACAATCATGAAATGATTGCCTGTTGGGATAACTGGTTGAAACCTTAGCAACATACATCAGAATATATAGAGTGGGTGTGTATCTTCTATTCTTTAACATCATTGTGAATACTCGTAAGGCCAATTTACTGTTAAATATATTAATCAATATCAGTCATGCCTACCTAACCAGTAAATGAGAAACCTTTTAGAGATACAGTAATTAGCATTAGGGTCTAGTGTGATTAGACAATTAATCATTTAGTTGTCAACTATTAAATCAATTGCCAATTGTTTTGATAATCGATTAAGCGTTTGAATGATTTTTAAAGAAAAAATGTCCAAATTCTCTGATTTCAGCTTCTCAGATGTGAATATTTTCTGGTTTCTTTAGTCCTCTATGACAGTAAACTGATTAGCTTTGGGTTGTGGACAAAAAAAGACATTTGAGAACATCACCCTGGGCTTTGGGAAACAATAATCTATATTTTTCACAATTTTCTGACTTTTTATCAACCAAATAACTAATTGATTAATTAAGAAAAGTCAGAAAAGCCATTACTAGTCAGAAAGCGTACTTTACTGAGGCCTCCTGAGTATTGGGCACCCCCCTCTGGAGTGATGGCAAACTGTTCTACAATGAATTAGTATCAATTTATCTATATAACGTGCCACGCAAAATTATAGTATTGACTACATGGTACATAAAATCCAGAATAGTTACTAAAGAACAAGTAAGGAACTAATCGGAACTAACTGACTGTTTGTAATTCAAATATATAAGAGCTGTATAACAGAGAATAAGTTACGTGACACTGCTCGATACTATGCACCCTGTGTCCCAATTCAGGGCCCATTCTTTTAAAGGTCTAGTAAGGAATTCTGTTTGGTGAACTGAGTGGAACTTTCACCTTAAATTGTGACTTTTGGATTAACCACAGCATCGTAAGAAGTTCCTACTCCTAGCCTCACAGAAACATAAACTAACTGAGTGTTAGAGCAGTCATCGTCAACAACGCTGCTTTTTTAGGGTGTGGTAAGGTTTTGCTTTAATGGCATTAGCTTTAAACCATGTACCAGGTTATGAGCACTAATAAATAAAGTGACCAGCACACAGCATATTCGGGGATATCGAAGGCAGTACAGGATACACTTGTCGGGCAAATGAAGGACACATTTCTTAGCTACAGTTTTAGAGAGTGTTTGCAATGGCACAACCTGTTGTATTGTATTTGGATAGGAAATAAAGATCTTGAAGGAGGGAGCCCCTGAACTGGCCCAGACCAAACTTCAGTTCACCCAAATCACAAAGCATATTTTCTCACTCACACCTGGTGGTCTCTAGTCTTGGACATAGTTTTATTTGCCTGGTTTTTGAGATGGCCTTCCTGGGTTTCCTGCCACCAACCTGATGCAATAGAAGTTTGAAGAAAAGGTAGTGAAAACTTTACACATTGATGCCTGTAGATTACTTAGTGTAACCAGGCCATTGTTTCTGGATAATTGCATTGATGTTTACTTCTTAAATCTTTTTTTATGTTCTGTGAGACACAAGCAAATTTCCACTGACCTCCATTGTATTTGGGTGGCTGCAGATGTTTCAACAGGAGATATGTTAAAACTAAGTATTCCTTTATCCATCCTCTGCTCACTTGTTCCTGCCAGCCCAGCCCATTTTCACTTTGTGTCATATTTTGAAGCACTGACCTGCTGCATTTGACAAGTTCAGAGTGAGAACGTGTTGTTCCTGCTGGTGAAATGTGTATTTTTGTGTTTATTGCATCTTGCAATGTCTAAATAAGCAACTAGTTGCAGGACAACAAATGTGCTTGTAAACATCTACAGGTTTGGCAATTCCAATCTTCTAAGACTGAATGACATGATGTCAAATCGCTCATTGGGCTTGACGGCACCTCTTAGCAACTATAAGTGAGTCACAGGATCTGTGACATGTCAGGAATGTGTGTAGATGGTGGTCATAAATAATGGTGTGATAATAAGAATGCACTTTGCCAGCTGAAAGCACTTTCACCCAACAATGCATTTTCGTTTATGTTAGGAGAAGAACATGGGTAAAGGCTGAGTGTGCGGCTGCACGTGTGATGGTTTATACCATGAGCACAGTTCAGTGTTAACATGTGATCAGGTGAGTACTCTTGCACACCAAGAAGAACTTGCATTGGCCCCTCTCATGGAAAGCAGATAGCTGACCTACTCTGGAAAAAATCAAAGCCTACTGACTCACTGATATACTGACACACTGACCCACAGACCCACTGTTTGCTGTGTGCCACTAAAACCCTAATCCTTCACTCCAATCACAATCCCACAAATCCCCTAGGAAGGTTTAAGGTGTCACTCAGGCTCGTCCCCTGCTGTGTCATGACAGGGCAACCTGGGAAGAAACTGCTCTCGCTCTCTGTCCTTTCCCCCACCCGTCCTCAGGTAAACCATAAACAACAGTGTTATGTGTTTAGATTAGTTCACTTGCAACATGCAATAATGACTGCTTGCCATACAGTAACCATGCTATGACATATGTCAAGGGATTTGAGCTAGTAATACATAAAGAAAATAGGGAAAATTATTGAAAAGTGAACCTGGTTTTGCAAAAGTACTGCCAGACTCGCTGTTGACTCGGTCAAAATAATCCCTAAGTAGAGGACAGGTCAATTATTCAATTAGCAGTCTAAGATGTGGACTAGCTTTCTAAATGAACCGGTATAATGCAGTTTACACAAAGAAAAGTGAAGTACAGCTGGAATATTTTGACTGACATATCTCTCTATGGCAGTCTCACATATAAGACATATGACATACAAAACAGTCAGTGCTGTTATATAGTTTGAATCTATTTTGTTCATGTCAGGATTTTCATCAATAATTATCTATAGAAGAATGTAATATGTGTTATACATCCTATAGTTAGGTGTCCTGTACTGTATGTATCTAACCTGTAAAAGGGTAGAATCTATAGAAAACTTGATGAGATAGAGTATATACTATTAACTTGTTATAATGAAATAAAGCCTAGATTATACCAATATGTTTTCAGCTGTCCTCATTATCAATTAGGTGTCACAAATGTTATTTGTTTGGAAAGTCAACCCCTTTCTTGTGCTAAGGACCATTTCAAAGGGCTGGGATCTGTAATGTTGTCTGCATTCTTGTTCTTGTTCTTGTACTTGGCACTTCAAATAACTTTTAAACCCACAGGATGATCCCATTACGACAGACCTAGTTACCTGTTATATCTCTATGTGTTACATCAGATTGCCTTGTTACAGAACAACATCCGACATCCTTACTGTGAACTCAGAGCTTTAGCTTTTGACTTAGTGTCCACTGTTAAGGAGGTCATTTGATTTCAATAGTCTTTGCTGGATAAATCAAGTTGTAAAAAAAAAGAAAATTCAACAAAGTATGAATAATTATATTATTGGTAATATAATGTATATATTTGAAAATGGCATATGCATACATTGTCAAATAAGGATTTTTGGAAACTACTAGATAAACCTGTAATATCAAATCACTGAACATAGTTTATAGTCAGTAAGGTAAATCCAATAAAGCTGGCTGCCTGCCAAAAAGAGAATAGTTTCCCATAACCCTTTGAAATATACAAAATACTTTGAAGAAACAATAAAATACATTGTAGAAATAGTACATTCATGATTTCACCTTTCGCAAAATCTTAAAATCTCATTCGTCCCCGACTTTGACAAAAGAAAATTACATATTTAACATTAATTGTTAAAAGTGCACTTTCTGTGATAAATATCAGATTATAGATTAGATTATTACTAACTGCCATAAATAATAGTGATATTTTTCTTATTTTATCAACTGTGTTAGGTAGCCTGTCTACTAAGGCCTACCAAACAATTGTAAGTACAGTAGCTGGTATACAGCCAATGTTTACTAAACTCAGCATCAGACGCTTACTTTTCAGTTTTTGCCACTTGGTGGCGTTGTTTAAGTAATAAGCTTGAGGGTATTCAGATTTACTACAGGGAAAAATCCAATTAAATTGACTCCTGCTTTACTGTGATTGTGCCATTTACTCCATCACGTTTACCCCCAAGAAATTCCAAATCCAAGATCATCTACTGCTTGAGACCAGCACAACAAATATTTGAGTTGTAAGATTGACGGACACAGTAAAGGTAATTTCATAATAATCTGTAACTTGTACAAGAATTGCCTTTAATGGAAAGTAAATGTGTCCATCTTGAAGGTCCAAAACAGTCCAAACATGTCATATCTGGACATTTGTCTGATGTGTCATAAACACCTCATCAACTTCTTGCTTATCACAGTTCTAAGACAATCAGCACAGAAAGAGAGATTTAAATGTAGTAATAGTGACTGCAGTTATGGTTATTTACAGCTCGGTCAACAGAGGGCACTAGACTTACTGTGTGGACGTGCATCAGTGAAAACTGCAGCCAATAAGGCTGAAGATGACTATTAGTGTTGACATGAAGTTCCACATAATATCAAACATCTGTCACATACTGTGTATGATTAGTAATGTGAGGACTGGACTCTTAGACTGATGCCACTGACAGTTCAGACCACCTATAATCACATGCAACAATATCTTGAATAACCTTGAACAATATCCATATTTATACAGTAGGTATTCTACCCTGCTGCTGGACAGAATACTGATCAGTTCAAGTACTGATACTGATTATCAACACTGACCATATGGGATATTTTAAAGGCATTTTTTTTACCACTGTGAATTGGACTACAGTCTATATAGTTGCAGAAGTATACTTGGACAAACAACACAGAACAATTTCAATCTCTGTCCTTCATTTGTTCATGTTGTTATTTCTTTGTTAAAAACACATTTTTCATGAATTCAATGATTATCATGATTTGGGTGTACATACAACTCATTAACTTGTTTCTGAAGGTGTTGTGTTCTGGGCATGCCAGAATATTCAAACATGTTCACTTTGTTTTGCTAGAAGTTAGACTATCTTCCAAGCCTCTGCTTGTTGCTAGAAACTTAATTGGACTATGTTTCTGTCAGGGCTCCATCTTATAAAAATGGTATGTGGTCATAAAGAAGGGAGACAAGTTTGTTAGATCAACAGATGAAAATCAAGAGGTTCTGACAGTGTCAACACAGCCCTGTAAAGTGGCCTCGTAAGTATCTGCACTTTGAGGTTCACAGAATCCTGTAAAAACAGACATTGTCCAGAGTTGGAATACTTGCTTACTCTCAAAAGAACAAAAACCCAATTTATCTCCAGCCTGGAACAAATGCAGGATACTAAGGATCCTTGGTAAGCCCCAGGCAAGGCAGAGTTAGCGCCTGAGTGTCTTGTGTTAAACATATCAAAACATGCACATTTTAAATGTCTAGCAGCAATATCAAATGCAATATGCAGTACCTACCATATAGAGACAGGTTTATGCTAGTTCGAGACAGCAGTGCTCACCTGATAGCTTAGGCTTGACTGCAAAAGGATGTCTTAACTGTCAGTGTGACTTCTGATATGGCTATATATTCATATATATTCATAGCTAAAGTTCCAAAAATGAATGCTAAAACAAGCACAACAGACAAATATACACCAAAACCCTTGATTGTTTCTTCTTTTCTTCGTCTTGATTTTGTTCAGAGTCAGCAATAGATTTTGGGACTGATGACCAAAGAGTTTTTGTTAATGGTTACCACCTGCGACAATTTGATAGACGTACCTGTCTCTCCAAGACCAAGCACCGTCTTGTCTTTTCAATATGTGGCAAAAAGGAGTGGAAGGTATCAGTAGATGGAACCTTGGGTGAGTGCTCCAGAAACAGACTGCAACAGTCATAAACAAAAAGAACATAAACATGCATTTTCAAAACACATCGAATGTGAGCAAAAAGCCAGATAGCCAAAATGGCTTGGTCCAACAGTGGCTGAAGAATGCCTGACATGCCTGAATCATCCAATGTACACTGGTTTGATTGCAAGCGGCAACACTGGCCCAAACCTAGTCCAAGTGCTCCAAATTATCCCACGCCTGTACCTCCAAAATCTTGCCAAATCTGGTGCAATTATTCACTGTGTGTCTGAATTGGCAGGGTTGAGTTTGGGCACTGCAGAACTCAGTCAAGTGTACTAGCATTTATCCCAACTCAACAAGTTAGTTGCTAAGACATTCTGTTAGCAATAAAACTTATTGACGTGGCACATTGCAGGTCAACAACCATCTTCTGTGCTTCGCACTGATGTCAAGCTGACATGGTTAGTAGCTTAATGTATAGAGTTAGTAGTAGACGCAGACTACAATGTGGCTCCTTCAGTATTGCTTAGCAATGTGAGAGATTCAACAAAACAGACACCCGTACAAAATATTTGGAGTCAGTGACAGACATGATTCCTTGCTAGCTTCCCACCCAACTCTGGCTGAGCACCTAGCCAAGGGGCGCTGCTATCTAGGACTAAAGTGCTGCGTGGCACCCAAATGTTTTGTTCCTGTGTAACCTGGGCACCACCTGACCAATTCTCACCATAATTTTGTCAACTGAATCACTGTAGAACTGCATGTCTTTGTGGGATGTGCAGTGATCTATGATCTATGCTATACAATGCTTATACATTAGTCATACAGTGTTGATGCCATTGTACAGTTTTTTTTGGCCACTTGGGGGCAGCAGAAACCAGCAGGGAACACAACATTAATCACATTTTAAAATGATGATCTGCCAACTCCTCAGGGAAATACCTGTCTCTTTATAGCAACATTATGCAACAATTTTACCTTAAAATAACAGCTTCAAAATGGCTTTGCTGGTACACTTGTAATAGGGAGAATCTTGCCTCTGTCATTCCCACTCTGGGCTTTGTTCTTGCTCTATGTAACTTTGGTTGAACAGTTAGGATCTCCAGCAGGAACTGCATAACACTTACTGGACTGCATCACACACCACAAACTATGTCACTGATTTTGGTGAAACTGGAAAATATATTATGAAGAAAATGGTTTTTGGTTTTCCCTCTGATGTCCTCCAGCTGTTCTCCCTCAAATCTAGGTAATTTACAGAGTTTTCTGATGGACAGATAGTTTTACTTGTTGCTAAAGTAACCGCCAACTAGTTATCTCAGTTAGCCATGCTGCCCAGACTGGGAGCTTGGAGCACTAGGGGGGTGTTGGTGTTTACACCGCTAGCACAAAAGCTTTGCACCTGCAGGAGAAGAAGGTTTTCAGGTTTGGGGCAGGGAGAGCCAATGGGGAACACTGGAATGGTCGCCAGAACTTGTGAGGGGTGAGCGGGAAACTACAACCTCAGCACCTTCTACGGATAACATGGCATAGGCAAAGAGACCGAAGAGGACGCTGACGAAGGAAACTAAGAAGAGAAAAAGAGAGAGTGACGGAGCAAGAGGCAGGACGAGTATCTGTTTTTTTTAGTTGTTGGTGTGATCTGCATGAAATTAAAGGCTGCAAGACAGACGGTGAGTTGCTGTTACACTTTTAATATTAGCTGGCTTGCTATGTTGCACTTGCTTTATGTTTGGCCGTGTTAGCAAAGTTGTTGACTTGCTAGCTTTGAAACATAAGTAATGTAATCTTATGCACATGTACAGCTGTCCAAATAGTGGTGTGTAAGTAAATTGTGCTTGGAAATTGTAGGCCGCTGAATCGCAACAAATACCAAATCTTAAGTACTCCACTATAGAGCTATAAGAGCTTTTTTGCAGAAAACCTGCCAGCCTGAAGTGGCTGACATTAGCAATGATGAGACCTGTGGAGTGCATACCATAAAACTAAAACAACTTGCTGAAAGACATTAACCGCCATAGTGCTGAAGGGAACTGAGTCTGGAGTCAGGAGTCCGGACATGGCAACATAAATATATTTGTGTCCCTACAGACTGATTCATTTGTTAACAAACAAATCCTTTATGCTTTTAGGACAGGTTTCTGGGAGTGGCCAGTGATAATTGCGGCAAATTACAAAATTTAGAATACAGAAATAAGACCAGACTCCCTTAAAGACACTGTGTGAAGAGTTTTTAATGTGACTATAAATTAGTACAAAGCTTTTGTGTGTTTGTAGCACATTTATCAGATCTGTGGGTGGGAGGGGGATGTGGGAAACGTCTACGACAACATTTTTTGGTACTGCCATTAGAGGGAGCCAAAGTCTTTTTTTTAAATCTACACACAATGGCTTAAAAATCAACTCTGATTAAAATAAATAAATAATAACAATAAAAATGTATATTATTATTATATATTTATAGAAAGTCCCTGACCTTGAGATTTTTTAGCTGGAGATAAGAATCTTTCCTTTAGACCCTTTAACTTTTGAAGCCCAGTATCTTCAAAAACAGGTGGGCTGTGAGGTGTTTTTCAATAAGAACAAGGGCTGATGGATTTAAATAGTTCATGATCCAGCATGGGCTTGCATCAGCACAGCTCAGGGAATTAATGTCACAGTCCTTGCTGTTCCACCCTCACCGTCACTCAGGTCTTACCGCACACAATTTCCTGTGGGGACCTAATTCTGTCAAGGAAGACTAAACAGAATCCATCCAATCAGGTTATTGTATGCCAGCTTTTAATGTGACAGCTTACAGATGTATTAGCCATGACCTTCTACAGAGTTTTGAGCATATGTTTAGTTTATTTACTTAAATGCAGTGATTTGCTTGCATTTGATGAAATTATCACTCATTATAGTAAATAATTACAATAATTTAATTTAATTTAATTTAAATGAAAACAAAACAAAACAAAACAAAACAAAACAATTAGCATTAGCTTTAAGCATTAATTATCTTTAACATGGTAATTGCTTAATTTTTTTAAATTAAAAAACTGGTAAGAGTAGATAAAAGTTACAATTTTCAGTGGATATACGGAATAAGGAATTCTGATTTGGGCCACTTTCATCTGTGGTCCAAATCAGATTCAGGTCAGATTTTTTTGCAATGCGACCTGAGAGTGAACAGTCATATGAGAATTAATGTGACTTTTATGTCACTCTAAATCTATGTTCGTCATCATTTAAGGACCATGACCTGTTGACGCTGGACTTTAACAAATAACCAACCTTACAAAAAGCAATAAAGCGCTGAGGGTTGCAGTGTGAACGTAGGCATATTCTGTGTTCTGATCATAGCTAGATGACATAAAAATATACTTTATCATTTTAACATTTTGACTGAGTTGGTAAACTTTAAAATGTAACAAACAGAGGTTTACTGTTTGCACTTACGTACCTAACCCAGGGCATAAAGAGACATTAAAGATGCCTCTCCTGTCACATAAAACAGTATTTGCTGAGATGATATGGAGTCTTGAACTGATGGCAATGACATATCTGTAAAAAATAAGTAAATATATGAACAAATAAGTCAATAAAACATTTTGACATTTGACTCTACAATGATGGAAATCCATGCTATATGTATGCAGTATATTAAATCATAAATTATGCCACTTCTTTTAAGAAAAGCACTTACATATGTGGTTCCGTTTGCTGTCAGAAGCTGTCAGGAGGAAAAAACGGACAAAACAGTATGTTGAATGCTTCAAATAAGATACATTATATCAAAGTATACAGTATGATTCTACACACATATTTAAATGTTTTATGAATATGTAGAGGACGTGTACACACAGTAAATGTTACCCTAATAATATCATCCTCTCAAATGGTGAGTACTATGGGACTGTGTTGTTTTCATGATGTTTTGGTTTGCCCTGTTCTCAGGCTTGTATTATGCTGCCCTCTGGTGACGGTGCCTCAAAAAGGAATGTGAAAATAAATCTATTGTATTTGCTTGATGTGTCTGCAACATTTGTGTGCAAATTTTCTCCACTGAATATTCTGAATTATTTAGGCATGCAGAATATCAGCAGTTACATCTGCATGCATTGTTGTAATACTGACCAATGCATTTTGTGTTCACTTATTGTTGACCTAAGTTTACACATAAAAATTTGGCGCGCACATAACATAGCAGTGGCTGTCCATTATACAGGAACATATTACATTCATATCATGATACAATATAATTCTATATAATATATTTTCTTTATTTTACCAATACTTTTACCCTACTGTGTTTTTGATGCAACATTGCTCAAAATTGCACTCGACATGAAAATGCATAATTAAACACACAAAGTTATTGCAGGTAACCAATTTGCTCTGTTAGAAACTCACTATTGCTAACTGTCTATTAAAATTTGCATCTTTAATTCATCATTAAATAATTAAAAAGATAATAATACAAATGGTAAAATGCCCTTACTTAGCCTGTCTCTTGTTTAAATTGTCTTACAGTTTAGTGTACATAATCCATTCAAACCGGTACTGTGGATTACAATGGCACGTGTAGTAGTACTACTATCAGAAAACCCAAACCCATTCCATTTATGACTCTCAATTGCACAATTATTAATGTCCATTTATTTGATGTTGAACTCCCTTGGTAATAAATAATAATTACACCATGACACAAACATAGAAGAAGAGATGTTCAATAGACTAACTTGACAGTGGAGAGAGAACAGGCCATGAATCACTCTACAGTAGTTTAATATAATAAGGGTATATTAAATTAGATTAAAGGCAATGGGATATTTGTAAATTGTGGTTATTGGGAATATTGGTTAGTGTCACAAGATCTTAATATCATTCATCTTTAATCTTTCTTTTGTCTTAATAATTTTTAGATAGGCATCTTTGTCAGACAAATAGCTAAGTGCAGATTTTGAGTGATGCAAATGTGGGTTGTTTCCAATAAAATAAAAAGTCCCAGACATTATGCACTTTTCTTATATTATGTTTTCTGGTTTCAGAGCATTTAAGTAAAAACAAATTAGAATTAAAATATATTTATCTATAATAATTTATCTTGGTGCAAAAATGCAGTAATGTCACAGTTTAACTGAACAAATGCATGGCAATATGCCAGAAGACTGGATGTAGTAGCATACTGAAGTGACCTCATACAACCCTACTATATAGGAAATGCATCACAAACACTGTACAAGCTGCAAATATCAAGCAACTATGAAAATGTAAGACATTTAAATGTGTATGCATTGCAAAAACAATTGCACTAAATGCACAGTGCATTAGATTCCTTGATAAATATAGATCAAATATCTCTGTGCAGTTCTTACCTGACCAACCTGCAGTGACTGAAGCATTCATGCAGCCCTCTTCTGGTATTGTTTATCCCCTGCAGTCTCACCTCTCCAGTTTCCTCTCCTCAGTGTGTAAGGCCTGAGGTGAAACCCAGTGCAGGCAGAGAGCACCCTTATAAGTAGTACCTGCAGCGGTGTCAGCCTGCGACCCCGGACCAATGGGAAGAAAACATGTGCAAAGGACCATCTGCAATGGAAAAACAAATCCTGTAAAAGATTTTGTGGATTTTGCTGCACGGGGGAATGGTGTCCAGCTGCCCTGAGTCTTAGTGACAGATGCTTTCTCTCCCTCTCACTTGGCTAGCATGCACGTTCCTCTGTATCCTCCAGTGGCCTCAAATACTCTAAACCTGGATGCTCCTTCACCCTCCACCCACAAAACACTTTATTTTAACTTTCATTAAATGTGAATTATACTTTTTCAACTGTTAAATGCTATTGTTTATTTTGCAAGCTATGGCACTGTTTACACATCATATTCCGTAGATATTCTGGCAAGACAATTGTGGGAATATCTCAGTTTGTCATACCAACAACACGCAGCTGATTAAATAAAAGTGTATTTCAGAAGTACAAGCAATCACCAGTACTACCTAATGGCTTCTACGGATTAAGGACAGTGAAAGGTCTTTGCGATAACATGCTTAGGCCAGATTTCAGGAATACAAGTGATAAGAAGTGAAGCCAGATCTCATTTACAGCTCTAAGTTGTCATGTTCATTTGAACTGAACTGAATGTCATAGCCAAAAGCTTTTGGTCTGACTTACATGCCTAACTACATTACTCACTTTGTCTCTAATCTGTCTAGTGCTGTAAGCCCTCTACGAGCTTTGTAGGTAGACACCTGTAACTTTTATTTTCGTGCCATTCTTTCTTTCATTCAACTCTACAGCTTTCTTCAGCCCTACAGAGAGTCTACCTCGGATCATGTTGTTGTCATGTTGTTACACCAAAACCTGTGACCTTACTAGGAATTTCAGCTATATTGCTACTGCATATGTTTTTAATCATACTTTTTTACATACTTTGTTCTAATAGCTGTTATCAACCATGGTACCTCAATAGGATTTAGATAGCAACACTGATGATTTTTTTTCTGTGATGCCTGTGACACTAGACTATTAACTTCATGAAAAAGGCCAAAGGGTTGACCAGGTATTGACAGTTAGAGCTCCACAGACGGACCTGGCACACAACTTCACTTTAAAGTTGTTTGTAGCTGCAGCTGCCCAGCACCAAACAACAGAGTTGCAAACAAGGTTTGCAGCTAGATACTTAACATAGTGGAGTATTCAGCAGCTGAAGAGACACTTCCCTCAGGAATTGGTGAAGGCCAAAAAGAGCTCAAATGAGAGTGAATATTTGTCAACTGTCTGCTAATGCATTAGCAACTAGATAATGCTATTGCATGTCAATTGTGTGTTTTCAGATTGTTCTGCTGCCCACAAGTGGCCAAAGTAATCAGTTTATCCAGCTTTCATTCTCATTCACCTTTCAGAGAACAGCTTTACATGTTAATCCTCTGGTCAACATACCTCTTACTGTTGAAGACGTTTTCAGTATAAACTGTATATATTTATATATATTTTTATATATATATAATAATATGAGTATTTTATATACTCATATATATTATGGTTGAATGAATGAATACTTGTAAATACTCTTCAGCTTATTTTGTGTCAATTATTTAGTGTCTTTCATGTCATTCATAGTTTTGCAGTTAAAGCTTTCAACAAAGACTGTAATTTTGACTTTACAGATGTCATGGGTAATCAAAATAATAATTGGGCATTGTGTAAATTGTGTAACTGTAATTCCAAAAAGGATCATTCAAATGAATTTATGGAAATACCAAACATAAATGTCTTACACAGTCAAATAAGACAGGATTTGCTGCTTCACCTTTAATCCCCTCCCATTGATAATCTTGAGTCAAGTCTGTGTTGGATTCTCTCTGCAGTCAGATGAAGCATATGGCTCCAGCATCTGTGGGCCCATTTACATCCAAGACTTTCCTGCTTGGCTGCTACAGCAGCGGCTATATTAGGACTAAAGCCCACGACTTTCATTGACAAAATCTGATTTAACCATTGGCCGTATGTTCTCAATGGACTCTTGCCTTGGTCCAGGTCACCAACTGTTCAGACTTTGACTCAGCTTTCATTGTTGCTGTGAAGTAAAACTGCTTCGTGTCTGTGGACTTTCTGTTTTCTGATAGAGAAACAAAGTCTGTCAATAACAAAATCAAACTCTTGTGGTAACTTGTGCTATTTTACTCATTTTGTCACTATGGTAAGTACTATTAGATTTATTTACATTTATTTACATTATATTTAAATAAATATTATATTTTATTTACATTTATTATTTACAGTGTATGTCTAATAATGACAGCTGTTACATTTTGTGGTCTACCTTGTGACCAATTAACAATTAACAATTATCAATGTTAATATAAAGATGCTCCTTTAGTTGGTCAGCAACTAAAACACATTTTCTTTTTAGTATCTGTGGTATGCCATGCAGATACATTTTGAAAATGTGACATATTAATTTGTTAATTTTTGTACAAAAACAATTGTTTTAAAGTCCACAAATGTTTTTCTAATTGCTGTCATTGTGCTAGGGTGATGGCAGACATTTCAGGTATGGATATCTCAAAATCTCAACACATAAAAACTATAAATTATATGGACAACTAAATACAAGAGGTGTGAGTGAGTCTATTTTTAATATAAGGGAATCATAAATAAAAAATATTTTTGTCCCCAAACTGACAGACTTGTCTGGAGACCACACACATTTTAGAGGAACATGGAGAAGCCTCCTGGCACTTATGGACTGCACACTCAACATTATTAAGACTATTACATTTGCACAGCTGACTCACACATTCTGTACCAGTGGCATCAGTTCAACACACATTAAGGTCTCCCAAACATGCTTATAACAAACACTCGCAAGACGCTAGTGGAACTTTTCAAACTGTAAGTTAACCACAAAACGAAAGCATGATCCCCAGTGAACTGCCAACACTACAAATACAGAAGATCAATGAATAACACAGACAGAGGTAATGACACTGGAGCCAGCAAATGCCTTAAACCATATTCAAACCCCTTCTGGAAAATGAATTACACATGAACCTTGAAACAGAGATGAGCTAGTGCATTATATAACACAATAAACAACACATAAGAAATACACAAAATGATCATAAAGTACTACCTCGCCTCTGGTTTAACTTGAATGTAAATGATCCAGCCACCGACAGTTCACCATTCAAATGGTACAAAACATTTAAGAGAGCAATAATTTGTTAATCAACTGTACTGTAAGAACAGTAGTGTCTGCACTTTCAAAAAACACTTTGAGAAAGACTGTTATTGACCTCTTCTGTTGGAAAAGGAATTGAAACTCGTGGAGGTCACAGGCAGCATTTTCCCAGCAAAAGGTTAAGACGGTAACCAATCATAGCCAAAATCCAAACAACTATGTGACGATAGAGACTCAATGTAAAACAGACACTGCTTTATTATTTGTTATTTATAGCAACCATAGAGGGCATGGACAAACTACGAGCATGGTCAGATTCACCTGTTAGAAAGGCAAAAACTTGATGCTGGTCCTTATTGAACCCTCACCTGCCGCCCTCTGTACATTGTGTGTGCACATTGTTGCCTCCGAGTTCCTATTACACACAACAGACAACACATGGCAGCGTCATATACACAGAAACTGAGAACAATTGATACTCTCTATGTGCCAAATACTCAGAATTTGATTAAACTCAAATTCATTAAACAATATGAGAACACTGTGAACCGTGTTAGAACCATAGACTTTGACACAGGGCCCTACTAAAAGACATGGTCATAAGACTCAGTATTGCAAATAATAGACCTGATTAAGTTGATGTTGTACTTTAGTGGTGCAAATTCTCACAACAAATTTAAAATGACTTAAATTATTAACACGCAGAATTGTAGGACCCTAAGAGTCTGAGGCCCGCCGCAGTCCTTTAATCTAAGACCAACCTTATATTTTCTTAGTGTATCATATTGCTATTATTAAATGTGATTTATATTAAAGGTACATTAAAGGTATGTTCTCTATTAGAAATCTAATATTGTAGACCTGTGGCACTGGTCCTGGTCCTGAGCTGCAGACGGAACTCCAGTCCAGGTTTTGTGGTGGATTTTAGTGGTAAGGCGCAGCAATCTGCAGCATCCCCACACGTAGCCAGCCACACACGCTGTCCGAGAGGCTGCTATGAAGTTACACCATTAAAGTAAACAAAAACATTTATAGATAGATTATCCCAATTACTAGATAGGAACGCACTTTATATAGACACAGCCATGTCCATACAAGTATTTTATAAACATATGCATGCTGTAATGTCTTTATATAACTATATCGCTGTAAATGCATTTGTGTTTGCTTACAAACAAAAGAGGAGAGGAATTGAACATATATATATATATATATATATCAGCCTGGGTGGATAACGTGTGGCTAACTTTGAGGGGAAAAATGAAGCAGCGTGGTCCTTTTTCAAGAAAAACAAAAAGTGAACTTCCTGTTTCGGGGTGGTCCACAGACTGTGGAGAAAGGGAGGGAGGAGGGAGGAAGAGAAGGGGGTGCGCATTCCCACATTGGCTGTGTAACCAACTCTAGGGCGCTTTGCGGGACTCCATAGCCGAACATGGGGTTCAATTTTGTCACCGTTTGCGTAAAGTGACTCTGAAGAAAAAAGTCTATGGAAAAGCGCTTCTGAAACGGGATAAAGTGTCGGTTTCTGTGCAGAATTCAGTCATCTCCATCCGAGTGCGTCTGCCAGGGAGCAGAGAGAAAGAGAGAAAGAGAGAGAGAGAGAAGGGAGGCTTTACTGGAAACTCAGACTTTCACAGTCCTTGTACACTCTGAGCTCTTCCAAGGGACTGGGAATCGAGTCAAAAAGTTTCATGCTGAATATTCCTGCATTAACCTGAGGTAAGCAGTGCTGATGATTCATACTCGCTTTTGAAATCACAGGCGATCATTGATAAATAACAAATTACATGTTTATTCATGATCGGAAAAGTTTTGTGTTTAATTGTTCGGCAGTATAATAAGCACTTTAATGCTTTCTTAAGTGGTAAAAACTGTGCTATTAGTGATGGTAAGACTGTTTTGGCTTTCTCCCTCCAGGTGATTGTGCATGAGTTTTACGCTTTGGCAGAATTGACTTAAATGAATTGACTGGTTTACATTTCCTGTTCGCTCACCATTTCTGTGATTAAGTTGCATGATATTTCTACTAACAAACCGACCAAAATGTGGAACGCTTCAGCCACTGTGATTTGCCGGTTTTTGTGGATTCATTCACTTGGTTCCTCCTCAGCGCTTTTGGGGAGATGTGTAGAATAGTCTGGCACGGACTAAAGTTTGCCAGAGTTTAGCCGTCAGAAAATGTAAGTTTCCCCTCCTTTACGCTCATCTCCTGGAGAAATGCTTCTTCTATGGGTCTGACTACAAGCATAGTTTAAAATCATCTGGCACAACCCAGGGTGGCAGGGTCACCGGAGAGCAGCTGTTTCTTGTAACCTGAAATACTTGAGGTGCCAATATCTTTTCCAAATGTGAGTTTCTGTCAGGACACCCACAAAACAACATCATCAGTGAAGCACTGTGTGAGGCTTCAGGAGGCAGAAAGCTCCCGTAAAAGCAGTCAGCGCATTGTTTCCTCTCATTGCTGAATATCTCTCCTTCTTTTGGACTAAAAAACAACAACAGTGAAGCCTTCTATAATCTATCTCATGCATTGAAGCCTTCCATAATCTATCTCTAACCTGAGATAGATTATTGGATCTAATCTAATTACCTCTGTAGAAGTTGACTGTAGCTGTTAATGTGGGAAGATTAGGCTGCTGGGCTTCATGTAGTGGCGCTGGACTGAAGAGCGTCAACACTGGACTCAATAGAACAGCCAAATACTTATTTATTCCAAAGTGACAGTGAGAAGTGCTAAGCACACAAACTCACAACCTCCCTAAACAGTATTTGCTCAGACACACTCACATACACATAGAGAGTCAGTCACAAAGGCTCTTTAGTGGATCTCCAAAAACGTGAGAGGGAAAGACAATGATGTATTTGGAAGTGTAGATTATCTACCAAATAATTGTTATATATATTTTTTTAATTGATTACACTGGACAAGAGGGGGAAAAAATATAATCAGAGTTTGTGATGTTTTGTTAAACTTATCTTCGTGAGTTTCTGTGTGTCGAGAAGCCTCAGACATTTTGTTCGATTGCACGAAAACAGAAAATGTAGTCAAGCAACCATTCCAGTGCAGCGTGGATTCAGTTCCTTGAATATAATCCATAACAGAGAAACACTAGGACCCTTCTCAAGGTTGTGACGGGGGAGCATTTCGAGGGAGGAAAGTGCACTTGTCCTTTGGCCACGTGTGAAAAGCTCTGCAGGGGAGCTTCCTCGCCCTCCCTGGTCTTTATCAAGTGTGTTAAGGCCAAAAGGCTCCTTAATGGGAATGCTCTTAAACAAATAAACCATACAGGAAGCAACTGTCCTCCTATCCAGTCACAGGAGAGGACGGTTCTGGTTTATCACCAGCATATCAGAGTGGTGATAAGTCTCTATTATCAGGCTGAATACAATTCTCCCATTAGGCCAGTATAAACAAAGGTAGGTGGAGGATTTTCAGGTGGATTGTATGTTATAATCTGTGCTCCTTATGTAACCTTAATACTGAGGCGATTTAAGCGATGACAGTTCGTTAAGAGATGTGTGAGAGCAAAGTCTGGAATATGAAATGTCTCAACATGGACTCCTTGTAGCTCTGTCACATTAATGATGTAGACAATGTGTTTAATTTCTGTGTTGGCACTATAAGCCGCCAGTTATGTGACACAAGGGGTACCCAGAGGCACGCAGCAACAAGTGGTGTGTTTTTGTCCAGATTCCATTTTGGTCCGCTCAGCAAGAAACATGCGTCACGTGATGCCTGTAACCCCCCCCCCCC
>NW_023339740.1:19284263-19306118 GCF_004916995.1 Morone saxatilis | reverse complement strand
ACACACACACACACACCAGTCCTCCTCCCCAACACCCTCCTCCCACCTTCCAGTGAGAGGGAGGTGAGGGGGTAGGAGGGAGAGAGGGGGAGAAAGACCACCCTCACTGGGATCACAGCCCCTCAATCAGACCCTTTCACACCCTGTGAACCTGAAACAATCAGGGTTTAATAGCAGCTGTCTGTCTGTGGCGGCCCTGGCTAAAACCATGTAGGCTCACAGTGCAGAGCCGATCGGCTTCGGCCGCGGAGAGAACAGAGTAGACAGGCCTGGGGATGCTCCAAAGGACACATAAGCAAAGACACACACACACACTCAAACACTCCTTTTCTGTCTTTATCCCCCACTACTCTTTTCTCTCCTCCATCTTCTGTTTTTTTCCTCACGTACTTCAAGGCTCATGAAGAGACAGTCTGCTCCGTCAGATCGCCGATGTCAGGGTCTGGTATTTGAAGGTTATTTTGGTTCATCGGATTGAGTTTGTGTTGTTTTCAAACTGCTGCAGGGCTTTATTCTCGTTGTGTGTCGTCATTCATGGACATTGTTCATTCAGACTGGAGTGAATGGATTTTGGTCGTGTTCAGTTGTTGTTTCGGTTATCATCTTTGAGACAAACTTTATCCCATCAGAGCCATCTGAATATCACAACAAGAGGCCACAATTATCATGTATGCCAGTCATCATAGTTCCATAAGGTCAGGTTGCACTAATGATTTAATTGAGTTTCTTGTAGATGATCCTATAAATATAACATTGAACACATCAATTGATGCTGAAATAAGAATGAATGACACCAGAGGGCAAAGGCATTAGATACTTTAGAAAGCTTGAATTGCATTAGCCAAAGGGCACACATAATAGAAAGGGGAAATGTTGCAGTCATGGGAGATATTCAGAAAATCATTGTTCATGGTCACTTGGAGCTTTCCCACCCATACATCAGACAAATTGCTGCAGCGGTGATCTATAGAGACAAACAGTTCAAAGGATGAGACAAATGAGAGGTCGGCTGTGTTAGATGTAATTATTTTAGCGGATAGATGCTGGTAAGTTTAAGCCACAGTGTTGACTGGACAATTGAAAACAACCAGGACATCCTATAAAACAACGCTATTGCCAGAGAGAACATTGATATTGGATGACTCTGCGAAAACCCTGGATAATGTTCAATGACAACTAGAGTAGGGTTAAGGTTAGCAAAAGATTGTGGTTACGGCAAATAAACTGTGGTTAGGGTATGGTTAGGGTTAGGCAACACTTGGTTAAGTTTAGGGAAAGATTTTGGTTATGGTTTGAAAAAACACAACACACTGGACATAGTCTCCCACATTAAATGAGAATCAACCTCTATTCCCGACTTTAACCGTGTCTCAAAGAAGTTACATTCATACACTAATAATTTGCAACAGCGAATACATTTCTATACAAACATAATCCCTGCCAGATTACATTTTATATCAACATAATTAGGAAACGTTGTTAAAATGTGGATACTGAACTTATCTTAAGTTCTTCACTGACAGTGATTTAATTTGTTTTGCCTATAATATTCAGTCTTGCAATATATTATCCAATCCATAACAATCTAAGCATTATTAAACTTGTTTATGTTTATGTTTAGGCACTTTTTTAAAGTTAATGATCGTGGTTTAATAGAGAAATAGTGACTTGATGCATGAGAGACTTCATGATATTTAACCAAAACGGTCTTTCCCTAATCTCAACCAACAAACCTTTGTTGCCTGAAATTAACCACATGTAGAATTCAAACCCCAGTCTCCAGTGTCACAGTGCTGCACTTTGAATGGCCACTAATCCTACCAAATCAGTATTGTATTCAATCTAGCACTTCCTTTAATCAAATAAACCTTGCCGCAGAACACATGGCAAGCAGCAAATACGTTTTCTCTAAAAAGGCATTTGGAAAATTAGTAGTATACAAACTGATCGCCACACCCTTACTACATAAAGGGCCCAGTACTTCCTGCGTTGGCTCTAAACTTTGCCGTTGGGTGCAAATTGTGATCTGCACAAATGTCCAGTATGAACGGAATTCCTACGCTGCTGGGCTCCATGTGAGGTTGGGAGCACAACACCCAATGAAACAATGGAGGGCCAACCCAGCAAGGCCCTGCTGATCCTGAAAAACCTTAGACCGACCAACCAGTCGCTCTGTCTTTCAGGGCGGGTCTGGTCCCTGATGTGGGAACGCTCCGGTTCAGCCATCAACTCACGATTCTAATGCCTTACTAATACTACACATGAAAGGTCAAGTCACATGTGGAGCAGCAGGCAAGAAGAATGATGTTGGTCGTTTTACATCAAATGCAGTGTTTTTTGTGTAAGCCGGTGCCTGAGGGAATAGCGTGTGCGTGATATAGATTTAAGTATGCTGCTGACAGTAAAAGGCGGAGTCGTCCCTTCCCCATAGTCCCTCCTCCTTCTTTGAATGAGGGTGGCGGGTTTTGATACATTTATGTGTGTGCGTGTGTGCATGTGTGTAAAAGCAGTTAGGTCTGCGAACTGTTAACTATCGTCTCATGTGGTTGATATTAGAAATCAAACTAGTGCTAATAGGATCCAGGTGAGATTGTGAATAGCTTTCGTATGCACAAACAACCCACACTGATACTTACTCATTTCCCACTGTAACATTAGCTCGGTTTGTAACAATGGGTTTGTGGTTGGGTTTTCTTTGAGAGATGGTGGCCGGCTGTGGATGACAGAGGCGAAACTTTGGCAGCATCTGTGGAGGCAGAAATGGATGAGATTCAGTTGTTTGATCAGCTTGATAAAAGTAAATCGAACTGCTGCAGGTTTAAACTTGGTGCAAGCGATAACTGGATGAGTTTGTTGTTTACAAGTGTGTGTGTGTGCATGCGGGTTCATTCATAGAGTACTTGTATTCTTGCAAGATTTTGTACCTGTATGTGTGAGTGTCTTTGGCTGTGTGTGTGTTTCAATGTGTGTGTTCTCAGCCGCTGATGACTCATGGCGCGCTGTCCTGTCGGCAGGCAGAAAGTGAGGAGGAGGCGGTGTTTGTTATTTCACCAGGTTGCCATAGCCACGGTGCATTTGGGTGCTGGCATCATCAGTGTAATTACAACGCAGTCTTTGACAGTCACCCTCGTCGCTGCCTGCGTCTCTCTGACGTCCACCAATAAGAGAAAAACTGTCAGAACTGTGCTTCCCTTATGCTGTCAGATAAAAGGGGAGGGTCATCCTGAGAGTTTTGTTGTGATATGTTGAGTTTTTGAAGCCTTTTGAGTTTGAGAACAAAAAACATCTGGTTGAAACATTGCTCCAGATAAAAAATGCCTTCTTTTTCTTTATTCCCTCTCCAAAAAACTGCAATCTATCATTTTAACTTTAAGTAGAGAGGTTAGATTCCTTAACAGTTTGTATGCAAGTCACTAAATTTCCAGCGCTGTTTTATGTGATAGGCTATTACATTTTACTGTTGGAATAATTATTTCCGACTTCCATGAAGCGAGAGAGAGAGAGAGAGACACAGTGTGAGAGACACTAGGTTGAGAAAGAGTGCAGAAGCATATCCATGTTGCGTGTGTTTATGATGAGCCTTCTGGACAACAACTCTGTTATCTGAGATGAGATAACATCCAAAGATCCTTGGCTTGGCAGATGTTCTTGGGCAACTTGCAGTTCCACATACCACACTCTATCCTTAATGTATACAGCAAGTATCAAGATATTAATCTATAAAGGAACATGAACATTTGTAATTACTCTTGCAGTGGTATGCACCATGTTTCACCTTTAGGGCTAATAGCTACTTGATATTTTATTCAGTACAGTGAGTGCTTTTTAGGGATGGGCAGCATTTGTAATTTCTTGATATCGGTGCCAATAGAATACCTTATGTAGTGTTTCTGTACTTTTTCAATAACTTAGTTTGAGAAATATAAACATTTTGTTTCATCTAACAAAATATGACAAACTGCTCAATTCATCTGCTTGAAAATATAAAACTTTTCCAAAAATAAAATAAATTTTATTGTAATTATTTTACAAAATAAAGTTGGATTCAGTACTTTCAGGGCAGGAAATATCCCATCAAAGAAAAACAAAACAAGAGTACAATTTTGTCCAAGCATTAAACTCCATCTTTGGATATTTAACAATTTTTGATACTTGATTTCAAGGACACACAAGAATTGAGTGTTGAGACCCAGTCTTGTTGTAGAGTGTAGACAAGGCTTTTTACCTTCACCTAGCACAACGGGGCAGTGGGTTAATGGCTGCTTAGTGATTATGTGAATCTATTATGTGATCTTGTGAAGGATAAATCGAGCAATTCCTACAATTTCCAAGATAAAAAGTGAGAATATATTCTCAGCTGTTTAAACTTTCCATAAGATCTGTGTGAAAAGCTATTTCAGATTTTGAAAAGACTAAATGGACTAAATAGCACCTACTCGTATATATTTTTATGGAAAATGAAGAACATCTCAATGTGTTCCTGATTTATAGTTACAAAAACTAAATTTTAAACAATGGATGACCCAAACCACCACTTTGGCATTGTTGCTTCGTATTGCATGTTTATGAGAAAAAAACTGTGTGGTCAGCCTTCTAAAACCACAAAAACAGATGAAGATTCTTTCTCTTTGCATGTTTTCTTCTCTTTTTGTAACTTCCAAATGTTTCCAGTATTGTATAAATCTCCCTCCTCTGCCTCGTCTTTTTTAACATTCCCATTCTTTCTCGTCTGCTGCTCAACCTCTTGCGTCTTTTTCTATTCCTGTTTCCCCGCTCTGTAAGTAAGTGACAGTTGTAAGTATCTACAGTGGCTTTCTGATGCCACGTTAACCAGATCAGATGCCATAACAGGAAGTCGGTCCACATGCATGGACGTAGCACAGTGACACACGCACATGACTTACTACCGCTGCAAGCCAAATGCAGGCCGAGCTGTCACAGATACACTGACATGAATCTGCTGTGGGTCAAAGGTAACTGCACCCTCAGTCAAACAGCCTCATATTTACTACAACAGATCTGACACGACGCTCGGTCTGCAGAGCGCTTTGATCAGACTTCAGGCTCTGTGTGGAAACTCACAGACTCTCACCGATGACTCAGAAAAGAACTCTATACCTTCCTTTTCATTTATAAGTAACATCTGTTGATTGTTTTCATAGCAGGAACAATGATAAATCTTCTTCCAAAAAGAGGAGCATCTGCAACAAAACTGAAATAATTTGGGCTGAAGAGCTCTACAGCACATGATTAACAAAAGTGATGTGGTGTGCTTGTTTTGTTGGTTTTGTGAAAAGCCCAAACTGAAGTGAGCTGACTGGATGTTTTTTTGTGTAGCATCAGATTTTGTTTACAGTTATGCTCCCTGTGGTCCAGTGCCATAAAACGTAAATGGAAACTAGCTAGTCTACTTTGTGTTGAAGCTATTATTGAGAAAATAATTCCCTTCAGGAAACAACAAACTGTTGAAAGGTTTGTGTTTTGTGAGATGTAATTAACTTTGTTTCAACAAAGCTTCGCCGTTGTCTCTTTTATAGGAGAGGAGAAGAAAGTCGTACAGTAACACAGAAAAATACAGTTCCTGTGCATTAGCTGCATATTTGAAAACTTAATTAAGCCTTTAGAAAAATAATATTGTTGGCACGTGCTGAGAAAGAGCTTTCCATTTTCATTAACAGTGGAATTTGTTGGAGAGGAAAGAAGGGCAGAAGAGAGTAAAGGGTAAACGAGAGAGACATTTCATAGTGAGTGTGGAGGAGTGAGAGAGAGAGAGACAGAGAGAGAGAGAGTTGCAGATTGTTTTAAATCCGCAGCGAGTCAGGCTCTCAAATTTATGCCCATGGGCTGCTTCTTGGGTGGGCTGCATGGAGGGCGGTGCGCTAGCTGAAGCAGGGGAAAGTTGCCGACTCCAGACTGCTCGCCTTGCTCTGAAGCTTGGCTTTTCCTGCTGGAACACATTTACAACTCAACCGTCCTGACTGGCTGACTGACTGCCTGGCCCTGCCCTGCCCGACTTAACTACACCGACTGACTTTTCTGCCGCTTGTTGAGCAACCTCGGTTTGCAGTGTTCTAGATGGTATATCTCATTTTTAATGACGGCTTTCTTGTTTTGACGTCTGGAACATTGCTGGAAGCTACAACATAACTGTTTTAGCACACATAGGTTTTCACTGAGCTAGAAACTATTATGATTTTTGCGATTTTGTTCAGAAATGACTTACATCAAGTTTAAAGGAATTCCTGGGATTAAACTGATTTCCTCCAAGAAGAGCTTTGTGCATGAGAAGCAACAGAGACAATTCAGGTCTCTACCCAAGATCTTGGATCAGATAAGGCATAATTCTGGCTCCTCTGTATTTCATGCCAGCAATGACTGTTTGTTTTGCTCAGCATGAGAAAGATCCAGGCCCACATCTAGCCTTCGAATAGATTCCCTGATGTTTAGGATGAAGCAGAGTAGCTCATTCAACAATCTCTATCAGGCAGTGTTTGTCACAGTGGAGATTCAGGGCTGGATACAAGCTGCTCATCGTCGTGTCAGCTTAACATTACATATAATTAAAAAAATGTAGAACCTTTAGTAAAAAACTGAAGTGTTTCTGATTAACAGATTGTCTAATGTTAAAGCTTATTGCCTCAAACAATACACACCAGTTTGAGTTCTTCCTCACTTTGTGTTGTACTTAAACACTAAAAGGCTTGTTCACTGCTGAGTTTCTCTAACTTTTGGAAACAGGGAGGTTTTCTCTGCCTCAGTAACAGCGCAGGACTGAATACACAGCGAGGGGATGACATCAACAGCATGTAAATCAGCCGGCTGCAGAGCAATAATCTAAACTTCAAATTTAGAGACTGGTTCACCACGATAATGTGCTGACACACACACAGACACACACAGACACACATGTCCATTCATGCATATACACTATAACAATAAGAGGCCAGAAGGAAGTAAACAAGTGGTTGCTTTAGTATGAACAAGGATCATTTCTCTTCAGATTTCAAGTTTTGTCAAGGCTTTAATCACAAAATTGTCTATCTTTTAAAAAAACAAAGTAAAAACACACATTATCCTTGAAGTTAAGACATAAAAACTTTGATTTTGAAAATAACAGAAATGAATGTGGGTGTATTTCTTCTTCCCAGCAGTCTCGGTTCATACCAGCCTGTGTGTCTGGCTGCTTTGTGAGCTAATTCGCTCTGAAGGTATTACGGTTATTGGAAGGCTTGTAAACCATTAAGTCTTTATTTACAAGAGAAAGAAAAGAGGGTCTGGGTAACTGCATGGGGGCGAGCTACGTCTTGGTACGGGCGCTGACCCCACTGTAAGAGATCAGAACAACAGAATTTCTCCACCGGCAGGCCCGTGGGACATCTGGTCCTATTTGCTGCAAACTGCAGACCACTCCTCAATTACATAATTGTACCCATTAATTACATGAGGAGGGCCTTCATTTCCTGGTAGCCAATAACTAACAAAAAGAGAGCAAGTAAAGAAGGACTCTTAAGACACACACAATTATATTGTGTTTGGTGAAACATGAAACATGAACATGGCCTCCCATGCCAAGGTTAAAAAGCCACATAGTATATTGTATTTCCAGCATTATGTGGAGATAAGTGGGTGTGATCATCCATGAGGTAAATCTTCATTTTATAAGTTAGAGTCGAAATTCCAGAGTAAAGCTGGAGTGAAGTGATGTGGCAACACAGCTGTTAGTTAAACACTGCTCTCGATGTTAAAATATTTAGTTTGTTGTTTCCTCAGCATCAGTAGCCACTGTTTTTGGCCACACACACAGCTCCCTGCAGGTCATTTCTCCCCGGGAAGACCCAGTGAAACGGCTCACCTACATGTTGTGACTGGATGGAGGCAGGTGTGATGGCTGTGGTGGGTTTCACACTGTGACTGTGCTACTGAAAACAGCTTCTGTTTGCGTGGACCTCATGTAGTTTCAGCGTGATCGGAGAGAATGTAAAGAAAACGTATCCATGAGCCTGTAACACCTGAGAGTGCTCTTTTTTCTTTGTAAATGCCCAAATCTCAGTTTTTAATTTTTGCAGAATTCAGCTCACTTAAAGGTTTGGTTTACATTTTCTCATGTCTATCTTAAAACATTACGCACATACCCAAATTTATATTATATATATATTATATTTATACAATAAATCATTAGTTTCATTATCAATTAATCAATCCAATCCATGACAAAGAAAAGCATCAAATCCTCACATATGAGAAGCTGTAAACATGAGACGTTTGCTGTTTTTTCTTAAAAATAACTAAAACAATTAATGTGTATAACGATTATTTGTTTAACAGAAAAGCTGCTGATAAATATTCTCTGTCGATCACCTAATTGAATAACGACTAATCGTTGCAGCTCTAAACAATATTTAATCTGTCCTTTAAGATGAGGATGCAAAATGGTGCGAGTGAGGATGCAAAGCGGTGTTAGTTCTGTGGTTCCCATGCCGTGAACTGACCTGCTGCTGCACTCAGCATGAAACAAATGTTGAATTGACAATGCGGCTGTCGCAGCTGTTGTTTTTTCATGTCCAGAGCTGTTGTCCTCCTCCTCCTGCTCCTCCTCCTCCTGTACTTCTTTCTCCTGATGCTCCTCTTGTTGTCACCACTGTCTTTATGCCAGGGGGTGCACAGCCTGTAGGACAGGAGCTCACACAGTAATGCACCTGCTAGCAAGAGTTTGAGGAGAGCGCGGGACAACGGAAGAGTAACTGGTGGGGGAGAGATACTGTCTTTCTGTGAGTGTCGCAGAGAGACAGAGAGAGGGCAGGGCACAGTGAAAGGAAGAGGCTGTGAGAGTGAGTCTCTTGGTCTTTGGACTGCGGGGAGGATCGAGATACCATGCTGGGCATTTATGCCGAGGCTTATGGGACCAGACTCAGCTGAATACACAGAGGGTCAACAGGGATCCACGCTCACTTTTCTTTTCACACAGAGTACAGCGCTGTGTGTTCGTACTGTGATAGACTGGCGACCTGTGCAGGGTGGTTCCCTGCCTTTCGCCCAGTGCAGTGTGGTGCTGGGAAAGGCTCAAGCCCTGGGAAAGGCTCCAGACCCTGAAAAACGCTAAAGAATGTATGAATGGATGGAAAACACTGCCAAAATCTTTCTCGTTGTATCACATTCTTTGTATGTCACACAAACTGGGACCATAAACTTTTATATTGTCTGTACAGTCTTTAAAACATGCAACATTTTCTGTACCCATTGTTAGAAAGTTTACCAAGCTTGAGAAGTCAAACTGATGTTTTTTAATACTTTAGAGGACTGGTTCTCAACCTACGGGTCGAGGCCCATTCTATTGGGTTTCATAATAAATGTGATGGGACGTAAGATGATTAAAGGGTGAGGAAAGAACATACTGCACAAATTTCTGCCACATGTATTTTCATTCATTTCTCGAATACTGCTTTAGAATACACACATGCAGATAATACAGAATATGTTGTAACCAATCTGCTGACAGTTTTATGATGTTTGTGGTTGTTTGACATTTTTAATGCCTACAGCTGAAGTAGGTAAACTCGTAAAATACAGAACGTGAGTACACAATTAGACTCCTTAAAAGAGATCAATCAGGACATTCAAGTGTGATCAAGTTATGTATGTAAAGTTAGTGACATGTTATTTTGTCAGCTTAAAAAAAGGAATACTCACAATAAAAAGTCACAATGTTTATCTTTGCATCACACAGTACATTAAGTTTTTGTGGCATCTGTGCCCTCATTCTTTTTAGGTTAATCTGTGTGTGTAAGATGTGGTCATGGTTACATTTAGTTTAATTTCAAAATAATACATATTTGACTCACAGTTATTGTGCAATGCATCATTTTGCAATCATATTGTGAGAAAGTATACTGTACTGTGTGTCAGTCATTGATCCTAAAAACCATACAGTCTCACTTCAGTTTCTCCTAATGTGATGACTCTGCAGCAGGTTGTGACTTTGTTGGACTTTCCCGACTGCTGATTATTTCCCCAGCAGTTAAACCCCCTTGTCCATCACTCTGTTCCCGTTACTTCTATTCAGGACAGGCAGTTGTTCTGCTGTGGCACATTTATTGGCCCTTATTAGCTAGCACCTGTAGTCCGTTAAAAGCCCTGGTTCGCTGCCTGTCTTTGACTTCTCAGTGTGGTGAGAGGAACACTTCATTTGGGATATGAACAGAAATTTGTTATGCTGTAGAAAACAATCGCTGGATGTTCAAAGTTTCAAACACTGTAACCCACAGGATCCCATTCAAAGGGGTTATTTATCGACTCTTGTCTTCTCGTGCAGCTGTGGAGCAGAAATGTGGTGAGCACTTGTGCGTGTCAATGTGTCTGTGTGAATGTTAAGTGTTGTGTGCATATGCTTGGGCGTACAGTGGGCGAAGGGTCCCAGATGTGGATGTTGTGCATGGAAAGGAAGTTGATGATTAGCAGAACTTTTAGGTCCAAGCTTTTTGCCGTTATTTGATTGGTACAAACATTAAACTACTTTGCATAAAGAAATGTTTTCATGTGCAAAATTCAAAGCAAACCAACCAGCCACTAGAAGAGAGTAAAGGAAGCTCCTAGCAAAGTACAACTTGGTTAACCCCTGTGAATATATTGTGCTAATTCTTCTTCTTTATTACTCTTTGAAATCCTTGGTAAAAATAAGAAAAAGTCACTAAACACATGTCTAGTACTGTTAATGGTGAGTGTCATCAATACCAAACAGTCAATATAAAAACTATAATGAAAAAAATACACTATATGCAGTATGCAATTAGAAATATAGTGTGCAAAAATGTTTTAAACTGTGTAAAACCAATTACTGCAAGTATTAAAGTATCAATACTTTTGACAAACTTGTGTACCGGTCTATTTATTGGCTAGGATCAGTAACTTCCTGAAGTTTTTGGTGGTTGCCTGGCAACTGGTCCTAGCCAAGAAATAGCACATCAAAAAAACTCCTGTAAAACTACCAACTGTTGTTTTTAGACTTCGTTTTTTGTAAGGCTTAAACAAACAACCTTTAGAGGTGATGAGAGGTAGATTACCTTTGGACAAAGGCAGCTAGCTGTTTGCCCCTGTTTCCAGTCTTTGTGCTAAGCTAAGTTAACCGACTAATGGTGATATCTTAATATTTACAGTACAGCTCTCTGTACAAAAGCAAATAAGCATACTGCCCAAAATGTTTCACTGTTCCTTTAAGAGTCGCTACATCACCTGGCATTAAAATTCAGTCTTTAAGTCAAAGACTTTGGACTGGAAAACATAATTGCATTCCATTATCGTTAAGGAATCTAGTGAATTTTAGTCAACACACAGTGTTGGCAGTTTTTATGCACCTTTGCCTTGCAGCCACCATTTAAGTAACTTCAAGTAACCTGAGTAGCAATAGGAAGTTAATGTATGATCACATCAAATAAACTCCTCCCTTTGCATGTAGTTCCAGTTGGTGGTGAGTTGAGTCCTTGTGGCTGCTCCCCCCCCTTCCTCCCTCGTCTTGTGTGTCCCAGCTCACACTCCAGTTTCCTGTGGGATAGAGCCGAGCCTCAGGGCAGGGGGATGTCTGTTTCCAACCAACGAGCTCTGTCACACATGCTCCAGCTTGTTAGACTGAGTTTGTGCGAGGGTGATTTGGTGTCAGCGTGAGTGTATGCATGTAAGTGCCTATACAGTATGTCTGTGTGTGTCTCCGGCCGTCCCCCTGTACAAGTGTGTGTGTTTAGATGTTCAGAGATATGGGTGTTTTCTCTCAGTGGGTGGAGGTGACTGTCTAGGACATGATGAAAAATTCAATTAGTAGGAGTTCACTGCGGTCCAGGTTCATCTCAGGTTGCCTAAACACAACTTCGTCTTTGTAAGTTTTATCTCAGGGACAGCAGCGGTAGATCTTCTCTGTAGACTCTGTAAAACATTTACTGTCTCTTGTTGTAGTGGAGAATAAATAGTATGTATACGTGATACTTGCACAAAATAACCAGTGTTGTTCGTTAGTGTACAATTGTTCATGCACCAGAACGAATCAACAAATAAATACTCTTCTTATTAGGAATAAACCTTCTCCCCGCCTGAACTGTCTGTAACTGGATAGGGTCAGCGTACAGTACTGTATTTTAATGTCGGCCATAATGGTGGTACTTTGATATTTTCTGAGGTGGAACACAGTGTACAAAGTTTGGGAAACACTGGTTTATAAAATGTCAGAAAATTGTGGAAACTACCTGTAACAATTTGAGTCCAAGTTGATGTATTTAAATAGCCTATTTTGTTTGTTCAACACTCCAAATCTGAAAAATATTGATTTACTTAATTATAAGACAAAGAAAAACAGCAAATTTGCACATTTGTGGTGCTGAAACTAGGAGATGTTTGGTGTTTTTGCTTTCAAAATGGCACGAGAAATGATCAAATATCAAAATAGTTGTTTCAGCTTTAATATTTACAAAAAACTGAACATTTGTCAGAATTTGTCTTTCTTCCTTTGTAAAAGGGAAGGTAAAGGTAATGATAAATCTCTTCCATAAGAAGGCGGTCTACTCAAAAGCAAGTCGTCATATTAACAAATGTTCTCAATCATATTTTCTGCACTCTGTTTTTTATACTCAGGAAGCTTCTGTGGTCTTTTCTTGAAACCAAACGGTTCATTTTTATGTGGTTCCACATCATGCCTGATCTCTCACAGGCAGTATGTTAGGAGACTGTGGTGTACAAACATCAACGTGATCTGTGTGTATTTCTGTGTAAGCAAAGCTGTGTGTCTTAAAGTTTGACCTTTACACACACACACAGACACACACACACACACACACACACACACACAGTGGCTTTCTTTACCTCAGTACTTCTTCCCCTGCTAGTTGGCCATCAGAGCAGACTGGTGGTGTGTCTGAGGTGTGTGGCTTACCACCATGTCATTGCCTGGAGGGCTCTTGCTGTCTGTTGTCACCTATGCCCACAGACACCCACACACGGATTTTGTGTTTCCTTTTTCTGACTGATCCAGAATCAAGGATATCTGAACGTACAGGTACACGATTTCACAAACACAACCTGGTAACTAGTTCATAGTTATTTGCAAAAAATGGACTGAACCAAAGCAGAGAAAGTAAAATTAAAACTTACCTACCCTAACCTTAACTGGAATAGTTTAACAACTGTGCAGACACTAGATCACTTATTATATTTTTGTAATTATGCTTTATAATCCAGGACTCCTGCTGTTGTGAAGGTTTAGGGTTAGGGTGTTAAAAAAATGGGGTTTTGTAGGATATTTAAAAACCAGAGTTACTAGCGATAAGAATATGCTCAGTATGTATGTACACATACATTCACACAATTGTCTTTCTTAATACAACCTGTATTACAACCACAGGTCAATAAGTGAGTTGTTTTAACCTCAGCCAAGTGGGGTAAAAGATAATTCACAGGTCCATCCTCTCCTCTCCTCTCCTCTCCTCTCCTCTCCTCTTAGTAAACACGTTGAAGAGCAAACGTTTTTAACTTGGAGTGTCAGCGCCAGAGCTCTTCTGCTAACTGACCCGGGGTTCTGAAGAGCTGCACATAACAGGCGCCCACATTGGCTTTTGTGTGCAGGAGGGTCTTTACATAACCCACGTAACCAAGCACATTGTCTAGCAACCAGCCAGCTACTGAAGGGCCTTGTAAATGGAGGAGGGGGCCTGCTTGAGTGGAGGCCAGTAGCTGGGTTGAGAGGCTAGGGGAGCTAAGCGAGGCCATGACTATACGCTAGTTTTGTTAGCCTGATAATTCCCTAAGGGTACTGATGCAATGAGCTTCCTCAGCAGCAAAGGCGTTCATAACTAAATCTCCTGTTGCAGTGTTGCATTTAGTATAAATCTGAAAAAAACAATTTAAAGATTTATGCCTGCTTGCAAACAAAGTTCTTGAAAGCCTCATGTCATATTTTTCACAAAAAGTCCCATTTTTGCCAGTGCAAATCATTTCTTAGCTACCTAACGCCCCTCACTATGCTACCTACTCCACGACTCCACAAAGCCGAGCCTTCTTCACCCTGTTTCCAGTGTTTGGGTCTGAGCCAGAATTCCCTTGGAACTGCCCAGGATGTTGAGGTATATTTTTCCTCCCAGCTCCTAACGATTACTTTTTTTCAAGATATTTTCTTTTGGCAGAAGAGAAATGTTTGCATGTCTCTCTCATTGCACCGTCCAGATCTTTAATAAATACTGCCGGGAGGCATTTTAAAATATTTTAGTGGCTAGTTAGTTAATTTTTTACCAGGAATGCAAAGAGACCAAAGCAATCTATATTATTATAAAGTGTTTACGTTATTATTGTACTAAAACTTCATGTATTTTTTTTACTATAATTACAGATTATTTTCCATAATCCAGGTACTTTGCTCGTGTAAAAATATTTTTTATTTTTCTCTGAAGTAACTTCGACTAACACCAATCAACCTCAAACAGTTGTGACAGCAATTTGAGTGGCAGCACAACAGGCTCTCACTGGTAACTGTGATTTTGACGCAGCGACTCATTATCAGCTCCACACTTCACCTTAGATCAGATGATAATGACCCATTTATCACTGACACTTGATGCCCCTGTCATTCTTAACAGCTCCCTGCCAGGACAGAGGAAGCTTTTACTGCTGTTCCTGAGATGTCGCTATTGTCTTCCAATACACAAAGACAAGGTGTCCTGATGGCCCCTGATGGCCCCTGTGTGAGTCCCCGGATGGCACCTAGTTTCACCACTGAAGGTTTTCTCACTATTGTCACGTAGGCTGCAATCACAGGGCATGGTCAGAGTATGGGGGCGGGGGGAGGTGGATGAGGCTTGTATGGGTGCTTTGAAAAGATGTGTGAAATAGGAGTATGGGTATTAAGGGTCTTGGCTCAGTTGGGGGTCTATTGTGCTGAAGGCTGAGCCCCCTACTGGCATCCATGATCTCCTCCATTGACACAGAAGCTCTGCTCCGCTCCCTGTGTGTTTTTTTTTTTGTCAACCTCTTTCTCAATACTCCATCTCCCTCTCCGGCTATCTCTAACTCCCTTGCACCCAGTGTCTCTTAACCTCCCTTCTTCGGCTCCCTTTTTACTCTGAGTGAGAGCCAAAGAATCTGGAGAGTCCTCCTCTCTCCTATTGAATTTGAGTTGCTGTAACTGGATTCATACTAGCGGCTATGAAGTTTAATGGCTGTAAATGGCACTGACGACAGGTCACTATAGCTGTGCTTCACCATAGAGTCAACTGCTACTGTATGTATGTAATTTAGAAGCCCTGTAAGAAATTCTATATGGCTAAAAGTATGTGGACACCCCTGCCCTTTACTAGTATTTTAGAAACACTGTATATTTCCCAGCAGAATCACACCTATCACCAACCAGACTACAGAGTCTGGTTTGTACAGAGAAAATGTATATAAAGTATACATATAGTATTATAGACTATTTAAAACTCATCATGTCATTAAACTCTCCAAATCCCAAGAAAAAAGAGAGGACAGGACTTAGTTTACCATACAATACGAGTTTAATAGTGTGCTTCCAACTGGGTGGCAACAGTTTGTAGAAAGCTTCTTTTTTGTTTGAACATGAATTACACAAAGCAAAGCCCATATAGAAAAGGTTTTCAGAGTTTATTGTGATAGACCCCTGGCTTCATCTCCATCCAACACCTCTGGGATGAAATAGAATGGAAACTGTGAACCATATCGCCCAATATCAGTGTCCAACCTCACTAAAGCTCTTGTGGCTGTGCAAAAGCAAATTACAGCAGCCAAGTTCCAAACTCCTGTATAAAGATTTTTATAGCAGCATATCAATGCCTGTGTGTTTAACTGGTTTTGTTCACAATCTCATATAGATGATGAGGTGTTTTAAATTCTAAGACATGTTACACTATTTGATATGTAAGCTTAAGAATTTTTCCACCTGACATACACATATTCATCTTTAATTTTGTATTTTTTTGTGCTATTTGCATTGATAAAGTATATTCTTTTCTTTGTAACTCATCTTTTCTCTCTTGTCACCCCACAATGTGTTCTGGGTGCTCTGGGTGATTTGGACACAGGTTGTGAGCGTGTTTCAGACAGATTGTGAATGTGTGTGTACATACACCTGTTTGCACAGCGTTATCCAGCTTGTCGGAGGCCAACATGAGTCGCGCGATTGTCAATAGTAGAAGTCAATAAAAACCCGTCATTGACAAAGAGAGAACAAACAGCTGAGGTTTGTTCAGGATTTCCTAACAAACACTCCACAAGGAGGACCACGGATAGTTGAGAGAGAAAAGAGAGGAGCAGTTAGGACTCGACTCTCCCTGTGTAACATCAGATGAAACAGGATGTCGTCTCACTCATCAGGTTACGCTCCAGAGAGGAATTATTACATTGATTGGATACTGATCCAAAAGTAAAGGCACATATTATTATTATTGGTGTTCACGCAGTTTATGTGAAATGCAGTAGAGTGGAAGTATGAAGTAGCATAAAACAGAAATACTACTACTACTACTAAGTATAGTAACTCAAAATTGTAAATCTATCCACCTCTGCAAACACACTGTACATAACCATAACATAACCACAAGGATCAAAAGTTCACAGTGTCTTTAAGTTTATTAACTTGTTCTATAAGTTGTGCTGTCATCCAAGAAGTTGTCTGATCCTCCCGTGTCCCTTGTAAATGTCCTCAGCTGGTGCAGACGGGGACAAATGTGAATGCTGACCGCTTGTGGCTTGCGGAGAGAAAATGAGGAAGAACTGTGGGACGTTGTAAAAGAAAATATACTGTTAAGTGTCACCGTTTGGCTTTTCAGGAAGCCTCGTTGGCTGTGGTGGCCTTTAGCTTTTGGCACTTTGATTACTTCCTGCTATTTCTTACTTCTTGCTCATTTCAGTGGATATTACACTTGATCCTCTTACAACAATATGCTTTTACTCTCACCTTTTAAAGTTGTATTAATGCACTTTGGCAAATGATTCTCTTGTTACGAGCACCTGCTTATAAGTAAATGTGTGAATGACAACAGTTTCCCTGGCTTGCACTGTCCCTCGGGATAAGCCACCACAATAGGAGCACAACACTAGAGCCCTTATGCAAACAAAGTGTTCTCCATTGAAGGGGGCATTTAAAAATGATCGCTCTCCACAAACAGAATGCGACCCTCCTCTCTCTGTCTTGCTGTCGCCCCCTCCTCCTCTTCCTCCTCACTCTCCTCCCTAAACTCCCTCTTTTTATCAATTCTCGCCTTCTTTCTCTCCCTCTCTCCCAGTCTGCCCCCGTGCCTGTTAAAGACATTTGGCCTGTGCTAAACCTGGAGTGACAAATACTCCTTTCCTCTCGTCATCAAAGGGCTATATCTGTGTCCTTGTTTTCTCACAGCCTTTGAGGGGTTGATCGGTGGCAGAGTGGTAAGGAGAGAAGGTGCTGCAGTGCTGGATATAAGTTGGAAACAGAGAATGAGTAGCCCGACTGGGGCTAGAGAGAAAAAAAATTGAGGGGGGACTGAGATCGGAGGTGGAGAGGGGAGTGATTAAAATTCATCCCACGGTGCAAACAAAAGGAGGAATGAAAAAGGGGGAAAATGCAGGAGAGAGGAGAGAGTGAGTGTTGGGGGGGAGTAAGTAAGATTTGGGGTGAAAAGAAGATTGTAAGCCTCAGCCGATCCCTGAACAGCCCCCCCCCCTCCCCATCTCTCTCTAAATGACTGCCTTTGACTCACAGCACAATCATCCTCTGAGACAACGGAAAACAAGGGAAAAAGAAGAGGGGGGGAGTGAAGAGGAGTAGGAGATGGATAGATGAAGAGCAAGAGGGAAAGAAGGAGAGAGAACATTAATTATTTCGGCAGGCTTTTCCTCCCAAGATTTGCAGAGGCAGGCTGAACAGGGGGTCAACAATTGACTCAATTACAAGACAAACTCTCCAAGGGCCCTACACCACCACTCATCGGGACCCTGCAGCTCTCGGGCAGGCTGTTGATTTTTTTTCTCCCCCTCTTTTCTTTGCCGGTAAATGTTTGCCCCTCTTCAGGTGCCCCTGGCAGACGCAGGAACTCCAGCCCTCGGCTAGACTTTAACCTTTTCAGCCACTGAATGATTCCCCTCTCTGTTCTCCATGAAGAGCCGGAGGGAAAGAGAGGGAGTGAGGGAGTGAAGAGGCAGAAGAAGGGCTAGAAGCTTTCTCTTTGTCAGGCTTTATAGCTGGTAATGAATAAGAAACGTCTGGTGACCCAAGAGAAGAGTTTTTTTTCCAGCACACAGGTGGAATTTCTTTCTTTCATTCTAGTCTAATCTATCCAAAATTCACAAGGGATTTTTACATGTAGCATGTTATTTCTTTAGCCCTAGTTACTGTCTATTGTTACTTGAGGTGTTTGACAGTATTATCTCTGGCAGTTTCTGTTCCAGCAGTTACAGTCAAACCCTGGTGGTTGTCCTGCTGAGACAAAATTAATTGCAGTTACTAAGTATAAACATTTTTACCATTTGTAATTAGTTGTTTTATAGGTAATATTGGGGCGGCAGCTCAGTTCATAGTGACTTGGTTTGAGCCACAGTATGGAGTGTGGACTGGTAGTTGGAGATGTGCTGGTTCACTTCCTGGGCACTGCCAATGTGCCCTTGAGCAAGGCACCAAACACCTAACTGCTCCCGGGGCACTGCTACGTGGCAGCCCATCACTCCACCATCTCTCTGCATATCTATAAGCCCTGCGTGTGGGATTTTATTTAAGGCCTATGTGTGTAAAGAACTGAGTGAAAAAATAGGGGATTAACAAAGTTAATCTTGTTCTATATGCAGATAACTGCACTGCGATCAATCATCTAATTAAAAAAATAAATTCCCACCTCTTTCAACCCCGCGACTTTAGAAGCTTCCTCCAGAGCTGTTGTCACAGGATGAGTAGTACTCCTTATGACAAGTAAACTAAACATCATCTGTAAAATCAGTGGAGTGATTTATTTATTTTAATACCAATGTAGATGAAAAAGTTAAATAAATCTGTAACTGAGAAAATCAAAATTAAAGTTAATATTATTATATGAGTGCCAAACAATACCATGTGCTTTTAATCATTTCATATATTATACTAGACTCCTAAAAGGTTTTACAGATACAACACCTGCATTTTCTGTTTGCCACGACCAGTGACACTGCGAACAAATGAGAACTTATGGGAGCGTTCACTATTGTTCCCGGTGACCCTGCATTGATAAGGTCGGACAATACAGTGAGGAATGAGATTTCAACAATAGGTCTCCAGTCCCTCTCTTCTCAGTCAAAAGGACTGCTCAAGCATAGTGCCGCTCAACACTGCTCGCTCTCTCCATTTCCCTCTCCCCCTTTTTTTTTTAGTTTCTCTTCTTCCATCAACTTGCTTTTTCTTCAGTTGTTTCCCTTTGTCACTCTCATTTTCTCTGCCATCTCTGTCTGTCTCTCTCTTTCTATCCCTTCTGATTCCCCCCATTCCTCCTTTGTAAAGGAGAAAGGAGAGCATGAATACCACACACAGACTTTGAGTCACCCGCTGCACAGCAACTTACTGCCGCCAGATTTTTTCCATCTCAAGTGAATCACTCTTCTCCTTTTTTCCTCTCTACAGGAAACAGTGGTAAAAGTGTACTATCCTTGCCCTCCTTTTATCTTCGATTTACCTTATGTCATGTCCTGAAGCCTGTTTTTTATGTAATGACTTTATTATTTATTGAGAATTGTAAACCAGAATATTATGGCCACATGGGTCCTTAGGCAGGGTCCATGTGTGTGTATCAACATTTCTGCAAAAATAATTTATTATGTAATAATAATAATAATTTTAATGAACAGTGTAACCTAATTACCTGTTTTTAATTACAATGATACTCTAAGGTCAAGTAAATTTGCCAGTGATTAAAAGCTTACATTAAACAATCTTAATCTCCTTTATTTATATTGACATAGTGTACAGTGGAGAGACAGTAAATGGATGGGGGATTCGAATGAGGAACGTACTGGTTATGTGATATAGCAAATTATACCTTGCTTTAAATTGAATTTACATAATCTTTAAATGGAAATACATATCTTTTTTCCTTCTCATTTGCATGTGAATTTCCTCAATTCATTTTGCTGCTACGGTGGTTATGTGTGACTTGCTTAAGGTTATAAGGAGTCTAGTTAACTTTTTTCTTTATAGGCACATTATGCCATACAAAACGAGTGATGAAAGCTCTGGAGAAGGCTCCTTGAAAATAAAACTGTAGGATTTTGTGTGTGTGCGTGTCTTTAGTGATCCATTCAAAAGCCAGTGATGTAAATTGTGCCCTTCTTATTGTGCTAGTCACATCAGGTCCCTGGGTCATCAGGGCCATCAGCCACCCTCTCAATTCCCTGTGTGTGTGTGTGTTTGTGTGTGTGTCTGTTTGTAGACGTGTATGTATATCTGTGCATCCTTTTTAACTGTCACAATTGTGGCAGTTTATGTATTAGTAAGCTCTGTGTACAGTTTGCCTTTAAATGCTTGAGTTTGTTGTGTATTAGCGAGAGTGAATGTTGATGTCTGTGCGTGCATGTGCTCCCTGCGCATCACTGAGCACTGCATGGAGATACAGACTGGAATTTAGGGCTGAGACACAGTGAAAGGGAGCCCCTTCCTCATGCATGAGATAGGATCAGTGTTTACATGCACAAATAGCAGAAAGCTTCTGTGACTGCAAAAACATCTCCTACACTTTTCTGATGTAAACTGCAGCAATTCACAGACATTCAGATCTGGCCAGTCTTTATGGAAACCAGTAACATCGATTAACATTGATTGTGTGTGGACAGTAATGCTTTGAAAACGGGTTATGTTTGGCTAAAAGGGTTAGGTCAAGGGTCTGGTCCGATGGCTGAGACGTGCCCTGCAAAAAAGCTACGGTTTTTAGCTATGAACCATTTGAGATCTCTTCTTGACATTTCCATTTAGGCAAGAGCTAACTGATTTGGATCAATTACAATCAATTTATATCTAGTAGCATGTGGGAGTCAGCAATACGATTGGCCAATCAAAGCAAAGGTCCTAGACCTGCTGCAAAGACAGAAGATACAAAGTAGTTTAAATTATTCATTTACTTATGGTGATAAATGCAAACAATTATTCACTTGTCAGTTTTGCATGATGATTACTGATCAGACAAACAAAAGTCCTACAAAGACAAACTGCACATATTCTTATCTCCAGCTCACTCATCCAGCCCCTTTTCACAACCAGATTATGTTCTCCAACCTTTTGTTTTTTGTGAATGTCCAGTAGTGTGCACGAAACAACCCGTAGGAGCTGCTCAAAAGAATCAAAAGAAAAGTTTGAGTGACAGTTCTTAGGTCAGTCTGAAATGTTGTTATTGGGAAATGTGTGGTGCCCACACTTCAGTGAGATACAATACGTGACAGAACTGGTGAAGACATTATTTCTGTGTGTGGTCTCCCATAACTACAAATCTAGAAAATCTTGTAAAATGTGTTTCCAACTTGAGGATTGATTTCACAATCAATTTAAATTAATTGCAGTTTAGATTGTTCAAATTCCTCATATGTTTTTGATCTCATGAGTTTCTGCGTCTGTTTATTTGAGAGAAAAACATATAATGTGGCTCTAATACTTGTATTTTTACCGTGTGGATGTGTGCAAGCATCAGTTTGTTTGTGTGTTAGTGTGTGTGTGTGTGTGTGTTTTAGGCTCCTCAGTGCCCTCCAATTCACAGCCAGCTGAGTAGCTGATTTGTTGCCTTTTAGTTATGTTAATGCCACTTAATTACAGCCCTGGTGGGAACTTAAGACACACACACACACACACACACACACACACACTCACTCACTCACTCACTCACTCACTCACTC
>NW_023339740.1:19284081-19284225 GCF_004916995.1 Morone saxatilis | reverse complement strand
TCTCTCTCTCGCTCTCTTGCTCTCACCCACACAACTACAAACAATCACCTTGCTTGTGTGGATTTGCAATTTGTGACCAAGGGACATATTGTGGAGGCTCATTCTCCCATCCTTGTTCTCTAAATCCTCATTCCCCCCCCCCCC
>NW_023339740.1:19233444-19283981 GCF_004916995.1 Morone saxatilis | reverse complement strand
ATTCCCCCCCCCCCCCTCTGTCTTTCTGTACTACGCATCTTTTTATTACAAGCCATAATACTAAGCTCGGCAGATATCACGGCTGGCCTGCTGCTTGGCACAAACGTCATCAGCGTGGCGTCAGTCAGTCCTGGGATCTCAAAGATGTAACTCTGTGTGTATGTGTGTGTGTGTGTGTGTGTGCATGGATGTGTGTTTGTGTGTGTTGTCTGCATTTGTTTAGTTTGTAGTCTCCTCTGGACAGCCATGACTCGTCTCTTCCTGACAGCATGTGAGCCTGCTGCCTTGTCGGAACCCAGCCAAGCCTTTAATTCGTTCAGAGAAAGTGTGTGTATGCATGTGTGTGTGTGTGTGTGTGTCCTCCTGAGTCACATGCTAAGCCCCAAACATCAGCTCAGGGATCCCAGCCAATTAAAAGCCAATGCAGGCCCGGCTGCCTTGCCCCTACCAACATCTGGGTATTAAACTAAATGCCTGCGATATATTAGTTATGAAGTCAGCAGCTCTGAGAAGGACCACACAGGAGAAGTGCACGTTTTACTGTATGTCTCATCATGTAAGTCGTCCAAATAGTTGCTCTGTAATTTGTTCACTGTGTAAATTGATGAGGTTTGTGTAAGTAAATGGCAAGCAGAATGAAAAAGAAGGGCATCATTTTCATCTCTACTGTTTTGCATCAACAGATTTCTCAGCAGTCATCAGTTCTCATGTGATTTATAGTTTTCTGCAGATTCCCAGCAGGCGCCTAAGGGAGATGAGTTGTGGACTGAGACAAATTGAAGCACATTCTCTGTGGAGGAGAACATGTGTTGTTTCGCATGTTCAGGTTTTATGCATGTAGAAAGGTGAGGAGACTGAAAAGAGGAGAAAATGGGAACAAATACAGAGGAAACGATGGATGTAAGAGGGAGAGGAGGCAAGTTGAAAGAAAGCGTGAAAGTGATGATTTAACACTGTATAATACAATGACCCTTATCAAGGGTGTACACACAAACACACACATACAGGTGTACACGTCTAGTCATACAGCTGAGAACTGATGAAGACAAGTCTCCACACGTGTGTTCAGCTGCTGGGACAAATTTAAGTACAGTTCACATGCTGAAGAGAGAAAGAGAGAGTAAAACACAGAGAAGGAGGGAGACACTTGTTTGCTATGTAGGGTTAGGGTTTCTATATGATGTTTATGATGTGCATTTAAAAGAGATGTATGAGGGTTTCTGATGAATAACCCAGGATAAGGGGCCCCATTAATATCTATATCTTTAAGATCTTCTCCTGGAGTACAGATGACTATTGAAACATGATGTGCTTATGAGAGATCAATGGATTCAAAAAGGACTGAGGAAGGAAAAAGATTTAAGGCTGGTGAGATAGTGCTAGTATTGAAAACTGTGAAAAACTAAAGTTGGCATTAAATGCATGACCAGATTTTGAATTAGAGTTGTTTTGTTTAAATCTAGGCTATACATTTGCATTATATATTGATTATTATATAATCAATAATGATCAATAGACCCTTTTCACAGCAGCTATTTTGATATGAAATCGTAGTGTCATTAGTGTCATTCGTAACACGTGTTTACCCTATTATTTAATGTCAAAATGGCTGCTGTGAAAAGGGTCTATACTGTAAAAAGGAGTTACAATACCATTGATCTGTCCTCTCCATTAGGCAGTTTGTCTGAACTTCTACCTCTGTCTGTCTACAAAATCATACATTTTTGTTTAGTTCACAGTATCTGTCTTTCTGAGACTGACCGCGCCTTTATATATACACAGTACGGTATCTCCCTATCCGTACATATTATGGCCTATATTAAGACCTTTCAGACCCTGAAACAATTTGATTTAAGTGTTATGGTTGCATTGTCTGTGTCATATTTCTCCTTGTTTCCCCTCTGTGAGAGGCACTCAGAGCTGTGGTCACTGCGTTCATCTGGTGGCCTGCAGGCCTCGTCTGCTGCTGCTGTCGTTGTTTGGAGCGACTGCCGCGGTTTCTCCCACACACCGAATACACACACACACACACACATAAAAAAACACAGCCACTCATAGTGAACTTTGTATGTGTCTCTTTCTGCCTTTCTTTGTCTGTCTTGCTCTCAGCCACACACATGCGTTGAGTATCCGCCCCCACACTCACACACTCACACTCTCCCCCTCCATCCCCTGGAGCCCCTCTGTCTCTCTTTCCTCTGTCTCTTTTTCCTCACGAGTTTTCCACCTCCTCTCTCTCCTCCCTCACTTCCAGCTGTGTTATACAGCTAAGGAATATAAGTAGCAGCAGTCCGGCTATAAATATCGCCTGCCCACCCAAGACTGTTAGGATTATTATTTTTCTTATAATCACTGCGGTCTTTCTATAAACCGAACAGATTATTATCTGGTTTTTGTTCCCCGGTGCGGGTCCCTGTTTCAATGTGTGGCAGACAGCTCCAATGAATTTCTGCAGAGGAGATTTTCCTTTTGCTGGTGTCCTGGAGATGATTGACTGGAGAAGATTTACAGGGCCTTGATTTGTGCTTTAACTGCCACAGTGACAGTATAGCTTCAGCAGCAACGAGTAGAGTGGACATAAACCAGGAAGAAACATGACGTAGAGCTGCAGAAATAATGGGAGGAAAAGAGCAACAAGCAGGAGTGCCAATGAAGGTGAAGAGGAGTGCTTAGCTCGATTTACAATGACAAAGCTCTGCTCTTTTTTCTGGAATGGGGGTTGGGCTCCTAGTTGTTTATAGATGGAGCATTTCTGCGAGCTGCCTTGGTCTACAGCTGGGAGCCAGCTGTGTGAATCAACCTCTCCTCATCTGCTTTATCCATCCATCCTTCCCTCCTTCTTTTTTTCCCTCCCCCTGTTTCCTCCACTTCTCCTCCTTAAAAGGAGTTCAAAGAAATACTTGTGGTTGGGGCATTACCTACCTGATACACAGACATGCAAGTTATGCAGAAGTAGTAGAATAAGAAGAAGAAGAGGGGAAGACAAGACGAGTTCAATGCATCTCGGTAGACAGAGAGGGGAGGAAGGTGTGTGGGGAGAGGAAAAGAGGCTGGAGGTAAAGAAAGAGAGGAGGGAGGAGAGGAGAGGAGCGGGGATACAGGAAACCACAGGTATGTGCAGGATGGCGGGTGGGTGGCCTGGAGAGAGGACTGAGAAAAAGTGGGATTTTGGAGTGAAGGAACAGCGACTTACGAGGGAGACTAAAGAGGAAACGTGCTGCTAGCACCACGTCTGGCCTCTTGATAGAGCTGTTGGTTGAAATCCCTGAACTGACAAATGTTAAACATCGAACTGGCTTTGAGAAAGTGAAGCCGCTCAGTGGCCAGCAGTACAAAACTGTGCTTGTGCAGGCGAATGAAAACAAGGAGAGGTGAACCCCTCCTAATCTTAAAACAAACACTATCAAGTCACTGACTGATCAAGCCAGCGTTTACACAAGTGCTAAAACAGTAATCATGACTGTGCAGCAAAGGCAGTGTGTTGCTCTACATGTGACTACAAAGCAGTGTGAGTAAATTAGGCTACTTTTTGCACCAAAATTGGTATTGGTAGTAGTATTTTAATTTCTTTGCTCTTCTCTGCACCCTTCATGGTTGTACAGTAAGTGCATAACCCTCTTTTCCTCTGCAGCTCCTGCTCTTAGCATAACTTTTCATCATGTTGAATAAGAATATCGCTTTCAGCTTGTGTAAACTTAGAAAAAATTCACTAAAGGCTCATTGGGTGCAGTTTTATGCTCTTTTATCCTCTACTCTTTTCTACTGTGCTCGGTTTAGCTCGGCTCCTGCTTATACTGTTTGTAGTCATGTTGAGCTGCTGTACTCGAGCCCTCTAGTGCCCCAATGTCTGTCATCAGTCACTCCGGCTGTGTAGCAACAAGGGATCAACGTTTCATTCTGCCATTTCGACAAGGTGAGAACCCCAGTAGTGATACATCAGCACCACAGCTTCCCCAGCCCACAGTTTACAGTACAGGGATACGTGAGGTGTGAATCAGTGGGGTTGAAACCTGGGCTGTGGTGTTGACTGTATTAAACCACAGTCTAGTCTAGTAAACATTAGTTTAGGGCTTCAGGGATTCTTCTTTCTCAACATAGCTGCCAAATGACAAGTAGTCTTCCCCTTTTGAACCCAGGATCAGTTTTCAGGTCCCTAACTTTGGAGCGAACATTACCACTTATCTAATCTATTCTAATTTTAGTTCATTCCTTCTTGTTTTTTATTTCAGTCAAATTGTGAAAGAGTGAGTGTGACTGAATATATCAAAAGTGAAACATGATTATTTATTAAATATATTTCTGTCTCTCCTTTATGAGACAATATGCAATACTGTATCTACAGTATAGGGCCAGGTGATATGGACAGGATCAATATCACTATATACTGTACATAGGAATATTTTTCTTTTTTTACTTATGAGTGTCCGCTGTTATGCTTTCCAATAGACAAACTCTTCAATAAGAAATTTTGTCAGTTTTTAATTGCAGTTTGCTCAAGAAAATATTGAATCCAGCACACTGTCAGCACTAAATTTGTGGAAAATGTCAGTCAGACCGTCTTCATGCGAAGGTTCATGACTAAAACATTTTCAATAAACTACTACAAAGAACTCCAAATTACATTTTTGTTACACTCCTGGACTTACTTCCACCTTTGTCACTGGAGTTCAAGATGGAGATGTCTGACATTAAGATATATTCGAAAATAAGAAGTAGCAGAAAGTCAGAGGAACAATTGCTTAACATTTTCAGAAAGTAGACAAGGTCAGAGTATCATAGAAACCCCCCAAAACACATCAGATCATAAAAAATGGTTGGATGGTATATTTCAAGGTGCAAAAGCCAATGAATTTGGCAGTGAAGCATAAAAACATACTACTGTAAGACATTTGCTTGGAATTGCCAATTTGGCCATTTTGTATAATGCTAACATAATATGATAACATCATTACAATATCACAGAAAGTCACAAATAAATAATATTGAATTATTGCCCAACACCTACTTGATGAGGTTATGAGGCTTATTTTTATTCAGGATCTTTTGAAAATGTCAGTTTTGGCTTAACAGGAATTAAAGCAGTTTAAATAAAACTCAGCGTAGCGTTTCAAGTAGATATGACATTAATCTTCCCTGCAGCAGGTCAGTGAGTAGGGCTTACTGTACATTACAGTGATGTCTCCAGCCCTGTGGCCTTTCGGTGGTCACACCATTGGCCCCCATCACATTACAGCAGCTGTGAGGAATTCACAGAGTCTGGGTAAAAGGGGTAAAAAACACAGGGTAGGGTGGGTTGGGGAGAAAAGCAGGGAAGGAGGAGAGTCTGTGTTGGGTGGAGGGGTTACAAAAACAAAGCCAGAATTTAAAAACAAAGTTTACCACCGAAGGAAAACAACAGGCCTAGAAAAAGTTGGTGGGTGAGGAGGGAAAGGAAGAAAAGATAAAAAAATGAAAAAGAAAATGAGGTAGAATCTGGACTGTGGTTGGCTGAGGACCCGGGCCCCGCCTTCTTTCCCCCTCCCTCCCTCCCTCGCTCCAGTCTCCAGCCCTAACACAACAGAATCCCCCACAAGCCCAGCCACATCAGGAACGGCTGGCTACATTATAGCTGCCATTATCGTCTCTCAAGTCATAACAGCCAGAGAACACCCACCTCGACTGCAGCTCCGCCAGGAGGGGGAGGGGCGAGGGAGAGGTCGCAAGAGCAGGAATGAGCCAAGAGAGAGAGGGAGAGGGAATGAGGGAGAGGGTGGAGACAGCGGGGGAGAAGAGGGAGAGAATGAGAGCAGGAGATAGCCAGAGATAGAGATACGGAGCAATGGAAAAGGGAGAATGAGAGGAGGAAAGCAGGGAATGAGGGAGAGGGTGGGGAAGAAAGACAGGGACAGAATACTCTCAGATGGGTGTTTACACTGCAGGACATGCTCCAAAGATGTGTGTTGATATGTGTGTTTTATTTAGGCTGTTTTGTGTTGTATAGGTAATAGAATATGCAGCAAACACACACACGAGAACACACACGTGAGCTCACATACTGCATGCTCACATTCCCAACTGAGAGCAGAGGAGAAATGAGGTTAAGAGGAGAGGGGCTGTCATTAAATGCATTGGCTGGGGAGGGAGCAAGGGGGACATGTGTGAGCCCTAGTTTAGTGTTACACCCAAGAGTAGAGGAGTGCAGAAGCAGAGTGGAGCAGGGCTGGATCAGGCCTTTTGTATGACACGACCAGTGACCTGTGGAAATGTCTGTCCTCCCCGGAGACGTCCACAGAGGGAGGAGAATTTACGCTTTATGGGAATGTCACAAATGGCCAAACTGTGCAAGACTAAACAATGTTTCTCTTTGTATACACACAAATACAAACTATCACCTGAGAACGGAAGTCTGTGGGACGAATACGCACCAAAGGCCATTAGCAAAAAGTCACCAAATGCATTGAGAGCTAATCTGTGTTTTATTTAGGCTGTTTTGTGTTGTATAGGTAATAGAATATGCAGCAAACACACACACAAGAACACACACGTGAGGAGTTAATATTACACTTTAATGTTATTAGAAAGCCATAAAATAAAATTAACACACTCGCTGAGCCATGTTCCTGTCAAGTTTCAAATTAAATACAATGTGGCTTGGTTTCTTAAAACGAGACTATTTAACTTTTAAGAGAGTAAATAACACATTCTTCCTCTTGATGATGAAAAGCTGAGTTCTTGAGCAATAAAACACACCTTGGCTTAAATCAGTACTCTTGCAGCTTTTGCTGCTACAGTGTTATTTAATTTGGTAGTAGTGTAACCAGTAGGTTTACTGCCAGTAACCATGGCTGCTGGTAATAACATTAGCCATGTCTAGCTAGTCTTTGCAAACTTGGGTTAAATTTGATAGATTTATAAGTTCACTGACGTAATGACTTGTGTTTGAGCATTTATATTGTCCTGTAATTGTGTTTAACAGATGTATTATTTTAAGCAAGCTGACAACCACTATTGTGTATAAGTATAGGTTGGAAGTAATGAAGTAAAAATACTTACTTACTGCACTTAAGTTGTTTTTTTCAGGTATCTGTACTTTAATTTAGTATTTATTTTTCTGACTTTTTACTTTACATTAGCTAACATTAGCCACTTTAAGGTACCAGACCAATAAGGCTGCAACCAAACTACTGAGTATGTTGAATGGAGTAAAGCTGCATTTTATTGCTTGAATCTAACTTTTATTTTGTAAGAGGAAGAATATGTTGAATCTGCTGTTGTAGTTAGTATCAGCTTTTGGTGAATGTTGGGTTTTTACAGTGGCTGGGGTGTTTCTGACAGTGAATGAGTAATTGTCCATTAGAGATATAAACCACGTTTTATTTATTGGTGTTAAGCTGTGTTGGTTTGGTGAGTAAGCAGGTAAGCCGGAATGGAAATTTATTAGGCTAAACCACAGTCAGGACTTCTTAGGCTTGTTTAAAAATATCCAGCAATTGAGGCAAGCTCAACTAATGTCATCCACCAAGGATACCATCCAACTTCAAACAGGGATTGGACATCCATGAGTTTGTCTTTCTGGAAAAATAGTACAGTGCCCCGAAGCTAAGCTTTAAAACATTGCTGTTTCTCTCGATATTGTAGAGATCACTTTGGGGATGGAGTTAGAGATGTCTGGCTTTTAGGTGTGGCTTACGTATATGGGGTGGTGATGTTGCAGGGTTGTGAACCTGGAGTGTTTGAATGGAGATGGTTTTGGGTGTAGAAAGTGGCTGGACATCCTGTCCTCATCCTCAGCTCCTTGGTTCCTGCCCAGCTTGCTGTGCCGCAGTGGAGCAGACTTGTTTGGTTAGCCGTTTGATTTATGGCCTTGGGGTTTTTAATATGCTTCTGCCCCATCCCTCTAAAACCCAGCACCACAAAATTACACCGGGGAGCAAACTCCCTGAGAGTTTCTCACAAAATATTGACCTAAAATAGCACAATGCCACGACACCTGTGTCAGCACCATGCATATATGAAGTCATCCATATATATATACTTACATGCTGTACTTTTTATAAGTAAATGTTTCCTGCTTTAATAGTAACCCATCAGTGATGTTGAGATTCATTTCATAACGTTATCTCCACTATGATGTTGTGGTCCTTGTTTGTGAAATACACTATTTATATGTGTACAATTAATATTGTTTTCTGCAAAGTACATTATATGTGATGAAACTCATCATGTATATGACTATGATCATTTGTTTTGCCAAATACATTTAGCAATAAATTTAATGGCTGCATGATTAGGATCACTGGCAATTTCCCTTAAAATCAAAATGAGATGAGGGAAACACTATCACTCTTGTCCACAGGGGCCGCCAGAATCAGCAAAAAATCAAAGCTCCTTGTTGCTGCTTGAAGTCACGTCTCATGCTTGGTGCCATGTCTCACTCCAATATCATGCTTTAGTTGCTACGAGCAGCTATTGTAGGTAGAACAAATGAAATATGTTGTTAGTGAATATTTTGCAACTTGGCAGATACGTTCATTATTGTTTAGTATATAAACATAATTTCTAGAAGACAGGAATGACTTAGTAAACATTTATTCTGTTGACTTATTCTACGTTTGCCCTTATTTTACAGTTATTCACTGGATGAGGGCAAAAACGAATTACATAACACACAGCTGAGTGTGTGTACAAGGATCTATAACAGTAACACTCACACACTCACTGGCTGCCTTGCTCCCTGGAGAAACACTGGCAAACATATTTATCAAAAGGTTCCAGCTTGCTTATGCCGAGGTGGTCTCATACATTATTCACTCTTTCTCTATCCACCACCTAGATCCTGGATCCACAACAATCCATTATGTCAAACACACTCTCCCTAACACATACACACACTGCTATACACTTGTCTCCAAAAGTCCCTTCTCATACACACCTGCTACCGGGCTTACACAGTACAAACTGCTTCGATATATTCAGTCACACTCACTCTTTCACACACACACGCACACACGCACACACGCACACATTCTCTGTAGACATGGTGGCCACTGGATTATTATGCTACCCCCTGGTGAGACTGGCAGGTGTGTCAGTGTGTGTGTGTGTATGTGTGTGTCAGGCTGTCTGGCGACCCCCTTCTCGGTATTTATTAGTTCTGGACAGCTGAGGTGCTCGACAAGATCTCTATTTAGCACTTCCGGCTAATTATCATACACACAGCCGAAGCCGGCGCTGAATCTGTGCAATTAGCCCCGGACCGCCCACATAATTTAGCCACTCACTAACTTTGCGTACCAAATCCCCCTGGTGGCTTGTGGGCTTAAATAGGTCCCTGCTGCCCTTTTAACACTTGTGCTACTGCATAACAGGCCTGGCAACCTGTTACACTCAAAACCACAGAGCTTTCATCTGCAGTGGACAGGAGCTTTCCCAGTTTGCGTTTGAACACTTATCACATGAACAGCAGCAAGCAATGTGATATTTTGATTCCACATGCATGGCAAGGATTTAAATGCAGGGTTAAATAATATGCAGATTTGTAAACTCTTTCTTTAAATTTATTTTCACATTTAAAGTATTTCAAAAGAAAGAAAACACAGGAATAAGACATATTAACTCAAGCATGTTTAGAATTACAGGGGTGTATACTTAAAAAACAAATATACAGCATATATTTAATTTAATTGATATAACAAATGATTGAGACATACATGAACACATTCTTTGGCTTTTCTCCATTTGTGGTAACTGTGACATCAGTGTGTACAGTAATTTTTTGGCCCTTATTACCTCTGTAACCATGTAAGAGCCATAGTCCCGGCTATTAGTACCTGCACTGATGTGGTTAGCTGTAATGAGCAGGTGCTTGTTCCTAAGATCCTCTTAGCTAGAATTACCTCACTCATGCACTCTCGCTGAAAGATACGATCTCTATATGAGTTTCATACAAAAGGCTGCTTTGTCCTACTTTCATCTTTCTCTGTTTGTGTTGTTAACATCCCTTAACTGTTTGTCTTTTTAAGCTTTAAGGCAAAACCTAGATTCTCTTTTTTCTGTATGTCTTTTCCATGTTGATCGCTACTTTCCTAGGATGGGAAGGTGCGGCAGGTTTTTTGGTCAGCAATGTTTGAGGTGCACAACTCTGTTTAGAGAAGGAAGATTACAGCCAAGCCCACTGTTTGTGTCACAGGGTTTTGTCTAATCTGTAGGAGTGTGTCAGGACACATCAGTACCATCACATGACCTGCTTTTAAAGTCTCTGTAACGTATACGAGTCCAAATTCCAGAGCTGAGAGTTATTATTATTATTCTTTTGTGCAAATTCTGTTCATTTCTCACACCAATTCAAGTTGCCATTTCAATGACATTTATAATAATTTTATGTAATAATACATTCATGATACTTATGGATGTAATGTTTAATTTGTCCATATTTCTATAAATGTGTGACTGGTCCATTCTAGCATTGTAGTTTCTTTGCTCCAAATTTTCCAGATTCTGAATTCACAACATTTGTATATCTGTGCTTTTGTCTTGAAGTTAAAAAGAGTTAAACAACCCCTCAATTCTCAGACACTTAAACAGACATTCTTAACACTTAAACCACTGTACAACTGCACTTTAAATCACTTTAACTGTCAACATACCTGTATAGGAGGTTGCCACCAGTTCACCTGGGTTTCTTCTATCTCTTTCCATTTTATTTCCATTGATGAGACTTTATATTGTTGCAACGTGTGGTAGTTATTCATATATGATTGTGGTTATGAAACATACATATTGTCTAATAAAATATGATGGACTGAGGCAGATATAGCAACAACTAGACCATAAAAAATGTAAATCTACTAATGCTTCAAAACCATTCACATTGTTCAATGTGAATGCTTTTGCCTGTGATGCTCAACAAAACTGACTTCTAGCCTTCTGTAGTTTACTTACTGTAAATAGCATTTTAAATGCAGGGCCGTTAATGATGTATTTTACAATGTTTAAATGTATTTCTTCTGTGGTTTTGACATTTCTACTTAAGTAATGGATTTAGTACGTCGTACCAGCTCTGTTTAAATAAGTATGACTCAAGCTTCTCAGAGAGAACTTATTTTGCCCTTGAACTGTTTTGCTTGGTTTGGTTTGGTCTGTTATTAACATCCTACATATTCTTTCCCCCCCCAACCACAATTGTTTTTGTCTATATCTTTCTGGTGCAGTTTAGTTTAGGTTGGTTGGGTTTGTTTGGTTTTCCTCTCTTCACCCTAACCGTGTCCTTGCCTTTGTGTGTCAGGTCCAGGGTGTAAGGGGAGCAGTCGGTCTCGGAGCTCCAATGCCAGTGGACATGCAGCCACACCAGGGGCTGTATCACTACGAGACCTCACCCAGCCAGCCCTCCAGAGGGTAAGACAGCAGTTAGCATGTGCTACGTCCTCCCTCATTACTCTGTGGCTGCATTTTAAACTTTATTTCTCGTGGTGAATTCCACAGCTGTTTTACATAAGAGAAATATAAGGCATGGTTCAACATTTTGGGAATATGCTTATTTTCTTTCTTTGTAAAAGTAAGATGAGAAGATTGATACAACTCACATTAAGCAGAGAGCTAGATTGAGGACAAGGTTAGCATAGCTTAGCATAAAGAAGGGACCCCTACCAACAACATCTAAGTTGACATGCTGTATGTTGTTTGTTTAACCTCCAAAAAAACAACAATGTAAAAAATAAATTTGATTCCTGAGGGAGTGACATGTTGAGTCAAATCAATGTTGGATTATTGAGGCTGATACTGATATGGATGTTGAAAGAATTCAATTACAACAAACTGACCAATATTCTTCTTCCTTTTACATAAACACAAAACAAAACATATACAAACATTTTTGAAACTTTACAGTTGCTGTATAGAGGACTATGTAATGGTGACTATTTCTGATTTTCTGATTTTAACAATATTGACATTTGTGTACTACAATTTCTATTTTTCTCAGCCAAAATATACAATAATAACAATCTCTTTCTATCTTTCAATATATGGGGCTAGCAGATTAACAGTTAATCCATTCACACAGCACTCCTATTGCACCGGTCGACAGATATGGTTGTGAAGTCAGATTTTTGTGTCTGTACGGGCACAAAAGTATAAAATCTGAGAACCAAAACAAGATTTTAAGAAGTTGTGTGCGCTTTCTGCACACGGCTATCGTTTGCAAAGAAATATCTCCAGCACAAACGATTAGCCCTCCCTTAAAAGTCATCCCTTAAATGATTGTTTTCTGTCTCTGTACACGGGTGATATGTCAATACATTAGGGTTTTTATAAGCATATTCTTTAACATTCAACAGAGCCTGGCTAGGTGTTTTGTCTCATCTTACTCTTATTTCTTTTAATGTTGGTCACTTGTCTTTCCAATTTCACTACATTACAGCTACTGACCTTAATCACCTTGCTGTTTTTTATTAACAAGCAACCAGAAATCACAGCAGTCTCTCTCTAGAAAGCAGTGATGATGCTCATTTCAGAGGCTCAGAAACGGTTCCTATTTTAATCACACAGATATTCTGAGGGTGCAGAAGTCTCGCTGCAATTGTTATGGACACAGTGCTAACTCAGCCCCTCACTCCTCCCCCTCTCCTCCCTCTCCCCAGTCCTCCCTCCCTTCCTCATGCCACCCAGGTTGCGGGTGGACTCGGCCTCTCTCTGACAGCTGCTAATTACAGGCTGACCAGGCCCCGCTGTGCTCTGCATGACTGCCTCGCGCCCCGCTCAGGTTACCCAGAGTGAGGGAGAAACAGAGAGAGATGGAGAGAAAGGTGGCTGGGCAGGATAGAGAAAGACAGAGGAGCGGGAGAGGGAGGGAGAAAGAAAGAGGAGATAGAAAGTGACAGAAAGGACAGAGGGGGGAGAGAGAAAGAGAGAGAGAAAAAGAGAGAAGTAGAACAGAAGGGATGAATGGGAGAAGAGAAAGGGGGGAAAGGAGTGAGAATGGGAGGGAGGTAGATGCGGGGGAACCAGCACAGTGGATTAGAGACGACAGATTAAGCTCCTGTGTGGAATACACGTTGTGGTGAAAGAATTAAAGAACTGAAAGGACGACTTAGGAGAAGGTGGATAGATGAAGTCTGTCCCTTTAGTAGAGGAGCGAGAGGGACAGAGAAAAAGAGAAATAGAAGAGGAGAGACAGATTTTGAACTAACCAGTGAGACTGAAGAAAGGTCAGAGAAAACATTGAAATTCATAAGACTGGAAAGTTCCAATGAAGCTTTCCCTCTCTAGTTTGGTAGGGGAAAACCCAAATGAGTAAGTTTCCACAGTGTAGACCAGGATAGAGACTATACCCCATCTAGTGGTGAAAATGAGACATCACAAGCGATTACAGCAGAGATGAGCTTCTGAAGTTCAGCTCCACAGACAGTGCTTCTTTCAAGGCCTCTACAAAAAGTTACTATAAATGCTTCAGCTTATAGATAATGTGGTATTTATAGAAGCTTTACAATTAGCATTATCTTATCTGACTTATCTTGGTTTAAAAATGACATGGAAAACACAGAAAAATATAATACTCTAATAATAATAATAATTTGTTATGGTGTTTATTTATTTTAGGTGAAGTTTTTATTTATTTCTAAGTTGCCCAAGACAAATTGTGTGTGTTTTTTTTTTATATTTGCAGCCTAGTCCCATCAGACCATTCTCCCTACAATGATGTGTCCTCTATGCGTGCCCCGCTCCTCAACGTCCCTCCCCAGGACTGCCGCGCTATGTATAATCCCCTGACTCCCAGTATGACTCATGGATCAGGACCAGGACAGGGGATTGGCCACTGCATGGATCAATATATGAGGCCCCCTCAGGCCCCGCCGCCACACAGTATTATGGGCCACAGGGGCATGCCGCCCACGGAGGGTGAGTCAGAGTATCTTTTACACCTCCTTAATCTCACAGCTGCTACTGATTTGGACTTAAAGATACCTGAGAGAGTGAGTAAGAAACAGAGACTACCCAAATTTCTACAATGGGAAAGATTGGAAGTCAACAAAAGGCCTGTTGTACTGCTGAGATTGAAATGTGTGTTACTCTGCAGCAACTTGTACCTACTCAGTTAAATTAAGGTGAACTAGAGATAGTAAAATCGACCCTGTAAACCTAAAATATGTGAATGCTGATTACAATTCTATTTACCTTATCTGAAGAAGAAAGAGTTTATACTATAAAACCACTCAGGGCAGTTACTTGTCTCTGTTTTACCTGTGTCATTTAATAAAAGCTAGAACTTACAGGTGCATCTTGTAGCTGTACCTAAAACTTCAAATGACATTGACATTGTTGTGTGGCCAACCCCAGTGCAAGTAACTATCCTTCCTTGCTCAACCAATCAGCACTTGTTAGATGCACCAGACTACATGTCAACATGATGTGTAGTTGGGATTTTGATCACATGGGCTACACTGTGAGTTTCAGTAACCCAGAAACCCTTTGTCTGCTTCATTAACTTAAAAGATGTCAGTGTGGATCTGTGCAGTATGTTTTAGTGATTCTCTCTGACCTTAACTTCTAACAGGTGGCAATAGCACCCCCTACTGTAACCAGAACAACATGATGTCCTCTCATCACAACTTCTGCCAGATTCAGCCCGGCTCTGATCAGATAGGCTCAGGAGATGGTAAGTTAACATTCCCCACTGTTTCCTTTAATTAGAAATCTAAATGTCTCTAAAGTATTTTGTATCAAAGCTAACCCTCCTGCTGTTTTATATCCTTTGTTCCCTTTTAGGCTCAAGGTTCTCCACGCCACGCTCCATGCTAAAGCTGAGTAAAAAGAGAGCTCTGTCCATCTCTCCTCTGTCTGATGCCAGCGTAGACCTGCAGACAGTGATCCGGACATCACCCAACTCCTTGGTGGCCTTTGTCAACTCTCGCTGCAACCCCAATGGGGCCAGTTCTTATGGCCATCTCTCTGTGAGCGCCATGAGGTCAGATATTTCTCTATTCCATGTTAAGCACAGAAATGCATCTTAAAGCCAGCAATATTCATATCTATTACCTCAGACTAGTAAGCTCTAATATCCATTATATTGGATACAAAGTGCTGCTGCTGAACGTGCCCTGATTTTAAAGTAGCTGTACAATATGCAGTGATTTACTTTGAGGCATACAGTTTGTTATTTGTTCCTCTTGCCTTACTTAGCCACATTATCACTCCAATATTTATCAAAACTTAAACGTGAGTTTCACCTGTTCAACAGTTCAACCCCAAACTGATAACAGCAAGCTAGCTGGCCAATTGCTTGGCAAATAGGGTGATCTACTGTGGATATTTACAGACATGTAGACACATACAAACAGGAAAATGAGGAGAATAATAAAGGCAAGCATTACGTAAAAGTTACACATTCCTACATTAAAAGAAAACAATATAATCTGCACATGATAAATGTCCACATTCATCTCCATATTTGACTATTTCAACAAAATCAGCTTTTATGCTCCTAGAGTTGTAATATTGTTGTTTTTTTTCCTTTTGCTCCACAGTCCGTCCCTGGGCTATTCCAGCAATATAACCTGCCAATCCAGACAACAAGGTTCCATCTATGGAGGAGGCGGGGGGACACCTCTGGGTGGACACACACCAGGCCCCTGCCAAGCTTCCCGTTTACCTCCCCACAATCCTCGGCTGCACGCTCCACCCAAGCATGGACATGTAAGACAGCTCTCTCACTCACTTTACAAAGCAGTCAAAGCATTTCAGTATCAGTGCACCCTCTGCTTCTGACAGCTGGGGAAGGGAGGTGGGAAGAGGAAGCTATAGGCGTATGATAGTGAGAATTAAAACTTGTGTTAATGGTATCAATGTGAATGTGAGAAACAGAAAGAGATAAACAGAGGTGATATGATGTTGGTTATGATATGATATGTGTTTTATTTTGTAGCTGAAGACAGAGCCAGGACTGGGAAGTGTGAGGGATGGCATGAATGTGAAGAGCCTGGAGGAAAGGTCAGAGGGGGATGTGGCCAGTCCTTCTTCCACTGGCACTCAGGTACATTGTTATTCCTGCAAGTAGTTTTTACCTTCACACATTTTTATTTTAGTTTTGGCATGCGGGAGTATAAAAACATTTGTCTGTGTGATGTATGGAAGTAACATAGTGTCAAGATCAGTGAGTGGAGGATATATAATTATTCTTGTTAAACTTGTTTGACTGATATTGGCCCATACTGCAGGCGTTGTCTTGTTGACCACCAGCTGTAGTTGGCAAAGAACCTCCATCATATCAGCAAAACATGACTGGCTGATATTTGTCTATATGTAATATAGGGCACATGTTTCCCTATATGTGTAAATGGCTTTGAGTTAAATGCAGAGAGCAAAATTTCATTATGTTTGTATTTTCTTAAACTTGAGCCATGATCTGTACCCATATGTTTCATCAGGACCCTTTGCTGGGTCTACTGGATGGCAGAGATGACTTAGACAAGGAGGACGGGAAGCCTGAACAAGAGGCCATCTATGAAACCAACTGCCACTGGGAGAGCTGCAACAAGGAATTTGACACACAAGACCAGCTAGTTCATGTAAGCGATAGATCAACCGATATATTGTAGAATAGATGAAGTTTTGTTCATTATTAATGGGTCTCTGTATTTATCTGTTTACTCAAAAGCACATCAACAATGAACACATCCATGGAGAAAAGAAGGAGTTTGTGTGTCACTGGCAGGAGTGCTCTCGAGAACAGAGGCCTTTCAAAGCCCAGTACATGCTGGTGGTTCATATGCGCAGACACACAGGAGAGAAGCCACACAAGTGCACTGTGAGTATATCTGAAGTTTCTGTCTATGTGCTTTATTTCTCTCTGTTTCTATTTATGTTGTTGTTATATCGATTTTTACACCTGCAAGCATGAAACTGCTAACAGCGTGAAAGCAGCCATTTACATCGTCACATTTTACATTTATCATTGTGTGTCATCATAACTTGCTAAAGCAGATAATTATTTATAAAGTCAACTGTTACATTTTCAGTTTCTACTGTGGAGTTTGTGTTTGGTTCATTGTCTTAAAAAAATATTGCCAATGTAGCTTCACTAGCAGGTGGCAGGTCTGAATGAACTGAGAAACTCATAACAGGGTCTCATATCATTAATGCAGAGGTGAAAAAAGATAAAGCTTATAAAGCCCTTGTAACTACAATCATTGTACTATATCTCAAATACAGTATGGCTATAAGACTGTAGGTCTGGCCATAGACTGGCCATTTCTGTCAGTTTATAGCCTCATTAGTTAAAGCTATTGGTAGTTGTTGTCTTTATTGAAACTTAGCTTTGGTTATAAAACCATTATTTCTGTTCCAGTTCGAAGGCTGTAATAAGGCCTACTCTCGCCTGGAGAATTTGAAGACCCACCTGCGCTCTCACACTGGAGAGAAACCATACGTGTGTGAACATGAAGGCTGCAACAAGGCCTTCTCCAATGCTTCAGACAGGGCTAAACACCAGAACCGAACTCACTCCAACGAGGTACTTTAATGTATACCACTACCACAAGTGATAAAGTTATATCATTTGAACAATACCTTGACAGATAAATTAATTAGCTTTCTTGGCTTTGCATATTATTAACAGTGATACTGCAGTAAAATATACTTTTATCTTTTTATGAAATGAGTTAATAATAAAACATAATAATTCAGTCAGTTAATATAGGAGTCTTGTAGAGATTCACACTTTACACACTATTTTGGATGGTATAGAAAATCAGGAAAAACAAGAATGATAAACTACTACATCCTCTTTCAGTATCAGTAAAGTTGCAGTAAAGTAAATTTTGGCATGCAAGCACTGTATACACTCAAACTAAATTGTGTGTGCCCCTTTACAGAAACCATATGTATGTAAGATCCCTGGCTGCACTAAGCGATACACAGATCCGAGCTCTTTGCGTAAACATGTGAAAACAGTCCATGGCCCTGAAGCCCACATCACCAAGAAGCATCGTGGAGACACAGGACCTCGACCCCCTGGTTCAGCTATGACTCCAGGAGGCCAGAGCTCTGAACTGCTACTGGAGAAAGAGGAGACACGCAGAGAGGACTGCAAACTGTTGGCTCCTGAGACTGCTCTGGTGAGTGATAAATTGTATTTCTGGCCTGCAAGGTGCTTTAAATGTAAAAGAATTAAGTAAGAAAAAGTTCCAATGTTAAAAGCACCCCACCCATAGATTCTATTTACCTTATTACGTGCAAATCAGATATACCTAACATTTCTGCCATTTGAAAAAATAATTTAACGTATACATGATAATAAATTACATTACATCTTCCAGAAATCCCAGCCAAGCCCTGGCGGTCAATCATCCTGCAGTAGCGAACGTTCTCCACTGGGGAGCGCCAACAACAATGATAGTGGGGTGGAGATGAACCTGAATGCAGCAGGCAGTCTAGAGGATCTCACAGCACTGGAGGATGGAGTTTCGGGTGGAGGAGGGGGGGAGCCAGGAAGTGTTGGAGGAACAATGGGAATGTCAGCGCAGGCTTTGAAGAGGCTGGAGAACCTGAAGATTGACAAGCTTAAGCAAATCCGCCGGCCAACCCCTCCTGCCCGCTGTTCCAATAACAAGCTACCTGCACTTCCTGGTATGTTCTGAGATGAAATTAAAAAAAAATATTCAGAACTCTGTTGTGGGCATATTGAATGAATTGCATTGTTACAGCATGACTGATCTATGACTGATAAAGTGTTCAGGGATTGTTTCAATGGGACATCTAAATGAACATTTTCAGTTTGTATTGATTAACTGTTTCTAAGTAGTTTCCTCGTTCTGGTTGTTCATTTTCAGGTCCAGGGGAGAATATGGGAATGTGTGCACCTTCTCCACTCCTCTCAAATCGACGAGTTATGGAGCTGTCCAATCACGAGTTAGGAGGTGGCACATCAATCGGCTGCTCTTCTAATGACAGGAGAGGAAGCGGCACCAGCAGCCTAAGCTCTGCATATACGGTCAGCCGTCGGTCCTCCATGGTGTCTCCTTACCTGTCCAGCCGGCGCTCCAGTGAGGTCTCACAAATGGGAGGAACGGCAGGGGGAGGGTGTCACCACCATGGTCCAGAGCAGAGCGGAGGAGACCCCCTCTCTCCTGAGACCAATCGCAGAGGACATCCTTGTCCTGTAGGAGGGGGATTGCCAGGTCTTCCTAATTTAACACCTGCCCAGCAATACAGCCTCAAGGCCAAATACGCTGCTGCAACTGGTGGACCACCACCCACTCCTTTACCCAATATGGAGCAGACAGGTACTCCAGGCAGAAGAGGAGGTGTTTTAAGTGAGTACCAAGGGCAGCCTCTGCCTCCTTTCCTTCAACATGTTGGCCCACGTAGGCACAGTGCCAACACAGAGTATGGAACTGGTGTTATTTACCCTCACCAGGCTCCAGGTAACAACAGCAGGCGAGCCAGTGACCCAGTTCGATCAGCAGCAGATCCACAAGCTCTCCCCAAGCGTTTCAATAGCCTTAATAATGTAGCCATGATGGGCCGAAGGAATGCACTACAGCATCGTGGCTCTGACACCAGTCTTGCCCGCCACATGTACTCACCTCGGCCACCTAGTATTACCGAAAATGTAATGATGGAGGCTATGGGTATGGAGCCCCACCTTGCTCCTGCTGATGCCATGGATCGTTCCATGATGATGCCCCCTGGAGAGAGAAGCTTCATGGGATACCAGCAACAACATCAAACCCTTGGAGGAGTCGGAAGTGGAGGTCCTCTTTCAAACCAGCTGTCCCCAAACCATGACTCTCTGAGTTGCCCAGACCAGGCTTACATGCAGGGGCACTACCAGAACCATGGAGGGGAAGTCACTTCCAGGGCTGGTGGAAATCCAATAGGCCAAGCAAGGCCTATTCACTCCGAGGGCATGTCTAATACACTTCTCCAACAGGCGGAGTACAGTATGAGCACCTGCCAGCTCAGTCCCTCAGGCCCCCATTACCCTAGCATAGGCCAGGGTGGTGATGCTGGAGGCCCCTGGAGTGATACCCACAGCCAAATCCAAACTTCCAGCCATGCTCTCCAGAACCAGCGAGGAATGCAGTATTCAGATCCTAGCCTGCAGCCTCAACAGACACAGGCCCACTTCAATAATCAGACAGGCCTTTACAACAGTCCTGATGGAAGCCACAAACTCATCATCAAACCTGAGCAGCAGTTCCACCCTGGGATGGGAGGTGGGGAGGCCTGTCAAAGTGCTAAGCTCCAACAGCAGCGCATGCTCCTCCAGCAGACTCAGGGTTACCCGCAACAGACAGGCCAGGTCATGATGAGGTCCTCTAACAATCCCAGCTGTGACTTTCCAGGACAGAACCAGAACTCCTTCCCCAGTGGAGGGGGCTTAAGCTTGGGCTGTGCTGGTACTGCTCTTTCAGATGGACAGAGGTCTGAAACCCCCATGATGCAGGTGAAGGAGATGATGGTGAGGAACTATGTACAGTCCCAGCAAGCACTCATGTGGGAACAGCATCAAGAACAGCAGCAGCAGAGTGGAATAAAACCTCCTCCTCTAACTGATAACATGGATATGAGTGCCCAGACAGCAATGATGCAGCACAGTCCACAGCACCAAAACCAGAATCTTTACTCCAGCCAGCCCTTTCCATCCTACCCCAACCAGAACCCGGTCATGAGTCCTCCGGCCCACAGCCGAGGGCCCAGCTCAGCTACACCTAAAGACCAGCAGCTGACCGGTCTCCAAGGCTCCTGTTATAACCAGGAGCTGGGGGTTCCGAGGCCTCCTCAGGGACGGAAACCTCTTAGCCGCCAGAACAGTCTGTCACAGGTAGGAGGAGTCTATCTGGGAAGCCCACCCCACCTCAGCCCCGTACACTCCACTTCGAGCCCCAGGCGAGGGGTCCGACTTCCTCCAGTTCAGCATCCACAGCACCCACAAACTGAAATGTTTTCTCCTTCCAATAACAACAACATGTACTACTCGGGTCAGATAAACATGGATATGGAGAAACACATGGAACCCCAGAACGGACCTTGTCTCAACCAGCAGCACAGTATGGGGCCCAACCTGGACCCAATAGGTGTCAGAAAGTCTGCCCCCTTGGCTCCTTATCCCGAATCTGGCCCTATCTCCAATGCCTTAGAAAACCTGGACCTAGACAATGCTCGCATAGACTTCACCTCCATCATCGATGATGCTGAGTCTTCCTCGTTCAGCCCAGTCAACAATCCTCTTCAGGGTCAACCAGGGTCTTCCTCCCAGACCTCATCCCGCCTCACAACCCCCCAGACTTCTGTCAGCCTAGCTGCAGGCTCTGGCCTGTCCAACATGGCTGTGGGCGACATGACATCTATGCTTACCTCGCTGGCTGGGGAGAATAAATACCTGAATACACTGTCTTAGAAGAAGACGAAGGGCCAACTTTTTCCAGACTAACAATCAATTAGAGGCCTTAGCCAGTTCCTAATGTTTTTATTGAGATCCCACATGGAAATGTATGTAGCCCAGTATCCAGAGGAAACCAACCTGGAGTTTAAAACACTTAATTCCTGTCACTTATAGTGATTTTCCCTGGTACACTGCAAGAAATCCCAGTCAGGGTAAGATAGACAAACTTTTGAATTTATCATTTCATGTAATGGCTCATTAGTCTTGGCTGTTTTATACATCCCTATAAGCCTTTATATATAAAACCAGTACATTAACCCTTGTTCGAGCCTTGATCCTGAACTGGCTAGGGTTCTGTTGCTACTAGATATCCATGTAACAGGAATAGTTATATGTTGTACTGCGTTAGACTAAGCTACTAATGTGATTCCATCACAGGTTTCAAAATTGTAAGAATCCCCACCCAAAACCTTAAAACCAAAGGTGCCTGATCAACCTCCCTCGCTGTATTGTTCCTTCGCTGCCTTGGTACTTGGTATTTATCTGTGCCTTATTATAAGACACAGAGCTATATGCCTGATATGAAATTGAACTTTTTCCAAACAGGCATTCCAGTCACGAAACGGCTGTGGCAACAGTGGAGCAGAGAAGGATGCATGTAAATAAGTTTTATATACATTTATATATGTTGTGTATATGACAATGAGACAGTGGATAAATCATTCCCTGTCTTGTGATAGACTGCTTGGATTCTGAAGGCCAATGTTCAGGGTTGGAGTTTGTAAGATGGTTGTTTCTCAGAGCTGTGTGAAGACTAAAGATGTGCTTTTAGAGATGGAGAAATAATTTCTCGGTGCTACTAAATATTAATCTGTATTGCTAGGGATTTCTTCCTTGTCATGAACAACACACCTTTATAGTGGCATATCAGTATTCCCACACATTGACAAAAAGCAGCCACAGACACACACACACACACACACACACACACACATAGCCTACACACAGACACTCAGGTCTTGTTGGTGTTTGAATCTTTGGTGTTCAGATTACATGTATGTTGTAATTGCCTTTCCAGACAGAGAGTTTGCACTCCACATGTTTACTGTAAGTGTTCGTGAAGCAGCTGTGTACTTATGTTTTTTCAGTGGTGTTTATAACTGCAAAACAGAAAGGGCCTTGCTCTTTTTAAGGTACATACATGGGGTATAATGAGTAAAGCTCAAATAATATGTGTGCAACAACCCCCTCTACATTACAGTATGTCTGATATATTCAAACATAATGCCTTCGCTCAACATTAACCCGACCTACGACTCGTACATGACTCAGCTGAGGATGACGGCTATTTTGAATGAAACCTGAGTCAGCTGGTTTGTATCTGTTAATAGATCAGTAATAGTTGCCAATATTTGAGAAACTGAGGGACATTCGTAGTACAGTGCTGCTGCACGTTGGCTCCAATCCCATAGAGGAGTTATTTGGAAAATTCAGCATTATTAATTCAGGATAGGTGATCATGAAGCAGGAATTTTATCAATCGCTACCACTGTATTAAAATACATATTGTTATGTGTACACTGAGGTACTTCTGTGCGACTATTGAGCGGTTTCATACGTAAGAATGTTGCAGGTCTTGGTAGGAGAACTAATTTTACACTGTGGCTTTGCACTGACTACAGCACTGTGTGGAAAGGTCTCTGTCTCTTATGACTATTCACATGAACCTCATTTTGATAGCGATAAGTAATCACCACAGTATTTTTTAATAGTCATTCAAGAACACAGCTGAGCACAGCTAGACTCAATAAGGCCACACTAAAGTATTGCTGAAGCATTTTATGTGACTTTTCAGAATAAAATAGTAGCATCACTTAAAAGTTTACTAAGCATTAGCGGGAATGAACATTTCTTCATTTTTGAAAAAATGTACAACCTACCAAAGACACCTTAAAATTACTGAGAAAAAGATGCACAAATAGTCTATTTTAACACAACACTAACACTAGCAATAAGGGCATGAACATTGACTGATAGTGCTGTTCTTTAGAATGTATGAGATGTTTTGTATAAAATTATCTTTTTATATTAATGAACTTTATGGACGTTGCCTTTTATGTGTGTGTTCTTTTTTTATAACTGTCATCCTTCATTCTGACTTTTTTGCTGGCAAAAGAATATCACCTTTAGCAACAGAAAGCTATAATAGTAGCATTAACTATAATAGACAAAAGCCAAGTGTTATATTTTGTGTACAATTTTCTACATTTTTATACAAATGCGCTATATTTTACCAGTTTATGAATAAACATGTTCAGTGGGATGGATGCAGAATGTTTGTTTGTTTGTTTTTTATGTCAATGGGGTTTGTTTTAGTCCAGGTTACATCACTTTAATTTTAGGATGAGGAGTCAAAGATCCATAAAACAAGTTTCCTGGTAAAATCACTGGTGTAATCTGCTAGATTATGTTTGTTTCTGTGTTTGGTGGATTAATGCAATGACTCCTTTCCTCCAATAGAGTGCAGCACAGCCTGAGATCAAGCACAGATAGCCATATAGTATTTCACTACATTCATTCACTACAAATAAGGCCCCCACAGCATAATTTGGATGCTGCACACTCGAAATAGTCTATCATCCCCGTAAGCATTTAATCTGCATAATTATGATCCAGTGCCATTTTACCCCAAGATTATTGAAAGTCTACCCAACTGGCCAAGCAGAGGACATTTGTCCTAAATCATCTCTCTTTTTGTCCCTGTCCTAATTGGAAAACCCCTTGTTATGATTATGATTTAGACCTGCCTGTCACGGCAGCCTATTATGAGCTACAGTGATCTGCTAGGCTGCTACAGAAAGTGAGTGAATTAGCGTTAAAAATGGCTGCTCTCGGTGACATCAGTTCCTGGACGGGTTCTCTGTGGTCAGTGGGGACTGGCACTGTGGGCTGCTGAATGCTGTAAGAAAGAAAAACTACACAAATCTTGCTCGTAAAATATTATCAACATGACATCTTTGCTTTAAATGACAAATAAGAGAGTGGTGGGAAATTCTGGAGAGAAAAGGGGGTATAAAAAGGTTTATACCCATGACACTGTTTCATATGATACTGTGCACCACTGGTTCCCAATTTTTCTGGCATGTGACAAATGAAGTCATGTCTATTTTTGACCCTACATCACAGGACACGGTGGTGTGGAAGTGAGTTATGAGCAGTGCAACCAAAGAGTGATTTTCCCCTTAGATTGATGCAAAATTAGAAAAAAAGTTTTTTCCTCTCTCCTCCCTTTAATCACCTTGTGACCCCTTAGAAACAGTATGCTTACACCTACTTAAAGTATGTGAAAGTAAAACTGATAGCCCAATTAGCCTATAAATAATTATCATTAATACTGGGTAATTACACCATGACTACCGAAGATATTAAATTCCCATTTCTTTCCAGGCAGCTGCCCGTTTAAATATATAGTGTAACAAACATAGTCCTGGTCAAAAATCACATCATCACCTTTGTAAAAAGGTGCACAAGCCCTATTAATTGTCTGTGACCATACATCTGCCATGTGCAACCCTGCAACCCAGCTAAACTAGCTAATTCTCACTTTTAATTAACCAAAACTACAAGCAAGCACTTTTAAAACTTTGTGACAATTTGAACACGCCTATGGTAAGTGACACTACTCTCAAATATTGCAATATCCTTATAGCCTATAGAAACTAACACTGTGTTATTTTTGTAATTTTTGTCATAAGAACACCTCCTCTTGTGCTAATGCTGTCATTCGGTTAATCTGCTGTGTTTGGTGAACTCATAAAGATGATTTACAGCAACTTTTTAATGTAATATTTTTAAAATAGTATCCCCACCATTACTTTTTACAGCGTTGGCTCATTTTGGTCCAGGGGCCCCAGTGTGCTTAGACTATATTGGCATTGTGGTGTTGTGGCATGGCAAAGTAGACTCACGGCAGCCACTACAGCCTGGCAGTAATGCTAAAGTTGACTCATTTGCTCCAAGGCAAGGGGAAGTTCTCCTGACGGACTACTGATTTGCAATCTGGCATATCCAGATATGTTATTTGAAACAATAGCTGAATCTCCACAACAAGGTCAGATCGGGTGTTTGCAGGAAGGGCAGCTGATAGGAGAAGAAAGGGAAAAGAATACAATTTTAAATTAAATACTTAAATACTGAATGGCTACGCGTTAAATAAATTTGTGAAAATACTAGTGTAAGAAACAAGCAATGTTACAGCTGCTCAGTCACCCAAAGTCAACCAAATTATAGTTACATCACAAATGTGTACAACAAATTAAAATCACTTATTGTCAGAGTGCTTTTTGGAGGAATTATTGCTGTAATATTAATTATATTTGAAGTTTATACAGCAACTTAACTCCTTATTTGACACAATTACATAAATCTTCCTGACCTTTACTGATTTCTTTCTTCAAAATGTACATTTTGGAAACATTGTCTTGTCTTCTGCCTCAGGCCAAAGTGATTCTTATGGAAAATTAATGTAGCTTTTTTTCCACAAAATTAGAGAGTGAATGTATGTTTGTTAAAACAATATTCTTGAAGGTATTCGAATGTTAAAAGTTAGACACCACTGATGCAGATTTTGTTGTCGGCTTTCTACAATGTGATCTCTTTTCTGTAGAGTTACAAATGGAAATGCCAAAATAAGAACTGAGTTTTTCAAATGCAAAGAAGTGGGCAGCATAATGACTTTTCTCTTTTCTTGTCTTGCCATTCAGAGGGAGGCTTTTCTTTTCCTTTGTCACTTAGGTTGGCATATAATTAACTCCTGCTTAATATGCTGTTTAAGAGCTCTCCTCCCCATGCAAGAAGCTTTGAACCCATAGACCACAGTCAGGGACAAAACCCCAGTGGGACTGCTTCCTCCATGCTCCTCCTTGTGTGTGTGTGTGTGTGTGTGTGTGTGTAGTAGTTGTTTTAACAAGACAGTAGAAAGCTCAAACCTTATTTTGCACCACACAACTATTAAACCAAAATAAGACTCTGCACAAACATTCAGCATACCAATCTGAGTCATAGTCCATCAGTAATCAAATGAATAAACCCTGAATAAATGCATCCAACAGAAGTTTTTTTTACAGTGTGTGTTTTAAAGTAAACTAAGACAGCTATGGTGCAGTTTACTTATCTTTAAAAGCCCATTAAAAGAAGTGCAGCATACCGTAAAACCTACAGCTCTAAATTCCAGATAGCATGTAACAAGCTACATTAAATAAATCAGGCCTGTGGCAAAAGGTTACAATCTAAATGACATCAATTTTGAATGAAAAGAAAATTAAGTTTAAGCTGAAAAACTGATATTCTACATGGACGTATGAACATAACTTAAAAAAACAGCTCCCAGGACCTCTGAAGCACCTCTGCACCTCTGTGACCCTCATCTGTAGCAAAGTTTATTGCCCCCTACTCGTCCACCTCCTCTCCTCCCTCTTTCTCTCCTCCCTCTCCACTATCCATCCCACCACAAAGAGCCGTGATGACCCTTCTGTCCCTCTCTTTCTTGGGCCCTCTGCTCCCTCCCAACCTCCAGGATGCTTTCTCTTCCAGAATCCTTTAAGAGACAAACCCCCAGCAGCTACGATGATCGGTGAAGGAATGAAGGGTGGGTGGAGGGGGGGATGCATTTTGCTTTTAACCCCCTGAGCTGACAATGTGGAAAAACATTGTCTTACCAAAAACTGTGACATTGAGCTCATGCAGTTGTTGAAAAAGGAACAAGGTTGAGGTGGTAAGACTTGTGATCATTGTAGCTACACAGAAACAGCAATAACCTCATAATCATGTTATAAAGGTGTATAATAAATTGGCTGAATATTTAAAATATATACTATTTTATTGACTGCAGTACTCATTATGACCTTTAATACTCCCACAGGGACAATAAGCAATGAATAGTGACTTTTTATACTAATATGCTATGAGTAGTGCTATACTGCCAGTTTATATGCTTTAACACATTAAAGTCATTGAATGCAGCCTATTTGTTTTGAGCGATTAAAGTTTATCAATTGAATCATTTGTCTCTAAAGGTTACGTGCAGGTAATCTGTCTTTTACTTCTCTAATCTGCTTCACTGTGTCAGATCCCCGTTTGTTTACTGTGCTCAGACTCTACAGCAGCGAAAATTATGCGCCGTGAAAAGCTACCCGGCTCGCGTGTATTATCTCTAAGAGGTTGGGGGGCACTAGAAAAAGCCAAGGTGGGGGTCCTGAACGCCGAGTTAGAGTTTTATTTCGGATGTTTTTTTCAGTTGCAAAACAGATTACGGTCCAGGTTGCAACACAAAGGACTGTCAATGCACCACTTCCTACAGCCATCCAGGGGTGAATGGGGCGCAGGAAGGGGTCCACTCCAGGGTACTTGAGCGCAGGTGCGACGTGCATAACAGTCAAACCATAAAACATGACGGGGACGGTGTGATGGGGTTGGGTTGGGGGGGGGGGGGTGGGGATACGTTCTCATAAACCTGCAAGTTAGTCTAATCCTAAAAAAAAAAAGAAATGTTGCAAGATGAGCCGCTGGAGTTAACAGACTAATTTGCACCTTGTTGAAGAGCCTGTATAGATTCAAGTTTAGACCCCTGTGTCTGCTATATATCTCTCTCTATATATATAAAGCTCTCTGTGTGAGTTTAAGATGCAGATTCAAAAGTTAGCGATGAACTTTTTCTGATCAGTTATAGCATCAAAATGTCACAAGTAATGAAGGAACACTGTCAAAAAAAAGTGTCAAATCCAGTATCCACAAGTTTGAATCGCTTCTCACTGTTGTTAGAATTTCTAAATATCTCAACAGATTCAACTGAAGAGTAATTACCCAGGAGCAATAGGTCAAATTCACCCGGCTTTTAGGTGTTACATGGAGAAGAAGTAGCGCGCAGCGTATCCCCAAAGTTTCAGATGGACAAACCCAGAACATGCGGATGCGTCGCCGCTCTCTTGAGAAGGAGGTGCAGGGCGGCGAATTCGGGACAATATTGTTGTCAAAAGTACAGCAGTGTGTTTATACATCTGTCGGTGCTGTTGTGAGCAGGTCTTACTAACACCGATTTACTGTGTAAATGAGGAGAGGTGTGCGTCTACGATGCCAAGACTGACCTCAGGGGCCAACCTCTGCTGCTGACATCACTCCTCCTCACGGCTCGTCGCCTCTGCTTGGAGTCTCATCAAGGTCTGAGTCTCCCGCTGTGACCGAAGGCGATGCCTCATCACCATTCATTCTCCGACAGGCACTCAGGACAAACACACCACTCGCACCGCTCCCCTGGACAACTTTTTTGTGAAACGAAATAAAGAGCGTGATGATGACAGAAGAAAGTAGGGGCAAACGAAGGAAACAAGCCAACCCCAGGCGGAATCGAGGTAAGGAAACGTGCAGCGCTGAAAAGTTTTTTTTTGCAAGTTGGTAAATGATGCAGGCAGATGTTGCTGCAGCGGACAGGAGCTCTCATGCAAACCGTGTTTATTCCTCCTGCAGTTTGTAGAAGAACTTTAAACATTATCTTTGTTGAAGCAATTTGCTGCGCGCCACTTCGACTACATTCATATCATAGACATTTGTGGGTTTTTTTGTTTGTTTTTTGCTTTAATGGCTTGTGATTGCATTGCAGCATAAGTTGCAGGGATGAGCAGTTAACTTTGGCCACTGGAATTATTATTCTACCTGTACACATACCTGGGCAAAGCCTAAATCTAACCCTAACCCTTAAAGGTGCGATGTAATCTTCAAGAAAAGCTCACAACCTGTGGCTGCACGCGTTTTGTGAATGCTCTTGACCCTTGTGTGTTTTATATAAGGAAGGGAGTTATTTAATAGATCAATGGTAAATCAAATCTGTCTCAAACCTTCCAGTGAAGTCAGAATCAGACTTTGATTTTGTTAAATATTTTTGGTCAAACATAATAGGCTTCTCACAGTCCACTCGTACTGTACTGTGCTTCGACTTTCTCCTATATGTAGGCTTTAGTTTTGTTGCTGTTCACGCTGAAAGCTTAACCTGACTGAGACTGAAACTTTTTTAGGATCTTGTTGACCCTTATTATCTATATTCTGTCCCCTGGTATTCGTCGTGATTTGACATTTTACATCATGTTTTGGAGCTGTTTGGCATTCTTCAACATTGTCCAAGTAGAAAGTGCATCAGGAGTTATAAAAGAAAAATATCATAGGTTGGATTTTTCTCTAATCTTCTAAAGCGTTTCTTGAACTACAATGTCATACATTTGATAACCTTTTTTTGTTACATTTTTGAATCATTTGCATGATTAAAATACACACAGATGATAAAGTAAAAAAATATAAATGTGTAACAAATTTTGGCTAAATCGTTTTTCTATCAAATATAAATGTTTAAAAATAAAATGCATTTATTTAAAGTAGCCTACCATACATTCCTATCAATCACCATATCAAGAATTAGTGGAAAGCTTCACTGACCTAAAGCTTTAGGTGATGTCAGTTGTCCCTACCACAGTGCTCAGAGGAACTTCTAGACAATATGTTGAATTTAGAAACTTTGTTCTTCAGGCATCATTTTTGTTTGTTTGTGGCTCTGAACTCACAAACAGAGGCAAAGATACACACACCTGTTCATGGATACACATATAAACATGTGTTCTTCCATCCTGCTATTGAGAACATTTATGTAGGAATCAAACCCTGTTTCCCTGAACCAAAACAAACAACAACAACATTGAATGCGTCTTTAAGCATAAATTTACCTTGAATCCATTTCTAAATAACCAAAACTTAAACCTAACCATGAACCCCGAAGCCTAAATAAACCTTATTCTATTTTCTTTTTTTTTAACTAATTGTGTTCCAGCCACTGCTCTGCTGCTGGCTCTGTATTTAATGCAAAGTTGCTGGGTTACGCAGGAAAGCCATGAGATATCCTAAACAAACCTAACCAATACCCCAAACATAGCCGTGAACCCAGAAAAAACACAGGATTAAGTTGGCCACAAAGGTTTTTTGTCATCCTGCTATCACTGAGAGGATATTTTGTCTTCAAAAACACACACACAGACAAACATTGCTGGCTTTATTCTTAACTCTCTCGAGGTCCGTTGCAAACCACGTTGCGTGCTTGTTTGCCTCTGATCTGACACACAACTGTCCTAAATCTATTTGCTAGAAGGAGTCTGTTTACTTGTATGGTTTATTAGTTTGCTGTAAGTGTTTCCTCATTTTATTCAGAGAGGTGTGAAGCAGAGCAGGAGTGTCACCAGGGTGAGATCCCCTCTGACTGCTTAGCGATAACGGGTACTTGTGTGTGCATGCATACACACACACACACACAGTCTCACCTTTGAGCAGTTTGTCGACCGACTGTACTCTATTTCACAAATCATCACCATCACACTACCGTGAAAACTATCAGCAAAAAGGCACACTTACTGACAAGGACCTGTCACTTCATCAGAATACCAGAAAAAAAAAGTCCAGTTCCTTTTATTCCTGCAGTGACCTCAGAGATAAGATAAACATCACCTCTGGTTAATTTCCAGCAAGTTTTACCAGTGAAGCATTTTAAAGGTTTAAGTTAAGATGTTTTAAGAAAAAATATATTTATTGATAATTAGCTGATAATCTGAAAACTGTAAATGTCATGTCGAATTCCTGTTATCTTTAATATATTCTACAATATATTATCACTCAGGACAAAAATGTGGCCTGCTTTTAACCTAATTGCACTACGAATTGCTAGTGAATCTTCATGCACGACTACGCTGATGGTATGGTGATACATAGCATATGTATATGTCACCCATGCATCCGTGCATGAGAAAGGTCTGCGTGAGTGAGCGCTTGCCGCATTTACATCCTCATGTCAGTGTAGAAAGTTATGTATTAAAGCTCTGTGTAGGATTGGGAATGTGCTGGGCTGTGTGAGCAGGGAGTTAAAGGTCCTTGATAAAACCAAATGAATTTGGCAGGCCTAACTCATAAGACAGCAATTTGGGGATCTTTTCCAAACCAGAAGAAAGAGAAAGAACATAGGCTGACTTTTCTTCTCTCTCCAAGGCGCCTATTGATTATGTCTCTGTCTCCCCCAATAAAACTGTCAATGTTCACCAATCCTGAGCAACGTGACGAAATTACTACTCTTCATTCCTGGCAGATTGAAAACAGTCCTGGGACAAAGAAAGGAAACATATTCATTTGAAATGATGAACTATATTTACTGGCCGTAAGTGAAAGATTTGAGTTTCAAAGGGAGTGAATTAATTAGCCGAGCACTATAGCTAGTGGTTCAATCCCCCCTTCAGTCAGTTAAACCAATGATTTCTGACACCACAGTAGAGATAATGGTAAAATTAATTCCATGTATTTTAATCATCAAAGGTGTTTTTTGACTATACTTAAAAATGTATTATATTTGATTATATTTCACACTGAAATAAATCTCTAAAGAAGTTTAAGAAAATAATCAAAAGGTTTATTTCAGTTTTTGGAAAACATCTTTGATGAAGCAACCTTTTAATATCCATTCTCTAACTTAATGCAAAATGCAAAACCACCTTGCTGGTGCAGTACTTAGTTAGCCTCTTAGCAGAGACAGCACCATTTAGATTGCAGTTTAAAAAAAAACGTGAATTATTTAAAGTACATAACACAGCCAGAAGGGCTGTGTTATGTACGGACTTCCCTCTGCCCTCAAACTCAGCAGGCATCTTCACCAGAATGACATCCGCACAACTGATCAGACTCATTCAAACCCTCGCTCTTGAATCAAATGTAGTGTTGCATTTCATGAGCACCCTCACAAACATATTTAGTTTCGTTGTCTTGCGCGTTATGTTTTGTTAGTACATGAGAAACCTCACTCTGTTGTTGAGTTGATGTGCTTTTTTAAGAGAGAGCTTTCTCTCTCCCTGTTTCCCTCGCTCCCTCTTTCTCGTTTTTCTTCTTTTTTCAAGTGCCAATTTATTTAAACTCCTTTCCCCTTTTCTTCTTTCTCCTTCATTGATTTCCAAACCCCAGTCTTTGTATGCAGCTGGGCCCCAGCTGTGTGTCTGTGACTGTGTATGTGTGTGCATACGTGTGTGTGTGTTTGTGTGGGTTTTTCTGGCACAGTGCTGCCACAGTGAGCATAGCACACTGTACACAAAGGACCCGAGCAGCAAAAAAAAGAGGGAAAAAGAGAAAGAGAGAGAATGGGGGAAAACATTTGAACGTTAAAGACTGACGCTTGTACTGTACAGAGTGGAGGGGCCGGGCCTTTTGGACCGGGCCTACTTTAACGGCAGATGTATCGGCGCTCTGGGATGAGGGGTGGGGAGAGCGAGACAGCAATGAAGAGCCCAGGCACCACAGTTTATTACCAGGACTCTTCAAGGGGCTCAACTCAGGCGTCAGAACCAGCGGGTGGGAGGGACAGAGGAGGAAGAAAAGAGAGGAGGATGACAGAGGTGGGGAACTGATGGGGTTGACAGGGCTGGAGACAGCGAAAACAGTTCTTCAGCGTGAGAAGACAACACACGAAGGGGCGTGAGGGATAGAGACAGAAGAGACAGGACAGGCGACAGAATGTGGGAATATTTAAATGTTTCCTCATTTGCTCCTCAACGTTCCCACAGCTCCAAGTGTCACAGATTTCTCCCATCCTAGCTCTATGTGTTTGGTGCCATATCTGCACAGCAGTAATGGGGAATCCCTTGATTGAGTCCCTCTGGTATTTTTCACATGTTTATTCAATTATTGCTTATTCTGATGCTTCAGATGTAGCCAAAGTAGTCCCATGTCTTACTGTACGTTCTCGTCGCGTGGCTGCCACGCTGTTGATCCACTCCAGGAGGAATTATTTGGAAAGTTTTGCAGTGCCATTGCACGATTAATACATGCAGAGGGGTTTTCCGCCATATTAGCTCCTGCACATGACTGTTTGCTGTAAGATCTCTTTTGTCGACATGTTACAACAAAACTTCCTCTTTTGCACATTAAAACAAAATATAGTAATAAAAGTAATTAATTGTTTAACTCTAACCCTAACCCTAACTATTAAACTTTTATTCAAACAGTCACGATCATGAAGACCTAAATTGTCAAAGACTTGAATAGCACCATGGTGAACACATGACTTTAGAAACTTAAGAGCTGAAAGTATGTCTAAGGATCATACGCCCCTAAACTGTAAGATAGCGCTAATAGCCACATAGCTCATGAGGTGTGTATGCATGTGTGTGTGTGTGTGTACTCTAGGTGTCTGGGTATGCACTTTTCACACATTTAACACTAACTGTAGTTTTTGTGGTATCTCACTCATGTATTGGCATTTCTATTTTCACATCAAAGGCGTTTTATCTGATAGACAAGGTTTACATACTGTATAGTTTGATGTTGCAAATTGATCCCTTTTCATTCTTGCCATTTTCCATTTGCAGTGTTATTATTACATTCTTTGTCACTGCTTTGGCATGACTCCTCACCATTAAGTCTATTTGTGGATCTTCCTTTTGTGCAGACAGCCTGGGTATTATGCGTTTGATATGCTGCACATGTTTGACAGAAGAAAGACGTTAAACCGATCCACATAGGCTGGCTCTCTGCACACAATTTATAGATATGTGCTGTTTTATCACACCTCAAATTAAATTTGGAAACCTTGCTTCAGCTGTCATGTATTACAAGGCCCAGATGGGTGGCAGAGAGAGAGAGAGGAGAGAAAGAAAAAGAGACAGGGAGAGAGGAGAGCAGGCAGGCAGACCCACTCAGCTGGCTGAGAGTGTTCCAGTATTTGCCAGCGACGGAACTTGACATAGCAGAGCAGCAGGGTGAAAGAGGAACAGTTTGATTGTGGTGTGTATCAGCAACCAACAGGAGTGGGTCGGCAATTGTTTAAGATCTGCCTTGATCTCCTCTGAGGCCAGAAACCCTCACCAACTTTTGCAGTGTTTTTGTAATCAGTTTAACAGTCTTTGTTTCTTCTTTTACTTAATATACATCTCATTCTTGGTATCTCTCTCTCTGAGATGAAGTTTTTTTATTGCTTTAATGTTTTCAAGTCTTCCGCTTACCAGTCCTGCCAGGATTTCACTTTTTGGGAGTGTTGCCGTGTAAAGCCTTAATGGTGATATTATTATACGTCATTATTTAGCGAAGTTAATTAAATAACTACTCATGCATAACACAATCAGAATAGGACTGCAACTAATCAAATCAATGAATCTTGTATTAATTCTATAAAACAGTAAATACTGAAAAATATCTGTTACAAGTTCCCAGAGTTGAGTTCAGACTTCTAGTTTTGTCCAATTAAAGGTCCAGTGTGTAGTATTCTGGAGGATCTATCTGCAGAAATGTAATAGAATATTCATAGGTATAATCACCTGAATAGGAATTTGTTACCTTAGAACGAGGGGCCATGTTGAACCGCCATGTTTCTACAATAGCCCAGAACAGACAATCAAAACACTGGCTATAGATAGGGCCTTTTGTGTTTCACGGCCTCCATAGTTTCTGCAACTTGCACCTCTAGACACCACTGAATCTTACACACTTGTCCTCTAACAGTACAAAACCCAAAGATTTTCCATTTACAGTGATATAAAACAGAGAAAAGCAGCAAATCTTCACATTTGAGCAGCTGGAACCAGGCTTGCATTTTTGCCTTAGAGGATTAGTAATTTATCCATTATGTTGTCTATTCCTTTTCTGTTGATCAAGTAATCAGCTCTAAACTCTAAACCAGACTACAATGTCTCTCTTTGGCTCATCCAACAAATGTCTGACAAATAAAGATAAAACGTCACATTAATGCAAAAATCATAATCCTAACCGAGCCTATAAGAATTACCGGATCTGTAATGTTAAAGGGGTCGCGACCACAGTGTAGACAGACCCACAGTATTTCTGTAGGAATTGTCATCTCCCTAATCATATAAAGGCAGGCTGTCCTGCCCACACCACCACCATAAATTCTCTCTGCAAACAAGGGTTGGTGCTCCTATCAGCCCAGGTGAGAAAAAAAAGAAAAACTTGAACTGACAGCAAGAAAAGGCATGGGAGAGATCAGCCAGCCAACTCCCCCCTCTCCCCCTCTCTCTCCCTGTACCTGCATCACCTGGCACCACCACCTTCATCTGACCTGAACATCCCACTCTCTGTCCTGCACACATAGATACTGCACACACACACACACACACACACACACACACACTCACACACAAACAGATACTGCACATACACCACACAGTTACCTGGTAGGGAGTAAATACATTCCATCATGGAGCGAACATGCTTGACTGATTTTTAGGCCCACCTGTAACAGTCAAGGCTTTAGGTCTTAAATTTAACACAGACTATCACATTATCTTTCTGACTCCCTTTCTCCATCATTCTCTCTCTATATGTTTATTTTACTGGCAACATTTCATTTTTGCACATTTCCACTTTTCCTCCACCAGATAAGTAGTGAAGGCACTGCCTCTGCAGATGCATGAATGTGTTTATTCATTCATTCAGTCAGTCAGCCAATCATTCAGTTATGAGGCACTGAATATTACTGCTGTTACAAAAAAGATACTTCCAAAGAAATACTCTCTAACATCACAGAGATCAACAAGTGAATATGTTTTTGCAAAGTAACAAAAAGGCCATGTTTGCAATGGTTTCTGCCTTTTAGTAATAATTAACACAAAACCCACAAGTCAAACCCAAACTCTTACCTCAGACAAAGCAACAATGTTGATGTTTGCTAGCTGCGTGCAGTATTAGATCATTCAAATTCATCTTTGATAGCTCAGGTATGATAAGGAACACAGGAAGCAATTTGTGCAAGAAAGGAAGCAACGCAAATGAACTATCAGTATGCATTGGTCCACTCCGTCATTTATCACCGTGTAACAATCTAGTAGATAGTCATATCTCATCTTTTTTAAAGAATTTCTCATGGTATGTAACAGGTTATCATGTTTTTTGTTGCTATTGCAAAATTACAAAACCGAGGAAGGTTTAATAAAAAGGTCAGTCTCTAATAAAGGAAAATGACTAGGCAAGAAGATCAAAAAAACATTCTGAAGTTGTACATAATCGATTCATTTTTCCTTTTTGGCTGTGTGGTTGACTTTTGTACCTCAGGGAAACAGTACAGTTATGATTATACGGTGCATGTGTCCAGCATTGTAGGAGGGATGGAAGGGGAAGTAAGTCATAATGCAGCCTGGCAGCATATCAGAGGGAGGTAACGTCATCTAAACGATACAAGTAATAGGTAGGTGTGAATGTGTCCAGGCCTGATATAGGGACAGGACTCTAAATTTCAGCCACAGATCTGGAAGTTTGACTTAATTGACTTCATTGTCACTTCTTTTTTTTCCTCCCCTCCGGATTTTCAGCTTTTTCTGGCCATCATCTGTTGCTTTCTTTCATGTGAGTCTCTCTTTCTTTTACTCTTTCGCTTCTTTATCATCCTTTTGATTTTTATTTATCTCCTCTTCCGTGTATATTAACTTCTCCACCTCTTATCCCTTTCACTCTTTTTCCATTTTTGATCCACTCCTTCTCCTGCTTTCTTCCCCTCTCCTTCCATCTATCCATCTTCTACTCCTCCCAGCCCCGGGTTCCCCAAACTGGATATGGTCCCCCCCCCACCCTCCCCTCTCTCTCACTGAGCGCCTCCCCTGTCCCACTGACACCACACTCTGCTCCCATCCCCCGAAAACCACTTCAAACAGCCAGCGCCATCAAAGCCCACAGTCAGTCAGCCAGGCAGCCAGTCAGCCAGCCAGCCAGCCTTCTGCTTCGACTTAAAATTACTGTCGTCCCAGTCGCAAGGCTGCTTTCCTCTTCTGATACACATCAAAGATCCTCTTAAACTCCCGAAGTTTGCTTTTTAAACCTTTCTTCTTGTTGAGTCTTTTTTATATACATTATTTCGCTGGTTGAGGTTTTTATTCTCTCTCTCTCTCGCTCCCTTTCTTTTTCTCTCTTCTTGCTGTTATGTTTTTTTCTTCAACTGGGCCAGGTCAGTAATGACATGCACACACTCACTTGTGCGGTTCTGCTGCCTTTGCATTTTTCTCCATGACTTTAATTAGTTTCTTTTTCAAGGCGTTGGTTCAGGCTTCACATGCACAGCACACACATTCTCTCTCCCTCATACACACACACACAAACAGTCCATCAAGCTGTAACTAACAAACATACGGATGCATGTAAATTAATACGCAATATGACTCATACGTCTTTCTAATCAGAACTGCATAACCACAAAAAGACCAGTTTAATACTGTGTGTGTGTGTGTTCCTCTTTTTTGGTGCCTGTATTTCTTTATATGTGCATGCTTAAGGGCAGAAAAAGTGACGACAGGAAGCAGAGAGAAGAGAATAGATGGTGTTTGCCGACATGTGAGGAAGACAAAGAAAATAAAAGCAGAGTGACACATTAGAAAGGCATGTCTTCTATGTTTCAAAGCCATGGAGGTCACATGTGGTCACTCGAAATGTTTCGGTGTATCATCATCTCTCGACTGGAGGATGTAATGTCCATATATACCAGAGGATGGCGCCCCGTCTGTATGTTAACCAGGCAGGAACTGACTGCCAGGCCTCATACAGGCTGCAACTTTTTTCATTACAAAAAAAGCATTTAGACAGTTACATCCTATACTTTCTAATTTTATTGAATGAGCCCAGCAGCAGTCTGTTTTTGTCTTTTCATTGCTGAATATCAGGGCATCCCCACTTTTCTGTCTTTATTTTTTACTTGAAAGTATGGAGGAATAATAGGGCAAGATTATTATTATTGTCAGTTGTAGCTGCAGTAAGAGCTGTAATAAAAGTTGAATTGATGTTGCTGTGACTACATGTGTAGTGAATACCTTCACATGGTCCGCTCTGATCTTTTATATCCTAATGTGGGGTCCTCAGAGTTCTTGTATCTTGTGTTTTAAATCAGCTTTGAGTGGTTAGATGAAGACATTTTGGGCTTTAATGCTGTAAATTCTCATTTTCAAGTACACCACATCTTGCAAAACACCTCTAACAGATCTTATATACAACTGTTTGAAGTAGACAAGGTCAGTGGGATACCAGGCATATTTGTTTCACCCTCAAAACAAATCTCCCGTAGTAAGTAACTGAAAGTTACAGCTTGAGTTGAACTAACCAAATCCCACATTGTATAGCTGTTAAGCTCAAAGAGAAGTTTTATTTAGCGTGCACCCCTATTAAAAAACTTCAGAACCTTTGTGCTCCGTCAGAGAATGTTTTAATATTCAAAAGGAGCCACTATTGTGTGGTTTCTTGCGCCAACGTACAAAATAAAGAGCCACATCAGAAAGCTGGAACAGTCCCTGAGCATTTTCATGTGTAAAGAAAAAAGAGGGAAAACAAATTTGGAGGGGGGAGACAGGGGTATTTATAGAGTTGTGTGAGAGTCTTTGCAATGACAGGAGCCTAATGAAGTGGAGTTTGGGTTTTGATTCACAGTGTGGTGAGTGCGTGGGTCCCTATGTGACCGTTACTGCATTCCAGCACAGATCCCTCGCTACACGGAAACCCGTGCAGGCCAACTCGAAATAACGTGTTCTTCTAACCCAGCTAACCTTTCTCACCAACATCAGTACTGCTTCCAGAGCAGCAGATGCACACACAGGGCACGGTGGCACTGACACACAGAGCTCAAACATGGTGACTTTATTCAATATGTACGAGCTCTTACGCACAGTATAGATACAATGATTAAGTCAATTTGTCATTGCTGGTGAGTCACTGACACAGTAAGTGAGTCAAATAGCACAATTCATCATGACATACTAGGGAAGTACAGAATGCCAACAGTGTTTCTTTTTTAACTTTGATAGATCAGTGGAAATTGTATTCTGTGTGAGTTTATTACAGATGTGTAATGAGGAAGCGAGAACGGCACTGAATAAGATTGGAGGCTGTAAGCCGCCATCATTGTAGTGAATTGTGTGAATGTTCTGGATCTTAATTTGCTAAGAAGAACTCTTTAAAATTCATAAAATGTTTTGTATTTTGCTATAGTTTTGAGAATCCAACTAAAATATAGTTATTTAAGGTTTTATTTTTATATATAAACTTGCTTTATACTTAGAACAGAAGAGGGAAATTAGTTATCAAAAAATAATCTTCTTTTGTCTGTAGCAAACTTTTAAAAGCTTCCCACAAAGAAAAAAAAGGCACTGAAGCAGAAAGCCACATGTGTCTGCTTTGAAGGTAAAGGCCAGTGTCAAACAAGGTAATTTTTTTTTCAAAAATGTCACTGTGGTGGTCTATAGGACAGGTAAACATGGTGGCAAACATGTAGGCAGTAGCATACAGGAAACCTCCAAAGGAAGAACACAAGCAACCACAAAAGCTCATTGCACACCTCTTTACTCACACCTTGTGTCATTTCTGCAAAGAGAAAATCTGATTGCTGCATTTTTTTGAGCTTACAAAATGATGACTCTATTTGTTAAGCAGCAAACTGTCTTGGATCGAGTAGGCAGTAGGTCTATTGTTTTAGTAGTTTGATTCTTAATGGGAAAACTGCAGTACACCACACAGCAGACAGGTACAGCCCTTTTATCGAGATAAAAAAAGTTATTGTTTTTCATTTTCGTGCTATTCTTTTCTGTGTTTTCAGCATTTGTTGTAAAACAAACAGGGAGAAGAACACATAAGAAATTAGACTGAGGTGTTTTAACCCTCTGCTCTTTGTTTTGGGTTATCTGTGCACCTCCTATAGCCAAGAGGCTGCATGTTACAAAAGCATACCCTATATAAAGAGGCAGCATTATCCATTGTAGAAGATAACACTTATTATAATGGTAGACTGAATGATAAGCTAATTATTTAGTAAGGAGTTTCATTGACTCTTTAAACTCTACCTGTGAAAAAATGTAAAGCTATTCATTTTGAAGTTTGTGTGGAGGCATCTGTCAACTCGGTGAAAGTTAACATCATTATAGGCTACAAAAATATATCATGGATGTCTAGAGGACTTACCACAATCTAAGAATACATAGCTCGGGTGGGAATCTACAAGAGGGGATGAAAGTATACCCTGTGAGTGTGTTTCTGCTTCTTCTTCACACCGCCTCTCCATGTGTGTCTGTATCTGCAGTTCAGCGCACTGTACTGCCACATGATTCACAGTTTGCTCACTGTTTCACCAGCACGTATATGCACCTTTGTGGTGTGATTACTGGTCTAGGCCACAAGTTATTTGGGACCCCTTTCCTGCCTATGTTCACTCTCACTACACCTATTTCTTTCTCTGTCTTTCTCTGAAATGCATTAACAAGTGTAGCACAGAAAATGCTGCTTGATTGTCATCTTCGTTCTATGTTTTTTTTTTATCTCAACACAATACACATTGTTAGAATGCCCACGTTTAGTGAGGAAACCATTAGAAAGGGAATTCACACATAGTTTTCTGTATTTGGAGAACGGTGAAAGATGTGCAGTACGCATGAGTAAAGTGCAAATATGTGTAGGAGGAGATAAGACCTATCAGATGTAAAAAAGAAAAAAACTGTTTAGGATTGAAGGTGAAACATTGAGACAATAGCAGCAAAGTCATTATCCTCTCAGTTTCATCTGAGGTAGATTAGCATGCCCTGCAGCAAACGGACAGTACAGTAAGTTACGGCTCTGTTGATTATTTGTTTGGCGGTTTTGCTGTACATTAATTCTGCTTATTTGCTGTTGGTTTCATCTGTTGATCTTTTGAAGTCACACGAGAACAGTTTTCCACTAAGCAGATGTGGTTCAGTGTTTGGTGCAGTGATGTGACAAGTAGATAGAGAATAACAGATCAGTGCTACTGATCTCAATCGATTTTTAGATGCCTCTGCCCTTTCAAGGCAGCCATAGCAGCCGTACACAGCACCACAGTGTGTTACAGGCGGTGTCTTGGGGGCTGTGCTTTGATTCGCAAAGGCTCCTCTGAAATCGTACTGAGAACTCATGTGAATAATGAAACTAACACCAGCGCACAGTCACACTAAAAGTGCAACTCGTTGACAAATCAACTTTGTGAGTGGTATCAGTGAATGGCTCAGTGGCTTTGAAGCTAATAAAAGGCCAAAAGGGATTCTGTTTTTGTGTCACAAGGGCCCTAATTGAACAGAATCATTAAAAGCCACACTGAACAAAGGCAAAATAGTTTCAATACGGCGTTTGTTGTTAATCTAAAGACCACTGCTTAGTGTGCAGAATTACACTGCAATTGTGCTTCTGTCTTTGTAGAGCCTTAATCAATATGAGGAAATTAGCGTGGTGTTTATTTCTTGATCTGATTGTTCTGTGTGCCTCTGCGTCTTTCAAAGGGCAGATGTTGCCCCTCGGCTGCACATTCTGTGGTGGTAGTTTAAATGCTCTGACAGGGTGGTGTCTCCTAATGAGCGGGACATCTAAAGGCACATAGCTGTGACTTTGCTGCTGTGGCACCACATGGGCTTTAACTTTTCTATCTCTGCCTGCAGTTCAGATATTCATGGAGTATCGCACACACACACACACACAGATACACATAGACATACACACACTCAGAGTTATTGTCATGTATTTTTCTTTGCTGTGTTTGATCATGCTGTAGCAGCAGGCCAGTTTTGCTCCCCATTTCAGCCCACAGCGCAAGTTGTGTTTGTTTGTTTTTCTGTATTTCTCTATACCCTAGTTTGTCTGTGTGTGTTTGTGTGTGTCTGTGTGTCTGTGTGTGTGTGTGTGTTGAGGGAATTTCCCTCTGTAGTATGTTTTTCACAGTTCGACATCAGTTGGAGGATTTGTGTCAGGGACAGTTTGACACTGTTGCTTTCTGTCTCTTTCTCACTTTTTCTTCTTTAATTCCTCACTCCTCTGTCTTTTATCACTCTCTTTCTCCATCACTTGTTTTTTCTTTCTTTTGCCGCTCTCATTGCAGTCTATGCTCTGTGCAGTATTCTTAATGCACCGGCGTTTCTGTACCTCTGCCTCACTCTTGTCACCCCCTTTCTCTAGCAAACAACACCACAGCACTGTACACCAAACATATTGCAAGAATGCAAAATCACATACTGCACCACATACACACATCACATTTTAGCATCTCCTCCATCACACTAATATGACCTTTACAATCCCCATCACAGTGTCTCAGTTTCAGTCTCATTTATTCTCGCCAGCAGCCATTTGCAGGCTTTTTTTTTTGTGGCTCGCTGCCAACCAGCTAAGAAATGACTGTAATCAATTGAACTAAACTTGACTGTGTGACTTAGACTTTCATATCAATGTGTTTGTGGTTATTTTCACCATCATTAGACAAGAATGTTTGCACTTCCTCTTCTCTGGCCACAGAAATGCAATAAAAGTGCAGCAAAACATCACATTACCACCATTCTTATTGGTTAACATGTAATTTAGAGCATTTAATCCTCAATTTGCTGTCAGCATTCATGATATAATCTGTAAAACATTTGGATAAATTGAAATTAAGAGTTACATTCCAAAAGGAGGCAAGCCACCAAGTGGAAAACTCAGCACCAAGTTTTCTGTAAAGTAAATCAAATTCAGTTTGGGATATTATTGGAATCATACACTCCGCTATGATCTTACAAAATTACATCTTTACAACATTTTTAAATTATATCTTCTTGTATCAAGAACAGTTTTGTTTTTGTTTTTTTGTCCAGCAAATTAGTGTGTTCATTGTGCATTTGTTGCATAGGTTAATGCAGGTACATCAGGGTGTTTTTTTTTCTCTCCCTCAGTGTTGTCAGGGCAGGTTAAACCAAACAAAACCAGAGCAGGCCAAGGTGCCAAAGTCAGGAAGAAACATCACTCAGAGGCAGACAGAGAGTGTGAGTTGCTAGTTGAAGGAGATCAGGTGGGAGGTGTTTGTTCTTGGTTGCGGTCCTCCCCTGACTCATCATGCGAATGTCAGACAGCAGGTATGAATAGAAGAGCTGCCACAGTGAGACATTTTTTTAATGACATGTTTGATTTTTTGCGATATATTCTAAGAGAGGCCATCGCTGTCAACATGAGTGCGCCCTGCTGATGAATATGGATATACTTTGCTTCTGAACTGCTCTCATAGGTACTGTAAAATGACAATCTTCCTGCATTTGCTTTTTTTTTGTTTAGTGTGTGGGCGTCGGTGACCCTCATGTGGTAATTTATTGAGTTCAAAATAGCAAGTGTTGTTCTTTTGACAACTGTGAAACCATCGAGTATTAACAGCATGAAAGAAGCATTATTTCATACTTTAACTAAAACAAAATAATTTAGAAAATATATTTAAAATGTATTTTTGATATCAAAAGTAGTCTCTTACAAAAATATGATGTATCCATCATTGTTATTTATGCCTCAGTCTATTCAGTTAGTTGTTTCTGATAGCTTTACTAGCTGCATTTTGAACTGTATGAAATCAGATGTTACTTGGCATGAGCACATTAGGTCATAAAAAGAGTGACAAGGAGTTCATTTATTCTGGGTTGTTGGAGAACTCTTGATTGATATTAAGTGACTTGATATAAACATTTAAAAAGGGATTATATAAGAAAAACTCTAAAACTAAACTGAAATATGCACTGCACTTGATTTGATTTCACTTGTACATATATTTAAAGGTAATTTTAATGGTGTACATATGGTGTGTGTTTAATAAATCTAATTTTGGGTATATCATAAAAACTGTACTTTTCTGACACATTTAACTCAGTATTCAGTATTTATAACACATGTGCACCAGAAATACTCGTTTTTGTGCTCAGTTAGGGTGTTCAAACTGTATTTCTGCTAGTTACCAAAAATGTCTTGAAAACTTATATTTGAAAAGTAATTTTTTTTGGGTAGCTGTTCTCTCATGTGAGAAATGAAAATCTATTAAATAGAATTAATTTGAACATATATTACCGCTATTCTGGCTTTTATGTAACAATCTTGAATTGTAAAAATCAACAGAACGGTAACAGTTATATTGTGCGGTAAATTGGGCCTGGCCTTGTTTGTTGCCGTTTAAAACCAAAAGAAACAAACAAGGTAATTTCTAGGTAATTATTGCGTGCTTACCATTTAGCCACATAATTACTAAGTCAGTACCAGATCACATGTGTGCATCGTAAAATAAACTGCAGCTTAGCGTGTTTTCTGTACAGTAGATGCCCTCTGGGATATAAACAGTGCAGCATTAAATGAAACTATCTCTGTGCTGTTGTGAGGCAGTGCAAAGGACATGTTGAGATGATTGTTTTTCTTATCTTATGTAACTTTTAAAAAAAATCTTTAGTGTGGTTTACATTTTAATGTGGCTGTGTAAAAATTCAGTGTTTCCATGTTACACACACGTCTGCTTATGAATATATTCGGCTTCTGCCTGTCTTTGGAAAAATGACTAAATACGTAATAAAAGAACTACTGCAGGTCATCATTTTTTTGGGTTTCAGACCGTCATTCTGTCAGATATGTTCAGTCACTGTCACGAAGGGAAAGCGACAGACAGATTAAAATAGTGCTGCAGTGTTTGATCTGAACACACTGTTGTTGTCAAACCCTCAGAAAGAGTCCCCAGAAGCCCAAGTGATCGACATTGTCAAACATGATGCAGCATAGTTCGGTTAGCTCTCTCTGGATATGAGTCATGTTCTTCCCACGCACTCTACAGTGCATGCACAATAGCATTGGACCGTTTTCTACTGTGCTGTGCTGTTATTTTGTGTTAAGTGTATTCCAATAAATTACACATTCTTAAAACTCTTTCACATTGCATGAATTCATCTCTCCTTTGTACCTTGACACACAATCTGCACTTGCAGGCAATTCCAAACCTCCTGCGCTGTTCAAAGATTTAGCTGTCCTCCTCTAACAAAAAAAAAACCTATTTGAAGGATGCAATCGCTATCCAAATAAATAAATCAACGGGCCCGATAATGAAAGCCATCCCAGCGCGGTGCTGCTTTAATGACAGCACATATAGGCTCAGTGTCACTCACTGTCATGGGAGGGAAAATTAGAGCCAATTTGATGCTAATCCGGACCAGATTTTGCTCTTTTTGGACCCAGTGGTATGTCCTAACATCCCAGGAAACTGCTGTAGGGCTGATAGGTCGACCTCAACTACATCATATAACTTCATAGCTGTCTGGTGTAGGGAAGCACATTTGATGACCAATTTCACCCCCCATAAGAGCGAGTCATTCCTCCCCGTGTGCACTGCATGGAGCAGAGGCTCATGGGTGACTAGCCTCGGGTGAATCACTGTTTTACATTTTCACAGGGGTATAATAGAGCTGGGGCAGGACACACAACTTGATGATACATACAGATACACATGTAGGTGTTACATTTTAAGATTAGCAAATATACTCATTAGAGGAATGTTTGTAAATTGCACAAGCACGCAAGTGTTTTAAGCGTGTTTGTGATTGCGGGTCACCCCCCGAACCCCCCTCCCCCCACAGCCAGCAGCACTGGCCTCCCTTTTGCTCTTCCAGTAACAGAGTGAGTGTGTGTTATCTGTGTGTGTGTGTGTAGATGTGAAGTTGACAAGGTAGATTTGCTAAAATGTCTTGTGCATTGCGCAGTCTTTTGGCTTTGTCACTGAGCTGTGGGGTGTAACTGAATGTGTTGAGGAGCAAAGTAGTCATCAATTATTGTGCCTACCAGCCAGTAAGGGTGTATTTGGAACGGCTCAAACAGAAATGAAAATCTTTTGAGAGTGACTGAGAGTTGTTTTGACAGTTTAATGAATAAACTTTGTTTGTGTTTGGTGAAATTTAATGAGCTGCGAAACATTATTTTCACTCTGATCTGATGAAAAGACTCTGAAGGCCAAAGAGGACAATTTATTCAAAACTAATAAGAAGCGTGACAGTGTTGCACTGCGAACTTCATCAGATAGTGATCAGAAACCTCATTTTCACAATAACACAGAATTGGTCGTCTGTAAGTTGGCACATTTCATGCCCCCCACCCCCTTTCGAAAATGGTTTGTCTTTTTCTGATGATATTTCAAAGGTACTGGCAAGCAGTCTATTTGTGTTCTTAAATGGTCATTTCTTGGTTGTGATTAGATATTGCCAATCAGTGAGAGGAAAACAGAGAGTCCTCAAAAAAAGCCTTGGAAATAAGAGCCTACAGCTGAAATCCCAGGCATGTGTTTGTGATTGTCATTTATTGTCTTTGCCATGGGAAAATGTAATGCGCATTCCCAGTTTTGCTGCAGCCTGGGCACCGAGGGTACACTTTTAAATTACAATATGTTATTTATCTTTTCGTCTTACTGATGCACTATATCCCTGCCACATCACGAGTCACATTCTGTACGTGTGCAAAAAAAATATGAATTTAGACATTAAATCAGATTTTTCTACAATAATTACACTATATAACTTTTTTTGTTCAAAATAACAATTTACATGTGACACAAACAAAATACGAAGAATTTAATTCTGAAAATGTCAAACATTAAATGTTCTAATTACATGGGTAATACCAACATTCAAACAAGCTGTAATTTATTGGATTGAAGTTTAGTCATCAAGTCAATAAAAGTTTTTTTTTTGTCACAACCTTAATTAAATGCATATATTTTTATTTCATTTGTCCATTTTTTATTCATTTTCAGTTTTAAAATGAAAGCCACATTTCACTCTCAGTACCGTCAAAGTAAAACCATCTCTTTAGAAATTACGCTGAAATTAATCAGAAATCAGAAAATGACTATTAATACTTTATATTTCTGTGTCTGAAGTTTTATATTGTGGAGAAATATTGTAGTTGGGCCCCGTCCTTTAAAGTTCTGGATCTGCTTTGCACAAATGTGTGTTGCATGCTGTGTCTGCTTGTATTGATAATAATCCGCATATAATCTGCACATCAAACCGCACAAAGCCATGTAGTCATGTAACTTTATAATGACTACAGACTGTGCAGAACTCAGCTGCTAGATTTTTAACCAGAACCAAGAGGTATGATCACACCTGGTTTGGCTCCCTGTTTGTTTCTGGCTCTTCATGGCTTGGCTCCAGATTATATTTTTTTAATCTCTTATGAACCTTTGCATAGTTTGAGATCCTCGAGCAGTGGTCTTTTGTCCAGGTTGAAAACTAAATGGTTTTTGCCATCAGGGCCCCGAGGCTCTGGAATGACCTGCCTGAGGAAATGAGGCTGTCTGAGTCAGTGTCTTGTCTTAAGTCTCTTCTAAAAATGTACTTTTATCGGAAAGCATATCCTGATTTTATCTCAGCTGTTTATTTTCTCGTTTTTTTTTATTTATTGTCTTTATTGTCTTACTTTTAAGTTTGCACTTATATTTTATCATTCATTTTTGTATTATTTCATTTTTATCTCTTTAAGCACTTTGTAACTTTGTTTTGATAAGTTTATCATTCATGTTAGAACATTTTGTGATAAGGAACACATTGAACAACTTCAATTGAAGACAGTTTCATTTGTATTGCTCACAGAGGAGCAATACTGAAATAAAAATGAATATAAAAAGTAAAACAAGTAATAACATAGTTGTTCTTTTGACTTTAATAAACATGTAAGATATACATTTACAAACAGTTTTTGAATTTCTGGTTGGGTTTTTCCCCTCTATTGTTTCAGTTCCTGACATATTCTTTAAGATGATGTGCATGCATATGCATTGTGTCCGTTTCATAATCTACAGCTCAACCACCTATTTGCCATCTGAAATTATAAGAAACACGTCTATTGCAATTTGAATCACATATAAAAATAATAAATATGCTGTCTGTTTAAACCCCACAAAATAATTATTGGCATCTCATTCCATACAGATTAAGGACACATGTTCATGGTTTTTGATTTTTAACATGTTTGAAAATACAATATAGTATTGAAAAATCTTACATCCCTAATGAGCATACTGTCTGTTTGCTACATAGCATTTAAACGAGACTCGTCAGCCTGAGCTGGACTCTTTTGTCTTCCTCTTAAATTTTGTTATTTATTTTTCTATCCTCACAGTGGATGCTGAGCAAGTGAGTTCACTGGGATCTGAGGGGGAGGATGAGGTTGGCCTGTGGAGCCTGGAGCCCCAGGACTGCCAGGAGAGCCTGGACAAGACAAGCCTGACGCCTAGTGAGGGGACGGAGGACCCTGGCAGCCCTGCTCGCTCCACGCGGCCGCACAGCCTCAGCCCCGGCAGCAGGAACTACTGGGGGCAGGTGGAGCCAGAGGCCGAGGCTGTTGAGGACGCCACCATCGCGTCTGCCGCTGACAGGGAGGGAGATCAGGAACCATTGAGGATGTACTGTAAGTTATAAATTAATGTATAGCACTAGGTTGTTACAAAACCTGTAAACCTTTTGTTATTTTAAGATAAGACGTCATTTCCTGAACTATAAAATACCTCTGTATTTCTTTCTGACAAATTAAGACCTGGCCAAGAAAGTAGCAAAGCTATGTAAAATGTAATATATACACGGCATGAGACTGCTGTGTAGGGCTGTACTGTACTTGTAAACAAGTTTACAGTGTTTTTCTGACGCAAGACTCAGTCTCATGATGCTTCTCAGAGCCCTCTAGATACACCTTCATATCAGCTCCATGTGAAACCATGCCTTCCCTACAAGCTGTTCCTTTTTTTCACTCTTCTCTTTGAAAAGGCAGCCTTCTGAAAGCATGACAAAAGAACTCATCCCACACAATGTCACAATATTTCCATGCATCAAAGAGGTGACGTTACGGTACTGAAATCAGCACTGCACGACGTGAGGCTTTCCCTTTTATTTAAGAGAGATCAAAGGCTCACGCGGCTTGCCTACTAACAATCACTTAGCTCCCTCGCCTCGTGTGATTTGGGCTTGCCTGATGAAGGCAAAGCTGAGTTTTTACAACACTGAACCGCACAGGCTCTTCCCTTCACCACATAAAAAACAGCTCAAAATATGCCAACATCTGCAAACATTTGAAAAATCTTCCTCAAAGTCGCTGCAAGCTGACTTGATTCGTGATAGGAGGCGCCCTCTCTTCTTCTCATGGGTTTCTCTTGCTGCCTGCCTGTCAATGCACTCAAGGGCACGAATAAGAAAGAATTCTTAAAATCTAGTTTCATATCTGGCCAACTAGTTCCCTGAATGTATTGTTTTATCTGTCAGTCTTCAAGTAAACAATTTAGTTCCATTAGATTCAGCTGCACAGTGTCACTTTATCAGTTTAGCACTTCCTCTGCACACACATTTACACACATGGATGTATAAACAAAGCATGTACATTCACACAAAGCCAGAGAACAAAACCTTGTTTCAAGAATGTGATTTTACACATAGTACATGAAAGTGTAACAGCAGTAACTGTGCACCCACTGACCACCTTTAAAAATGCCAGTTTCTAGGGGAGGTCACAAAGGAACGGCATATATTAATCTGCACAATAACTTGAGATTGTTTATGCTCTTTTGTGCAGTTTGTGGCACTTTTTCTTAACTGTATTGCTTTTATGCTGCCTTCTCTAGTAGGTTTTTTAATTCAGTAAGACTTTACCCATTAAATAAAGGCAAAAATAATCTTGTAGCAACAGTAATATCTCCCCGCAAATGTCACTAAGAAGGCTGAATGTGTCCAAGTATCAGAATTATGTAAGATCCTGCTCAGTTTAATGTAAGAACTAACTTCTAGTTAAAAATAATCATATTTCCTTTTATGGATATTTCAATTCCTCTGTAACTTTGTCTCTGACCTCAGGTAACAACTCAGACTCGCAGAATGCCTTCGAGGACCTGGCCCACTATGAATTTCTGGCCCACCTGAGGAAGACCTCTACCTCAGCCAGTCTCTTGGACCATCTGAACCACAATGGCACGGCAGTTGCATACCACCCGGGCGGCAGGCACGATGAGCTGCCACCTGCCATTTGGTCTCCAGGAGCTCAGCACCGTTCATCTGAGGGAGCAGGTAGGATAACAAGGGAATGGCTGCAATGACACTCAACTCCTGACAGTGAGTTGTGTTGTGTCAGTTCTGGAGGCTGATAGTAAATAGCAGTGATACAGCACATATCAGATTGTTGTTTGCTAACGTTATTCTGAGAAATTGGAGGGGGGAACATATCAGTTTATCAACCACTAATTGTTCACTACTGACTGTTCATCTTCAGGGTTTGACAAATTAAATATTATGATATAAACGTAGAAGAATAACTTTACTCGAACAATAAAAACATTAGG
>NW_023339740.1:19192096-19233423 GCF_004916995.1 Morone saxatilis | reverse complement strand
GACACAAATACAATTACTAAACAACATGCTCATGTTCCAGTATTTTTAGGAAATTTAGCTTTTTTGTTTGTACATATAAATAGTGAACTAAGACAATTTGAGTTTCACTTAAATTTTACTCTGTGAGTCTGAGGCCATACATGTCTTTTTTTCTGTATAACATGTGTTGCATGAGCACAGGTGCTGTTTGGGTGGCGAATGACTTCATTCATTCAGTTCAATAGGCAACATGTGTGATAATAGGCAGAACCTAAATGTAAATATAATTCCTAAAAGAGCTTTAATATAGGGTCTACTAATCATTGTTCCGAAAGGATCTTCTTTATGAAGAAAGTTTACAGCAGCTATATTTAAGTAGTTAGTATGTTAAGTATTTAAGGAATGTGAGTGAATGCGGGTGCTGCCCTATATGTGTGTGATATGCTGGCGATCTTAAACCTTAAACAGGATAAGCAGTTTATAAAATGAATGGATGAATGATTGGATGGATGGCTATATTTGATAAATTTGTACAAAAAAAACGGTCTATTTAAAATGTCATCTCTCTCTGGACTCCAGATGCAGGAAGGTCCCATCAGGCCTGTCCATTCTGCCACAGGATGTATCAGCGAGGAGCTTCTTTTAGGGACCACATCAAGTACTGCCAGGAGAGGGAGGGGGCCCATATGGCATGTCCGCTCTGTGGATACACTGCCACCCATAGGGCACAGATGGAGCGGCATCTGGCACTTCACAACCAAATGCAGGAGAAGGTGAGAAACACACAGACAGCAGGAGAAACGTTCATTGCAATGAGGCAAAAATTTCATAAGTGTATTGTATGATATGCTTATTTTGTGCTACAAGGATATTTATTATAATATAAAGATATGATCTTACATCTTCACACCCCGAAATGCGTCCCTATATAAAATTATAAAACTAATAACAATGTCCTATTGTCCTAGTGTGCTTTGGATCAAGCCATGGAGACCAGGAAGTTCAAATGTCTGCAGTGTGGGAAAGCGTTCAAGTACAAACACCACCTCAAAGAGCATCTCCGCATCCACAGCGGTGAGACAAAATAACATCAAAACAGATGTACTCACCCATCAATTTGCTATTGTTTCCACTATATCCGTAACCCTTACTTATTGCACCATTTATATGGTATGAAATTATACTTAATTTGATGTGTTGACAGAAAACAAGTAAAAATAATTTGTGACAAGGCAAGTAAGTTATGAAAAATGTGAAACGATCACACCCAAGTCGAGGGGATTTTCAACCAACTCTCAGCAACTTTTGACGAATACATCCTGTCTGTGTGTCATCCTTTAGGTGAAAAACCTTATGAGTGCTCCAACTGCAAGAAACGTTTCTCTCACTCAGGCTCCTACAGCTCCCACTTAAGCAGCAAAAAGTGCCTGAGTGGTGGAGGGAATGGAGGGGGAAGCACAGGAGGAGCCAGCGGTGCTTTTAATGGACATACTCAAAGCTCCTACCACCACTCATTTCCTACATCTCCCTCTGCAGGCGGGGGGAGAAACAGTAACGACAAGGGCTCTCCAATGACTTCACAGACCCAAGATAATACCAGGCCTCTGGGTCGAGTAACAGAGGATCCTCACCAGCTTTCACTGCAGGACCCCAACCACAATCCCACAGGCTTCGCCAGAGCTTCAGACCTAGCTCGGCTGTGGGACCCCTCGGCAGAGCTCTCCCTGAGGGCCAGCATACTAAAAGGGACCACCCTGCTGCCTTATCTGCACTCTGGGACCAAGTTTGAGCAGATGCTACAGGAGATGCTTCACAGGGAGGTGAAGAAGGACGAGGAGATGGACAGAGAAGCAGGAGGAGGAGCTGCAGCGGAGGAAATCAGGGTGATTTACAACGGAGGAAGGCCCGACAGGAAGGTGTCACCTGACAGGAGAAGAGAGGCAGTGAGGTCAGGTGAGGGAGAGAGAGGTGTGCTTGGAGTGACATGCCGCTGGTGCTCCCAGCTTTTCCCAAATGTGGCGGTGCTCCTGCAGCACGAGCGCTACCTCTGTAAGATGAACCGAGATGCAGTGGAGGTGCCCGAGGGTCTTCGCGGTAAAGACCACCCCTCGTCACCTTTGTTCTTCCCGAGATCTTCCCTCCAACCGGAGAACAGCAAACAGAGCGAAGTAACCAACGGCCTCTCTGGGAGCAAATCACCCTTACAGAATCCCAGCTGGTTCTCGGTACCGCAGCAACTTTTGGTTGCAATGCACTCTCCCCCACAGCCACACCATGATGCCCTGTCCTCACGAGCGTACTGGTCTGGCCAGGAAAAGGGAAGTCCAAGTCAACCAATCAACCGCTCCCCAGAGCTGTCATCACCTCGAGCCAGAAGGAGAGTTCCCTCTTCAGGATTCGGTTCGCCGGTCTGCCTCGACCTCACCAGCTGTCCTCCCGAACTCCCCTCCCCTCAGAACCAGACCGGCAGCCCCTGGTCACAGAGCGAACCTCTGGATCTCTCCCTGCCCAAGCAGCTCTCAGACCAGGAGGGGAGAAACAAAACTGTAAACGGCAACTCAGCCAGAGGAGAGAGGAGAGAGCCTGGGAACCAGCAGCTTAAGAGGCCAAGTCCAACTTCACATCTATCCCTTCACCACCACCCAGTCTTCAGTGGTGCCAGAGCTCCTGTGTTTCCAGGTTCCTTATACAATGGATTTCCTATCTTCAACCAGTCTGGTTTAGGGCTTTCAGGGCATGACGGCATCACAGCGATTCCGCCATTTGGCCAGCCAGCTAATAGCCCTGGGTTTCTCTCTCCCATGGCTTACATGATGGAGGCAGACGCAGAGGCGGCATTGAAGAAGATCCACCAGGAGAGGCAAGCTCTCATGGTGAGTAAGGTTTGTTTTAAAGAATTATGTGTAATTACTGAAGAACAGCATCACCATCAATGCAGAAGCAGTTAAACTGTAAGAATGTCTACATTTAGAATAATAATTATAATGAAACAAATGTTTTCTCCGTAGGGTGAGGTGTTAAGCCGTGGAGCTCTGGACTATCTCTCTCTCATGGATGAAGGACTGGATGGAGAAGGAGGGCCAGGGAGGAAGAGACTGAAGAAGACAGATGAGGGGCTTTACGCTTGTGACATCTGTGAAAAAACCTTTCAGAAGAGCAGCTCTCTGCTCCGACACAAATATGAGCACACAGGTCTGTAGTTTGTACGCAGTCTGCAACAATACTTTAGGCTTGGCCATTTCATATAGTTTAAAAAGACATTTCATTTTATTCATGGTAGAAGAGGACTGTAGTATGGGGGGCAAACAGGTGGGTTAGGGTTCTGAGTTGGAAAGAAGCATTGTAAAAACTCACTTTAGTAAAATATTGATAAAAATGTCTAAAGAAATAGTTTGACATTTTGGGCTTGACTTCCTGCACTGTAAATATGAAGCTATCGCGAGCAGCCAAGTTAGCTTAGCTTAGCTTAAAGACTGGAAACAAGGGCAAACAGCAAGTCTGACTCTGTCAGAAGGTAACAAAATTCACTTGCCAGTGCTTCGTAAACATAATAATTCACACGTTTGATCAATTTGCACAAAAACTAAACTTTAAAAATCGGCACATAACACATACATAAAACCACAACTCTTTGTTTTTACACTTCGTAATTTTTTTGTAGGGACATATAAATTAGATTAGATATATAGTGTTAATTACAGAGCTTTAGAAGTGCTGGTAGGCGGAGTTTCCATTCTTCCATTTACCGTACAGAACAAATCTACCTGAATGTGAAACAATTTCTTCAAAAATTATGACAGAAAAATACCTACTGACCTTACAACAGGTTTCAATGCATTCAAGTCTTAAATGTCTTTTCTTAAAAAAAGAAAAGAAAAAAGAAACTGTTATATTTACATGAGAAATAATTTCTTTCTGTTAATTACAGGCAAGCGTCCTCATGAGTGCAAAATCTGCAACAAGGCCTTCAAGCATAAGCACCATCTGATTGAGCACAGCCGGCTGCACTCCGGAGAGAAACCCTACCAATGTGACAAGTGTGGCAAACGCTTCTCTCACTCTGGCTCGTACTCCCAGCACATGAACCACCGCTATGCTTATTGCAGCAAAGACCAGGATCCAGACCAAGACCACGAGGAGATGCCTCTCACCCCAGGGGCAGGCAACAATCTTGGGGGCCGCCTTATTGATGAGACCCCTCTGTCACTGGAGGATACCCAAACCCCGCACTCCTTCCTCAGCGACTCCAGTCTGGATGGAGCTGCAGAGGCCCTCAAGGAGGAGGAAGATAAAGAGACAGGGGTCAGTGATGGTCCTGGGGAGGAGGCACATCTGAGTTTTTCAGAGGCAGCAGAGAAGCTGGGAGGTATCCAAGAATCACCTACAGGGGACAATGGAGTGCAAAATGAGAGAAACGGTTACAATGTCAGAAATCATATTGACAATGCAGAGAGACAGTTCTGGGGCCGAGACACTGACGACCAGAACGGAGACTTGGAGAAATGTGAACTGAGCCTGGATTTAACAGATTTACCAAGAATAAAAACTTAAGGTGACTTCAACAAGCCAATACAATGCATATACTATATATATTAAGATTTTCCATACATTTTCCTCTCATATATATATATATATATATATATATATATATATATATATAACAGCGCCACTGATTTTTCACTCATTTTACAAGATGAAAACATGCACAGAACTGCCAAAGCATAGATGGCCTTAAAGTGGATGAAGCCATACAAACAAAATATATGTGATAATGCAAAGTACAGTATTTTATCATGCAAAATAGACTTGATGTACCTAGTGTTTGTTTGATTTATTTTGTTCTTTTAATTGGTTTTTGTTTACGAGTACAGCTAAAACATTTGGGTTGACTCATCTGAGGTCACATATCCAGATGTGACATTGCAGAAATCTCACTTATTATATGCTTGCTGCTGCTGACTGTTGTACAACCCATAAAGAAAGAGGCTTTGGTATTTATTTTACATCCAGTATCAAGTTGAGTTTTTAACTTTGCTTGAAACATTTCAACTTGAGAAACCAGGCCCTGAAGGAAATGTGTGTAGGATAGATTGAAGGACGAAAAAGACACCTACAGTTACTTTAACATGCCATCAAAGTTAGAGATTAAATGTTACTAATGCAGACAGAATCGCATGATGCTCAGTTAGTATGTTTATTCTTCTGCAAGTAACATTCAGTTTTCAGTATCCTGTGGTATTATTTGATACAAATCTTTACCTCTATTTTAAGAAATTAACAATAACTTGTTAAATGTTTTAAATGAAAATACACACATGCAGCTATTACTTTGTCCTAAAGCCAGTGGGGGATTGAGGATATATAAAAGTATTCACTGCCGGAACTTTTATCATTCATGCTGTGAAATCACATGGTATAACCAGCTCATCTCTTCAGGTTAACTATGGTGCTCAGTGGCTTTAACTAATCAGCAATCTATTTAGTAGTTTAGAGCAAGCAGTAAAGCGAAAGGAAGATCTGGACGGTGGTTGTTTATTTATTTTATTCCTTAAACAAAAAGCAGAGGACTGCACCTTTTTAATTGTTTGCCTGGTTAGGGGACAGTCATTTCTGCATTTCTGGATGGGAGGTTAAAGGGGCGAAAGATGAAGTCAGACTTTGTTTTTTGTTTTCTTTGAGGGAGCAGATGAAACTTGCACTGTCTCACTGTTTGTTTAATAATCTCACAGAGCTGCTTTATTCCATTTATTGCTAAAATATCCTCCTATTTCTCGTAATAATCTACATGTGCTACAGCCTATTTTAACGCCCATGGAACAATAATGTGTCACACTTGTGGGCTGTCTGTTGAGGTGTGACGAGAGGGTCAAGACTCAGGACACATACATCAGCTTTTAACTTCCTCTTTTTGACTGCAGTGTAGTCAACGTGAAAAGTGCCTCAGATGTACTCAGACTCTGTGAGTAATCCGGCAAAGCCTTGGTACAACGAGATAAGACGGTGGTGCATGAGGTGTGACTAAGCTTGTAGCATTCATGCATACGGTGCACCAAAGACACTTCTTGGTCATAATGTGTGTGTGTGTGTTTATCACCAAAGATACGCATATGTGACACGCCAACTGCCACTCTACTGTTGCATAGTTCCTTACCTGTTATTTCTGGGTCAAAAAATAGGCAAAAAATGGTTTACTTTCACTCTGTGTCTGCACACTTTTTATATCAAGCAGTTTTCTATCTTTTACTGGCACCCATGCGACTTTTGTATCAACTTTTTATATATATATATATATATTTTTTGCATGTTTGTGGATATTTGTAATAAAATTGTACATACTTTGTCACCAGATTCTTGTATTCCATTGATTTTTCTAATTAAAAATCACCATCAATCAGTATTTTCTCAGTAGTTAATTTAAATGTTCTTGCCGTTACAAAATTTAAGGGTAATCATCTGTAGCCAATTTTCCTCCAGTGGCTGTGAAATTGGTAGAATTATTAAGTTATCACTATCAAATGCTATTTTTTCCCCCGGTGTAAACACAAACATCTTTAAACATAAGTTTTAAGACAGTTTTAAATCTCGGCTGTGGTCTGGGCGCTCAGTTTCCCATCACAGTAAACAGTTTACGCCACCGTTCATGATCTGCAGGCTGGTTTGTTACACTTACTGTAAATTTTTTGTGGCTCTGCTTGTTTGCATGATGATTCATCAGAAGTGGCTGCTTTGTGCTTGTGAACCTGTGTATGCGGCTGGGGCATGCAGGGGCTGAGCTGCTCTGCTGGTATTTGATACACTGAGCTTTAGATTAACGGTAGGTTGAGTAAACAATCAACTAACCGTAACATTAACAAACCAAGCTGGGTGACGTAGGTCAGATACTTTTGGGTGCGACGCATCAGCAGCATTTAGTCACCCGTATCACGTTTTTTTGATAGGTTGGCTGGTTTTGGGTACAGTGAGTAAGATGACATTTAATTTAGAACTGGTCTGACTTATATTTGTGGTGTACAAAATTCACCACAGTTGGATAGCAACCTCCGCATCAGAATTACTTGCAAAGTGCTACAAATACCATCCATGATCATGAGGTTGTCAGATGGGGTAGCTGAGCATATTTAAGTTTCAATTACCTGTACCAATAGTGCAACAGAGTAAGCAGACTTGTGTATAAAGAATGAACACAGCTACAGATGTATTTCACTGGTGGGTAGAGAAAGTGTTCTTCAACCAGAAGAACCAGAAGTGTCTTTGAGCAAGACAAACATCCAGTTTGAGAGTGATTCTCCATAGACATAAACATTTCTCTTTTGTCAAAGGAAATGAACTGTAAACCACTTAACAAAAGACAAAAGCTGTGCTATACAGTAAAACAAATGGCAGTTGTTTGCCATATGCCGTCACGGCTGTATCATTTCCTGCAAGAATAAAGCATTCAGATTCATTAACATAGAGCTGCCCAAGCAAATTACTATAAAGTATAGTTTTAGGTTCACTGAAGTGAACTGAAATCAGTTTTGAAAGTCACTTGGATGAAAAACATGTAACAGATGAAAACATTTCACAACCTTCTCATTTTCTTACTTCTTACTTTTTTTTGAATAAATACTTACACATAGTCAAAAACATTTTGTTTTAGTGTTGCAGCAAACAAAATAACTACCTACAGATGCAAAATGGTTTTGAACTAATGTCGGGTTGTTACATTTCATCAGTTCATGCATCAAAAATTTGTTGTTGTAAGCAAACTTCCCCAAATGTTTGCTGCACTTCTGCTCTTTTGTCTACATTTGAAGTAATGCCTGCAAATCTGATCATAATAATTATCATACAGAAGCACTTCTTAAAGAATATTCAGAGTACCACTATTAAATCCTATATCAATAATAAGCCAAAGAAAGAAAGAAAAAGAAAAGAATGAAAAAAGACAAGAAAGTAAAGAATAAATGAACTAAAGAAAGAAAAGAAACTGAAGAAAGAAAAAAGGGCAGCTTTGAAGGATGAAGTAATGGTGTTTGACTTTCACTGCCAACACGCTGCTGATTAAGAGGGAGGGGTGTTTGATTGTGTCTCTGATGGACTGATTCTATTTTAGGGAGTGATTAGCACCATCACACCACGTGAAATAAAACAGTCTACAGCAGTTTAATGCCACAGGGTTTTTATTGACAAAAAAAGTCCCTTCAATTTCAGAATTTGGAAAAAGAACAAAACATACAGTAAAAATACTTTAATTTTATAATTTTCTTTCCATAATTTAATACATGGAAACATTCAATCTAATGTGAGGAGGCTCTGGGACACACAGCTGTCAAAAGACCAGAAAGAAACTGCAAAACTGACTGAGGGATAAATATATAAACTGTGATGACTATGTGCATAGATTCATTTGGATCAAATTAACAAATGCGGTTGTCATTTTAAATAGAAAAATATTTCTGTGTCAATCAAATATAAGGACGACCTTGAAAATGCACACAATGATCAAAAGTTCAGCTGACTCTCCATCAATCAGCTGGAAATCATTTTAGTCCCTCTCCATGCACTCACAGGACTTGAAATAATACGAACATTAAAATGAATAAATACGTCTAATAAAACTTTGCAAAATCTATGAGCTATGAGCTCCCCCACCCCCATTCACATACACACCCCTGTGCCTCTTTTCTGCTCTTTTTTGTCTTTTGCCAAACCCACAGTCAATATAAAATTACCAAAGCCACAGAGTGAGAGAGTGAGAGGGTTTTGGGGAAAATCCACATTTTTTAAACATATGCATTTCCAGTTCCTCTTTTGTTCTGTTATTAAAAGCAGCATTTGCACCAATCACAGGGGATCCCTCCGCCCGTTGTGTCTCTTAGGCCCACATACCTCCACACACTTCTACTATCTCTCACGCAACCCACTGCTCGGTAAAACCTGATGGACACATCCTGACCAAATATCACAAACTAGATCAAATCAGTTTGTTCTTTTTTTTAATTTTTTTTATTTAATTTTTTTAAATTGCAAGAGAGTTAACAACCAGGTCCAGGCAATATTTTAACATCACACTGTTAATTTCAAAGCAAATGTATCAGTTTGAATTTGGCTAATATTTAATGTTTAGGTCACACATTGTATACAAAGTGCTACTAGTTGACAAAGACAGTATTTCACATATATACAATTTAATATTTTTAACTTAATCTGAAGAGTTTGCGCTAATCAAAAAGAGAAGACAAATTTGTACAATGAAGGAAGCTCTGAAGGTCCACAAACTACTACCTACTATTTGGTACAAAGGAACATTTGCTTCCCTCTTGGCACATTCATCTCATCACTGAAATTATGCTTTTATCTATAAAGAGTTCCCTCTGAAGTATGAAATAAACCTAAAAACTCTTAATCTAAACACTGTATAACTTCAGCAGAGATGTGGCCACACTTACACGCCCAGCTTGCTTCCTGTTTGTTTGCATATTTTACAGTATATTCATGCTTTGCGCTGCAGGTGGGGGTCTGTCCATCCCGGCTGCAAGAGGTGCTGGTGCATGTTTTCACAGTGAGATGGTTCTGCTAAGTTTTGCTTCAGTGCTACGTTAAGACACATCCTTCCTTGATAAATCACTGATTAATACTCAGCTAGCTGGACCGGCTGGAGGAGATTTATCACTTTTATGGCTTTTATTTATCCTGATAAAGTCTGAAACATCAAGGAAAAGTGACAAGGAGGCGTCTGTTCCAGCCGTAAAGAACACCGGGGCTGAGCTCCACATCTGCAGTCAAAGACACAAGTATTGCAGCTAAAATTGGTTTGTTTTACTATTATTGTTTTAACATGGCTTTATATGGAGGCCAGATGTCATGATTAGCAGCTTTCTGTCCTGGTTCTTTCTACCCCATAATTATCTTTTGATGTGAAATCCATTTTACACCACATGAGTCAACAGGCGAGGAGGACAAACGCTGCACTACTTGTTCTTTCATCTGATCTGGAGGAGCTTTTTGAACCCCTTCTGTCCGAAAAGATCAAGAGGGGCCTCTTGTTCCAAAGATGTGGTCAAATTCGCTGAGGATGAGCTCCACCGCTTGATTCTGGTAAACCATATTCACCGCCATGTTGCCATTGTCCCGCTCCGGGCGCATCAGGGTCGGCCCGAACACAATACCTATGTTCTGGGTGGTCATTCGGTTGGTGTCCGAATACTCCAACACTCTGTAGAAGGACAGGACAGACACACAGAGAAAAAGATGGGTTAATATTGTCTAAAATATCAACAAAAAAAACCCAAAACAACAAAAATGGGTCTGAAAATAAAGGATTAAAGGAGGCAGCTTGTGGATTTAAATTTTACACTAGCAAGATGGTTTAAGGGATGATAATGTCGGTCCACACTTTGGCCCAGATTGAAATATCTAAGCAAGTATTTGATGGATTGCCATGAAATTTTGCACCGACATGAATGGTCTTCAGATGATGTATCCTGATGATTTTTGTGATCCTCTGACATTTCCACCATGATGTTAACATTTGTGGGTTTTTTGAGTGACTTTTGGATGGATTGGCATGAAATTTGGTACACACATTCCCCCTCAGGATATATTGTAATAAATTGTAAGAACAAGTTATCTTTTCAGCTACAGCCATCATCAGGTCAAAAGTTTTGTCCGGCACTTTGGTTTATGACCAACTACATGCAAAAATAAAGACATCAGACACCATCAGTCTCAGCTGTAAATTATGTTTAGTGCTGAATGTTAGAATGCTAACACACTAAACTACGATGGTGAACACGATAAACGTTAAACCTGCTGAACATCAGCATGTCAATGTGCACATGTTAGCATGCTGACTTTAGCATATAGCTCAAAGCTCTGCGGTCTAGTACAGCCTAGATCTGCGAGCATGGCTGCAGACTCTTAATCTTGTTTGAATTAATCTTTGGGATTGCAGGCATATAGATAACCGTACAGCTTCATGCTTGTGGTCGTATGTGGCATCTTACAAACTCAGAACCGTAACTACATGTGTTTGTACATCCACCAGTGACATCTTGTTTTTGCATGCATGTTCATGTCCATGTATCTGCTTTCTACAATCCAGATTTGTGCACATAAGTGTCTAAATCCACCTATGTTGGTGTGTTTGAGTGTGTGTGTGACTGGGGGGACTCAGGAATGGGTTTAAGCCACAGCATGAGGCATTCTTCTAAAAATGCCATTCCCACCAAGCCACAGAAGCAGCCAGCAATTGCTCAAAACTTCCACATTAAAAAGAGAGGAGGAAAAAAGAGAGAGAGGAGAGGGAAGAGGGAAAAAAGGAGCGAGCGAGGGAGAAGGCGAAGAGAGAGAAAAGAGAGAGGTTCCAGTGGTGGCGGCGGTGGTGTTGGTATGCCTTCCAGCAGACGAACCACAAGGCTCCCATGGGACCTTCGAGTCAGGGAGAAGAGCGGGGGGAAGGCGGCAGGAGGAGGAGGAGGGAGGAAAAAAGGAGAAAGGGATGGAAAGAAGGAGGAAGAAGAGAGGAAGAGGAAAGGGAAAATATGAAGAAGAGAATGAAGAGAAGGAAGAGGAAGTAAGGAAACAAAGGTAGGAAGCAAGCAAGAGAGGAAGGGACGGGGGTGATTGGGCAGGGAGATAATAAATGAGAAACAGAACGAGGGGGGAAAGGAATGACAGCGGGTAGAAAATGAGAGAAAGACACAGAGTTGACAAATTCATGGGGCCCACCACACCCTGGCACAAACATCGGCCTCAGAACACGAACGCTCACCCCTGTAGTGGAAGGAAAAACCATAGGCGGTAAAAAACACACATTTTATGTACTGTAAAAGGAACTGGCTTGCAGAACATTGTACACCATTCATCTTCCTCCAGCCTTTTCATCTTCACAGGGACCCAAACTTAACAACAGTGTGATCCTGGTGCAGCACTGGCATACTTTGAGAGCCGTGGCCAAAGAATCCCTGACAGAAAATTACTGAGAACGACAAGGAAACTGCCCCCTCTTGTGGTCAGATTTAAAAGGAAAAGTTATGAGGAGGAGATTTTATTTTCCGACAAGGGCATCTGGTTCACTCCTTCGTGCCGAAATGTCCCGAGGGAATATTCTGCATTATGAAATGTGGCTGTTCCAGTGCAGACAAATTTAAACAAGCAGAGATGAAGACAAACACATGAGCTGAGATGTACTGTGTGTGGTTTTACTCTCGCCCTCTCACCGTTTGAGATGGCGACACATGAACTGCAGTGTGTCATGGTTCGGAGGAGGCATGTTGAGCACCAGACACTTCAAACGATCCACTTTATCCATGTAATCGGACATCTCTGCAACACAGAGCAAGACATGTCAGTTCACAATAAAATATCGTAATTTGCATGCCATTTCATCTACTTTATTAGCATCGGAAACCTGATTGACATCCACTCTGTTAGCATCCACTATCTAATCTTATACAGCAGCATGCAGCTATCAGCACTGTGGTTTGATTAACAGTAAACTGATGATCCCTCCCTGTGCTCACACGTGCAAACAAGTCCAACTGATTGATAAGAAACAGGGGTTTCATACCAAGAATGCATTTACATTCATTATAATTTTTTCTTAATATGCAAGTTTTCTTACTGAATGTAAGATGCCAGATTATCTACTGTTTTAGGATAAGTAAAGGATATTATGATACACTGCTTTATCACAGAATTTCATGCAAATGAATTGATGAAAAACACAGTTAAAGTTTAGTGATATTATTTAATTTGGAATTTTAAATACTTTTTTTTTTACTGTCAACAAACCCCATAATCAAAACCATAATCAGTGACTTGATCCTACTAACAAGTGTTGTATGTGAGCCTGATTATATTCCTCACTGCAATATACTATTAAAAACACAACTGAACCATACTGCTTGACAATTTTGAGTCAATTCCATATTCCCCATCCTGCTGCCGTAAATACTGAGCATTCATCCGCAGCTGAAAATAGTCCTTCTACTAGTACTTCTTTTTGAGTCACCTTTGCTTAACCTACAATGGCCAGCTGTGAATAGGCTTTTAAGAAATTCAACTATATATTAAAGGTCTGTTTTTAACAGTGGGAATGAGAGGGCAGGGAAGTCAAAGAAACACAGTCAAAGATGAACTAACAGATTGTTGGTTTTGGTATTTTCATGGAGTTTGTTGACAAAAAGAAAACATAGAATAATGCCAGCCTCATCCTTTAAATTATTTGAATATGATTCAAATATAAAATTTCCATGAGTTGACACTTACGGGATTTGTGTGAGAATATCCAGCTAAAATGTGAGGATTTTTTTTTGCAGTAAAACCATCAGTTCATTTTCAATACTGCTCAATAAATTTCAGTTTTGTCAGTATGTAATTACTCTTCTCTCGCCTTGGAATTCATGCAATTTTCTTTTTGGGAAGCGCCATTTTATTTTCCTGTGTCCATATATCTTTCATGATATATGTGGTGTTGTGCAACATTTTCTAGAGGTGGAAAAAAAGTGCTGTAAATACACTATATTCTATAATGAAGAAAATTACTTCCACCACAACTTGACAAAGTGTGAAAGTGCCCAAGTAAAGAGGGGGTTGAACTCTCTAACCAAGACTGTCCTGGTTTTGACTCATTAAAACCACAGCAGTGTTGTGAGTGTTCAAAATAAAAGCACATCAGAGGATAAATAATAAGGTGAGGTTAAAAAGGATCCTACGCAGCCATTCTGGCGGCGTAGAGGTTTTAAGACGTTGGTCATGTGATTGCAACATCGGCAACTTTAACACAACCAAGGGACTTTCATGCATATAACCCCTCCTCTCTCTCTTTTGTCTCATATCCTGTCTGCTTTCCACTACACACTACCAAATAAAAGGCAATAAATGCCCCAAAAAATACTTGGAAAAAATATGTCCTATAAAAATGTCTCACCTCAAATATACAGACTTAATGAGAATTTAGCTTTTATTTCGTACAAACTTCATTCAAGTACCCAACATTAAGGTGGGATGGTATATACAGTAGAGGTCACTCACTGACTGTCTCCACGATGTCAGTGAAGAAGCCGAAGGGCACCAGGGGCTCGGGAAGCTCGCGAAAGAAAAGTTTCAAAGCTCCTGTGATGACATGAATGTCGTCCCAATCACTCTCGTCCAAATTCAGCTTCTCCTCTGAAAAACAGGGAGGAGGGAGGAGGAGGGAGGGAAGGAGAGGATGAGAGAGAAATTCATACAGACAGTGAACAAAAGGCAAGGCAATATGAACGAGAGCGACAAAGACAAGAGGTACACAAGTGGAGTTACAGTCACAGTATGGTTTAGTGAAGAACATGAACAGAAGAGAGTGTGAATTCACGTCAGTGTTAAAGCATAACATGAAGGCTTGTAGCTGCAGGAAGGAGATAGAAATGGTCTGTAAAAGTAAGACACAGAAGCACAAACACATATAAAGCACACATCACACACCAATGCTTCTTAAATGGAAGAACCACAGGGAACAAAAAAAATAATATAAAATAATTTGACCTCAACGTCAAGACTTTTAATATTTATGACACAAACAAGTATCTAATGATGAGAAACATTAGTCAGTGAGATAATACTGTGGGATTAGAGCACATCACAGTACACAAGCAGCTGATTCTCTGCTTCATCCACTTGGTGGCAGCCATGGACTGTGTGAGAGCTCTCTGTACAACCTGCTGCGTGTTATTACATCAGAAAACTTAAAGCAGAAAAGCCTAAGGGACACACATACATTCTGGAAATGGTAGCACAAGCACCAGACTGTTCAGTGCACGTCTGCACTGAAACTCAGCTCTGCGTGTCAGTCTGTGGGTGGGCGTTTTGAGGAGTTTTTGATTAAGGTGTTCACATTATGCAACACACAATGCACAAAACAAGCAGGCCGAGTAACACGTGAGAGCGACTGTTCTCCTCATCACTTCTGAATCTACCTTGTACCAACTCCGCTGGGAACATGTAACGGCCGTCAGTGGTCACCGCTCGCTCTGCAAAAATTGAACAGTTAGTCGGCTTTCCTTCAGCGCCTGGTTTCACAAAAGGATGTCATGTAGTGGGACAACCACAGGTTTCAAGCAGGTGAGTGTGTGTTGTGTTTATACAATATAATATGTAATCAGAGTAAACAAAACAGCATCAGATGACATTCATCTTGACAGAAAAAATAGGGAGATAAAATTCAATTTCTGACAAATGCAGGAAAAATCAACTTCAACCTGCCACCTCTTCTCTCCTCCCCCAACATTTTTCTCTCAGTTTTCATTCATTATCAGAGGCTAAATTAAACATTCAGTTTTCCCCCTCCCCTTCATCCTCACCGTGGTTCACCAGGAAGCGTAGTTTCTGAATGACTGCCAGGTTCCCTGACACTCTGTAGATGCCGTCAGTGTCCAGTCCTGCAACATACCACACAGAGTTGGTTAGATCAGGGGAACTCCACTGGTGTACGTAAGGAGGTTAGACTCAAAACCAAACTGACACATTATTTAAAACACAACTGAGTGCAAGATACAAATTGTTTTCTCAGATTTTAAGACAGTCTGTGCTGATAAAATTGTTTTGCTGGTCACATTTTCTGCACATCAATAATAGAATGTGCTTAAGAAGTTTGTTTCATGCGTGCCCACAAACGTGAATAAAGCAAAGCACATTTTCACACTTTTAGACACCTTGTGAGTAGTTTTGAACTTCCTCTTAACATTTAGTGTGTTTCTTGGTGTCCCTACAAAGTTTTCTTATGACAAGGAATTTCTGCTATTTACACACTAGGTGTCAGAAGAACAAGTCATATATTGATTGTTCATATCCTCAGAGCTCTGACAGTGTCACAGTCACAAGGAGCCACTGACTGGCATTTAATGCATCATGGAACCGCTATTAAACATACAGCAACTCTGCAGCAGCTATGTAGGAGAATTGTTAATATTAGTTGATTATCTTTTATTCTGTTGTTGTTGCCAAGTTATGTTAATTTAACTTGTATGGGCCCTGAAATCTCAAATCTGTTTGTAAGTGCTTCATAATCTGTATGAGAGCTGAAATGATTAGTCAATTAATCAAAATTGAAAAAGAAAATCAATCTGCATCCATTTTGATAATCAATTAATTGTCATTTTATGAGCAGAAATGCTAAAAGTTTACTTGTCCTTTACTGGTTTACTGGTATGTATTTCTTCTGAAATCATTATATACTTTTACTATGAGAATTAGTAAAATAGTTCCTCTTTCTCTTTTTCCAGAAGTGTTTCAGTCTGTCACAGCCTCGAACATAAATGTCTCAATCTGAAACAGCTCCCTAGAAATATTTAATTCATCAAACCCAGGTTTTTAAAGCTCTTGTGATCAAAACACTGATTTTTTTTTTTTTTCGTATTAAATATTTATTTGCAGCATTGTTTCTAAACAGTTCCCCAAACAACTCAATTTTCTCTCATTTAGATCTCTCTCTAGCTGGCAGCTGTCATGACTTCTTTTCTGTGCATTTCAGTTCTCTGTCGGACAATCATAAACATTTCTCAGTAAATTTGTGTTGGATGATTCACATCGCAGACAATGGGGGCAGAACTGCCGTCAAGTGACTGATGCTCAAAACAGGATTGAGGGTGTTTTTCTCATGTGTCCGCTCTATGCTAAAAATCACATTAACAGGCTGTGTGTTTTGCAGCAACTGTACCTCTCTTCTCCACAGCCTCAGTACAAAGTCTGACGAAGCGAGGGACGGTGCTCTTCTCTCGCTCACAGAGCATCTCCAGACGACAGCCAAACACCTGATCTGAAGGGTGATGACAGACGGACACAAACACACACGCTTTTTATGTCGGTTCAGAAGTTTTTTTCTCAAATAACTGTGCCAAGATATGATGTAAGAGCTACAAGCTCAAGTTAATCTAGTGATACATTTAGTGTTCACTATGGGAGAAAAACCTCCATGTTGCCAGCAGAGATGTAAGCTCACCCTTGATGATGCAATACAACTCATATATGTTACTGTATATACTATAGGGAGAAAAAAAATCATATGTAACCCTTTACTTCACAGTATGCTTCCATTATGCTGCTGTATGATCAGACTGTGTTATCTTTAACAAGAACTGTGATGAACTTGTGTCATCAAAAAAATAGAATCAGTTCAATCATAATTAACCACACAAACAAACATTTCTATTTTCAATCATACTTTCAAAATAGCTGGGAAAGTATTTGTATCAGTCATCATCAGCTTCTTCACTTCTAATGACAGGCAGAATGTTACGCCTCCTAGTGGATGAGGATGTAGTTGAGGTTACACTTCAGAACTTTAAGGGAGCTGTAGCTTTGCAATGCAAACCAAACAATTGTTTGTTATCTTTGTTAAAATGAGGTTCAGGAAACGTCCTGGTGAACTTGAGGCCTAAGATGCTGACCATGTAAATGCAACATCCCCGATTTGAATCTGGCCAGGAACCATGTCTTTCTTTTTCTCTTTCTGTCACCTCTCTACTGCTTGCAATCAAAAAAAAGGTTTTGTTTCTAGAACTTTTATCTTTTTCTCCAGTAGTGATTTTCAGAAAGACTCAATATAGAAGTGTGGTAATACAGTTAAAAAAGGAAAAAGATTTTGGTATTGAAATTAGTAAAAGAAATTTGATGAGTGATACATTTAAAGAAAAAAACAACATCAAGACTCTCAGTAAGAATGTGATTTGTTATGTGCCTGCAGTGTGAATGTAGCACAAGACACGGAACTCTACCGAAGGGATAAACAGCATTCTTTAAAAAAACATTCCCTCATTTTCATTTGTTATTGGAGGTGGCCAAAAGAGTGCGGTCGGACACATCGAACCAAAATCTCCCATAAGTGTTCAATTGTGTTGAGATCTGGTGACTGTGAAGGCCGCAACATATAAACACTAACCATTCAGTGGTCCATTGTGCCCTCATTGTTTTTCTCCACTCATTTATTCAGGTTTTTCCCTCAATTTGTTTCTTTATTTAAATAAAAAAACAAACAAACATATTTTACTTAGGATATGGGAATAAGCAAAAACAAAGGATTGTTTCAGCATAAAAAATGATCCGTAAGATGTTATAACAGTGTTGTAATCAGCAGGCAAGCAGCGTGAAAAATGTTGTCATTTTGGGGAAGCTCTTATTAAACAGGCAAGGAGGATTGCAACGCACATTCACTAGGGGATGTGGCATCGCTGAAGGTTAAATACTGAGATTTCCTGCCAGCCATCAACTGTGATGTAGCTCAGCTCAAAATATCTTCAACTTCCCAACAAAAGTCGAGTGGATAGTTTTAGCTGTAGAAGTGTGGTCTTGTAATATTAAAAACTAAAGAGCTAAAGAGAACACATACTTCCATCATTCACCACTGCACTGCATACAGCTGAATAAAGGATACTTGCATTCTAATAGTGTAAAACTTCAAAAAGAAATCTCACCTTTAATGAGCCCTTTTTCCTGCAGCGCCTGCAAAGGAGGTCTCTTTAGGATCAGCTTCTTCAGTCGGGTCTTCACTCTCTTCCTCTCGGTGTTCTCCAGGTTGGAGGACGAGCGAGGGACTGCAGAGGAAGGAAAGGAGGAGGTGGAAGAAGATAAGGAGGAAGAGGAGGAGGAGGTCAGTGCGGGGCAGGAGAGCAGATGAGAGGGGATGGTGGTGAGGATGAAAAGCGGGAGGGCCGGACGGCGGCGGAGGTGAGACAGGACTGACGGGGGGATTATTTGCCACGGGGGCCGTGTGAAAATATAAGTGGGCTGGATGGAGGAGAGGATGGAGGAGAGGATGGAGGGATGTAAGAACCCTGCATGGAAGTTTAGAGAAAAAGAGTGATGATGATGATGAGGATGACTGAGTGAGAGGTTGTCAGTAAAGTGAGATGTCGAGCAGGGACGGTTTTATGTGACAGCGTTGTGTGAAGGAAGGAGGTCAGGATGGAGCGTTGAGAGGAATCATGTGGTGACTTACGCGACGTTCTCCTCTCATCCTCGTCTCCACTGTGGTCCAGCATCTCCACGCTGCCAGCTCGCCTCAGAGAATACAGAAGGACGTTGTCTAACGGGTTCTCGCGGTCCTGGAAGGCAGGCAGAGTGAAACAGTGCTCACTGTGTTAACTGCATCATATACAAACATTACACAGAAGTTTAAAGATCCCCTCCAGACTTGTATTAAGACATTTTTACAAATTATTTGCTTGGAAAGGTGTTTCTGATGTTTTTTCTGCAAATATTTCCATTCATTAAAATGAATCTACTCCTTCTCATTAAAAATTCCAGAATCTGTGAATATGCAATTTGGTCTTTATTTCTGAAGTTTTCCTGCTGGACACAAGATGTCTCCTACTTCACTGTAAAATCAGTTCTCAGTGTATGTGCACTAGAGGCTTCAAGTTTCTACATCACACTTCCTCATTGACTTCTGAACTATTTGTGTTATCACAAATCATACTTGTAGCCTTGACCCTTAAAATCAGATTTTCAGTGAACAGATAGAAACTTCCATTGTCAGCAAATGAATGTGAAAACATCCTTCTGGTGTCAAACTCTACACATACATCATTCTGCACAGTCAAGGGCAAAAATCCGGAACAAGAAGAACCAATTTTCGAGTGGAGGGAGACTCTAAAGACATTGCATCAAAGAAAAAGACAGCTGGTAATTTATGTAGGAAAACAAAATGATGCTTTAATTTAGAGCTCATCATAAATACATGAGAGTTTAAAAAATTACAATACATTTGCCAATTTGATCTTAAACTGTTTTGTTAAGAATCCATTCAAAGTCTAACAGTTTATTCACAGTCTAATATTCATTCTCTTTTAGTACCCAAAAAAATATCTGGCTAGTGGGTTTTATAAGTTTGTTTTTTACAGAAAGTGGATGCCTATGTTTATAAGAACTGTGAGATTGAACCAAACAAAATAATGAGGTAAAATACACTAAGAAGCTGTAATGTAGAGCTGAGGGGAAGTACAGAGTCATTACTACATGCACATAACACATACACATACATACATTTGACACTCTTAATGTATCCATATTAATTGTTAATATCGATTAGTGCGAGTTATAGTTTTGATATGGATCCCTTCAATTTGGTAATTAAATATTTGTAACCAGGGTACAACGTGGGACATTTTGAAAACTAAATCTAAAAGAAACTAAAAAGGTAAAAAGAATAAGACAGGAAGGAGTTCAAGGTTGTGGATAACTGTGGGTTTAATATTCAATGAAAGGCAGAACATCAACCTTACATACTGAGGGTATGATCCAAAGGGAAGCCACTAATAGAGAAGTGGTACATTGAAAGTACAACTCTGTGTGTTTTGTGACTCACCAGTCTGTCGATGACATTCTGGATGGTGGTGTACCACTCTTTGATCAGAGAGTCTGTCTCCGACTGCAGCAGGAACTCGTTTCCTGTCACCGTCCTCAGCTACGGTACACACATTTACAAAACACATTAATGTTGGATGTATTTTTTTCATTTTAGTTTAATTTTAGTTTCAACAAAAGTTGTCATGTGTTAAGCTGACACATCTGGACGTTTCTTCTTTTTAAAAACAGCATTCTCACCTACATTTAAACCTGCCACATTTCAATGGAAATGTAATTTGTTCTGCTTCCTCCTCCTCACCTAGGGTCACTATAGAGTGACCGGGTGAAAAAAGCTTCCTACTCTCACTTCCCTCACTGATAAGTGACCCTTTACTGACAGAAGTATGATTCTATGTTTTGCTGTTAACCTGATGTGACATTGTTGTCACTGTACATCAGCTCAGAGCAACTGTTCAAATGAAAATCAGAGTCACGGAACATTTTATGCTCACGTCTAACACACACACAACAGTTTGTTTATATTCTGTGATTGAAGATTACCTTGAATACGTTCTTCTTGCTGGACAGTTCATTGGCCCAGTGAAGCTGCGCTCCTCTTAAATCCACACTGCTCTCAGGGCGACTGTTTCCTGGTTTCTACAGGTACACACACAAAATAATTAAAGCTTTGTTCTATTTACTCAACACTTCGTTTCGTTGGCTGAATCAACTCACATATGTTTCTAAGAATGGAGTTTAGGTGTGACCACTTTTTGCCCTTTTTGACTGACATTTACATTATGACCAACTTTCACACACAACACCTGCAACAGGTTTGTGTGACCTCTTTTATGAACAGAGGAGTTGATGTGTGTCATTTTACTGCAAAGACCCATGAAGAGGAAAATGATAAAAGCTTATGATCTTTGTGCAACAGATCAGAGTCAGATGACTTCAAAAGTTACTTCACAATGTTTGATTTAAGAAATCCACCATGTAAAAAAACATCTAAAAAAGACATCTGCACTAACAAAGTGACTCAAAGTTGGCTGATTTTAAAATCAAGAAATTTGCTTAATGTAATGATTTTCACTCAGTCTTTTTTATTATATACAGACAAACAACAACCTAATTTATGTTTTTGAAAAACAGTATGTGCTGGTCTGAGCTTTTACCCAGCTAGAAGGCGTCTGTGATTTAGGATCTTTGAAGAAAACCAAACTGTTCCCGACCAGCACGACCCAGGAAGGGCTCCAATTTTTCCTGCAACCCAACAAACACACATATACTGGTTCAGAGAAGATTCAGCCCAGCAAATCATATTTACCATCATTTATTCAAACACAATATTCATACAATCAGACTCAATCTAATGTAACTTTAATAGGAGCAGCCTCATGACGCCTCACCTCAGTTTCCGGCCTCCTTCTGCAATTTTTGTCTTGTTCAAGAGGCCGGCTTTCTCCAACTCCTAAGAACACATTAAAAGGGTCCATTAAAAAAAAAAACTGCGATATTCAAGCACTAATATGTAAACTGTCATCACTCAGAGAAGGCAAGTATGGCTTTAATAATAAGAGTATGTGAGGAGAAGTTAAAATATTAACAGTAAAGTACAGCAGAGGGCTTTTCCTCTGTGTAATATACTGCATCCTGAGCGAACTCATTTAACTTGACTGTTGCATCATTCAAAAAAATAGCAGGAGGGGAGCTGCTCTAAAATCTCCCACTGCGGTGTGGCCCCGTTTAAGGTGCGAGAGAACAGAATTAATACTAACTACAGAGTTCTAAGTTTTGAGTACAGTATATAAAAACAGAGAGGAACAAACTAAGGAAAAGAAGGAAGACCGATTCCAAAGAGAGAACAGAGAGAGATCATAGAGATAATCCTATGTTTGTCATGTTCAAAGAATATAAAAATTACATTAAAAAACTCAGATTAATACAAAGATCTCAGAGTGGTCAGTTTTCTCAATTTTCTTTTAACTTAAAAAATGGTTTTGAATGAACTCAGAAAATCACATGAATTCTGTAAAATCCTTATTTTGGATAACTGGATAGTAGTCAGTAGAAAGCCAGAGCTAACAGAGCTTTATGACCACTGCGTTGTTTTTTTACTGGTATGTTGGGGTAACAGTCTGTTCGTTCAAGTCCATTAAAAAGGCTGGTTGTATAATTAACCCTCGGTGTGATGGTTTTAGTAGTATGGTCAGGTATTTTTAGTTCAAAAGTAAAAAGCAGTGTTTTCTCACCGGTGTGCAGCCATCGCCATTGTCAGGAGAGCTTTGGGGAGACGGAGGCTCCACAACAATGTTGGTCACATTACAGGTGTAATCTTTGCACTGGTGGACCAGCTGAAAGACAGGAAGTGATCATTATCAGCTGTGTTCTTTTGTTTTAATGTGTATATATGCATATGTCCAGTGTCATGTGAAAAGTGTCTGTTGGAGTATATGTGCATTTCCTCTTCTCTGCATGTCTGTTAGATACTCTACACACAATTTATGAGCTTGTGTGTCCATGCTCTGGAGGTGAATACCTTGCCGTTCTCAGGCAGGGTCATAGATTGGGAGTGGCTGAGCTGCTGCTTGACATCATGCAGGGGGCCAGAGTTATGGAACTGGGCTTCGGCATTGTTGAACGCCATCATGCTCAGGGTGTCAGAGGAGGCGGCACGCTGCATGCTCTTCACGGGGGTTTAAAGGTCGGGGTCAAATGTTTGGGTCAGTGGCAAAAGGTGGAACAGACAAACAAGGGAAAGGGAAATTACTGATTTATTGTGTGGGAACTAAAAAATGAATACAATCAGCTCCCATTGTATTTTTACGTCGTCATGTAGATACATTTTAAAGTGAGATCTGATATGTGTTTGTTTTCTTCTGAATAGGAGACTTCAGTAGAAGCTTTTTCTTTATATTATATTTACAGTATATTTTAGTATTTAGCTGATGCTTTTGCCTAGAGCAACCTTGAATGAGTGCAACAGTACAATGAGCATAAACTCCTAAACAATTAAAACCACAAACAAGTAAAAGTAAAGAGCAACATAAAGGTCAGGGTCTTAGTCATGCAGTTGCAATTTCCTATGGGAGCAACTTTGGGTAACACATTTTATGTGACATCATTTACTTTGCACTTGCACAGGAATACAATTCAAGCAAGCATGCAAAACTTCAAGGAAGATATTGACTATTCCATTTGCACTATACTTTTGATTTGTCTGTAGTAATAGTCTTCCACCACAGGCAATAATTTGTCCTCATTGCAGCTTTTATTCCCATATGCTCTTTCACCTTTTCATTCCATGTTATGCCCAAGATGAAGACCTTTGCTCAAGGTCAAAAAAGGGTTGAAATAATTAGTTTAGATAAGAAAGTGCCACAGTAATGGCACTGAATGCTGGCTTGCAAATGTCAATGCAACCTCACTGACTTTGGTCAACCACACTGCCTCAGTGTCAGTACTTCAGCAAGTTTTATTTTCTTTTTCAGCTCTCAGTATCATACATTGGTGGCCATTATGAAACAATGCAACAATGCAACAATGCAACAATGCTACATTATAACTTCATTTACATGTTTGAATTGCAAATATGAACTGAGGCATTGTAGCCCTCGGAGAAACAATACTGACGACAAGCCTTTACACACTGACAAATGTGGACAAACAGCAGTTTCCTTGAGAAGTTCAAATTGTTTGCTTTACTTCACAGGAAGAAAGACAGCGATGCATGAAATATATATATGCTTACAGTCCCGCACATAAATATACGTGTGCATGATCACACAGAATTCACACAATTTAAAGTTTTCATTCAGCAACAGCCATAATTAAGTACCTTTCCCAATCCCTGTAACCTAGTTACAACAATCAGGCTAAATATCCTTCTTAATGTTTGCCATCTTTTCATGCAAGGAGGATTAGCACTAAATCTGCTCTGGAGAGGAGGCCTTTAAAAGGGCTTTAAACCAAGCGCACCCACACCCCACTGTGATGCAACATGTTGCAGTAAGAATTGCTTGGGTAACCGCCTTTTTCTTTTTACACCATGATTTGCTATTTCACCACCTTAATATGCATAAATGCTGATCTCTGAGAATCTAAAGAGCATAGCTGGCATTACTTTAATGTATTCTACAGTAATACAGTGGAGATGCAGTTTTTGCTAATGTAAGGACTCAAGTTCATTGATTTTCATGAGGAAAATACCCTCCATCAAAAGGCCTTTAAGTGCTGATAAAACACTTAGGATTACCTTCCCAGTCAGGCATGCGAGCAGAAAAACAAGAAAAGGGTTGTCAGCTAAACGCTTTAAAAAGAATAGGCAGTCCAAGTAATCTATATATATATATTTTTGTACAGACATACAGTTAATGGTAGTTAATACTGACAAGTCAAGGTGGCAGACTTCGCCACCAGAATAGTATGATGTCCCGTTTTGTTTAGCAAATGTATTCTGTTGTGTAGGAAGAGTACGCAAAATTGATAAAGGGTGCTCATCTTCAACTTTACTCCTTGTCAGGAGTTTTTTTTACAAGGTGTAAGTCAAAGTGAAATAGCTTTAGATTCCTCCTGGCTATGAAAAAGTGCAGCAGGTAGGGTTTTACCTGTTTCATCTGCCAACCACCGTCAGTATTCCTCTGGTGGCCCCCCAAGAGAAAATCAGGTGACAGCTAGAGAGAAAGAGAGACAAAAGACCGGAAACACTGATACAGTTACTATTGATATTTCCTTTTATTTTAAAACTACGAAATACCACTTTCAATGAAGTACCATTTTCTGTATTGAACTGCAAAAAAGATCAAAGAGCATTTAACTTTCTGAAAACTAGACGTCAGTATCTGTGCGACAAACAAATTGATACAAAATGGCAGCAATTTGGGTAAATTTGACACCAGCGTGTAAAAACAGGATGCTGACAAATGTGTTCAGTTAAGATCAACCTTGAAGCCTGGGCTAGCATAGCCGCTGACAACAAAACTATACTCTTCTGCTCCGTTTACATCCTGATGGCTAAAAATGCTATTTGATTCACCACCACAGCGCAGAGGTTCACAGACAGACACACATACACTTGTGCCTGTATTCAACTGAAGTTAATCAGAGGCAGTTGCTGCCGTTAGTTCAGTAATACCGAAACACACACTGCATAGTACTGGTTTTAGTCAAGCATGCTGATTTTAAGTTACTGAACTGAATCACACATGTCCACAGAAATCCAGTCATATCAACTTGTTGAGACAAAGCCTAAGTGAGTAAACTATATTAGCACATCAATCAAATGAAATAGATTTCCATTTAAAAGGCAGAACATTTAACATATGAAATTACACACCAATAATGATATGGAATGAAAACAACAACACAAAGTATATAATGTGTAAGAAATGAAAATGAACTCACAGCATAAGTGCTCATTATTACTGATCAACAAGTTATACAATCCAGGCCAACTCTAGTCCTTGTTTAAGTCCTCGGCTGTCTGTCGTCTCACGTCATGACACTTTTTGTCTGAGTGTCAAAATATAAAAAACATTCATCTCTCTCCCTTTTGTCGCAGCCTGCCTCTACTTCCCTATTCTAGAGGGAAGCTGGCTTTATCAGTTGGTACAGTCATGTCTCATGTAAAGTAGCTCAGAATAATCACACCAGAACGTTGCTAACATTGCCACATCAACCACAGTCCAACAGCTTTTGTTTGCAAGTGTGCAGGCAAAGTACTTCAGTAAACGTAATAATACCACATTGTTAACATAGTTCATTACAAGTCCAGCTTCAGCCTTTATAATAACAGCCTTTATAATAACTCACAATGACAGGAATTGGACCTTACATGCTCCCAGATTGTTATGTTACTGCATTTTTATTACTGATACCTTAGCGAGTAGGCAGCATTTTAAACTCACTTTAACTACTTTTTGTTAGGTAGTTTGACCCAGTGAAATAGAAAATGTAAAAGAAAAATATCCACATAGCCTACTTGTATTTTGGAGGAAAATAAAATGCAAAAATAGGATTACAATTTGGTGAGGCTCCTCTTCATATATTTACAATCACCACAATCACAATAACCAGTACGACTCCTCAACACCCACCTCCACCAAGATGAGTCAGTTTAACACCTTAATAACACCTCCAGCTGTTGAGTGTGTGTGGAAACTAGAGAGGAGGCGAGCAGAGAGGTTAAAATAGACATCTAAAATTAACAGATAATGATAGAAATGTCATTAAATGTTCCAAATAGTAGTAATACAAAACAAAACTTGACCAATCCTAATGAATAAAAGGGGCCGGGCCTAAAAATGTATAATTCCAGGAACACTATGTCTTATAGTAATTATACTTATTCACTTTGTGTGAATACCTGAGTTCAAAAAGCACAGGAAGGAGCCAATGTGCTACGGGTAAAATGGTTTTCAAAAATAAAATCTAGAGAACACTGTGTGCAAACAAGTTATATGGGTCACTCAGGTTTTAACACCTGGGCCATTAACTCGTGTGGCATTCAGTATGCATTATATATCATTGGTGAAGTTCCTGTTTGGTAACACATGTAGCACAGAATAAAAAATGACACATATAGGTCAACAGAATGCATCTCAAACTGACTTGATGGGGGAATCACTGCTTTGATCATGTGGGAATATTTTTGATGAGCAACATTAAATTTGAAACACTGACGCAACATTGAGGCAACGCAACCTTGAGATGCAAAATGCTTATCTCTAACAATCTGGATCACGCAGCTCGCGTCACTTTACAGCTTAGGTGTCGTCATTGATTCTGTGGATGGGTCAATTTCAGTCACTGGCGGCTGTTGCAATAATTCTCTTCAGAAAACCTTACGTCTGAAACAACAGATGTACTTCCTCAATCGGAGTGTATAAACACAAAAAAGGTGCAATGAATGAAACAGTGGATGTTTGACTATTATAGCATTTGTGAGGTCCAGGAGGCTGATGTGAAGTTTCAGTGAGTGGTTTAAATTTAGCAATGTTTTGTAATGTTTTGGATTTAAAAGAGCCCTCTGTCTCCCTCTGTGTGGCTCTAATGGCTTCTGCTCATCTGCATCAGATCAAGAGGCATTACCTTGTTATTCCCTTCAGGGATTAGCCCAACAAAAACCCCATTGGAGAGAGGAAATGTGTGTCAGGGGCAGTTAATAAATAAATAAGTGAGGCAGCGAGTTAGTCAGTAAATGATGGGGCAACTAGAAAGATGTAATCCCCTTTTTAATTTGGCCACCGCTCAGCATTTCTCCCTGCTTTAATCTGGAACACAGTCCTGGTCTGGACCCTTTGCGCACTGTGGGTAACAGACAGATGCCGACAATAGATTTATATGTATGTCATAATGTGTAGAAAAGTATTTTTTGTGTCACTGTGGTTTGTGCTGTCTGTCGTTCTAATGTCAGAGCACAGCTGTTTGCACTTACAAAATGTCACATAGGAATGATTATTTAATACTAATCATTATTTACATCACAGGACAGTGCAATAAGTTAAGAATATAAAAGCTTCTTGACAGTTCTGAAGAACCAAATGAATGATTGTAAAATATATAAACCAACCACTTTGACTAATTACTGACTTGGCACACAGTGTCATAAACACATTCCTCACAACCTCATCTGTACAAACCTCCTTGTACACAAATGACTGAATAAAGAAAACATACACAAAATAAATCTGCAATACATAGCAACAGCAGGAGTACACATTGAGGTGTAAGAGTTCACTTCAAAGGAATATCTCCACCCTCAGAAACTCCTGTATGGTTAGAGATAATCAGTCTGTATGGTGATAAATGTGTGTGATATTCAGCTTTATTTATATGGCACTTTAAAGGCAACACAGGTCAAAGCTCAAGAAGATGCTTTTCTTGGGTGTGTATGTGTTGCTCTCTGTTCAGTTACTGGCAAAGGGTGAGAAAACATCAACAGAAGCTGAGCAACTGAGTTATTCAAATTAAGTCATGTATCATCTCTTTTTTTTGTTTTTATATTATTTTTTTGTTTTTTTTATATAGTGACAGCTGAGAGTGACAGAAAGGGGGGACAGAGGGGGGCTGAAAGTTAGATTTGACTCAGAATTTGTACATTGGGCACATACTCTACCAGGTGGGGACGCCCTCACGTATCATCATTATGCAAGTATAACTACATTCATTCATTTTGTCAATATGGCCGAGGCAAACCTCATCCTGATCTCATCATCCCAAAAACTCACACATCCTGTGATTACGTGAAAAGTGTTCCATTTACCATATAAGCTAAGGTCATTCAGAATCTGACTGTTAAATAACACAATGTGTCATCAGGGAGGCTGAATTTTACAGAACTTACAGTACAGTGGTCTTACCCCGTGCGTTGTTCCATTACCAGCTTCAGGAAGTGGTAATGACAGATGGTTGGTTTCTCTCGGTAATGTCTGAGGTTGTACAGGACTGCCCTGCCAGATAAAGAAAAAAAGAATATATTGATTGTGAAATAGGAAAGGTCTTGAGATGCATTCTTAGCTGTTAACAATAGCCATAGCTATTCTCAACTATATTGTTAAACCCACACGTCTTTGAAAGGATCAACAAAGTTTCCCATAGGTAGCATTATTGTTTAATTGTTTAATTGTTAGACTGACTATATTTTAAGTTTGTGTTATTTTGTCAGTTTTCTATATATGTAGTTAGTTATTCTCATAACTCCAGGACAAAATCCACCTAGCAGCACCGTTTTACGGTGGGTTATGTGCCCGAATATTTTTTGGCAGAGAGCAGTAACTTCCTGGAGTCTCCGCTGGTTGCCTAGCAACTGCTCAGAGCCTCAGCCATTTTTACACCTGTTTTTTTGCATGGGTTACGGAAATTAGATATAATGTGTTAAATGGTAAGCTTTAGAGGTGCTGATTTTGTCACCTTTGAACAAAGCCAGTCTAGCTGTTTCCTGTGCTTAACGAAGCTTACTGTCTCCTAGATGTAGCCTTATATATTTAATAGACCCAAATACCAAACTATATATATATATATATATATATAAGCTGTCTGTCCATATCAATGACCTTTCCCACTTATTATGTAATATTTAACCCTTAAAGTTCAATGTGACCCTATGCCAAAGTGAGTCTTGCCATGTGCACTATACTTTAGCTTCAAGCTGTGGAAACCTGTCCTGTGATCACTGCGGGTGCAACCCTCTATGCATCACCTCATGTCTCAGTAAAGAGAAAATATGCAAGCCAGGGTGCTCTCCCTTAGGTCTTATGAAGTTCTTTGGCTGAAAAGGTCCCTTTTAGTGCTGATACAGTCAAACTATGTGAGCATATAAATGAGCAGACTATTTTACTCTGCACCCTGACCCCTTTCTATCCTCTCCTTTGAGAAAATAAACTTCAATCCAGCTCTGAAATTGCCCACCTTTTCAAATGTAAATGAATTTTAGTATAAGAAGAAGATTTAGGAGGAGTAACAGCGAGTGGACACCGGCTGTGTCATGAGCCTTACCTTGTTGGTGGTGTGTCCACGGGACCGGCGAGGGGGTTTCCAGGACCTCTCCTTGGTGATGCTGTTGACATAATAGCTTCTTCCTGTGGACGAGTCCAAGTAATGCTCCCACAGGTCCAGGATCTGAAGAGGCTGCTGACCTGGGGCAGGGCTAGGTGGCTCCAGCTGTGACAGACGTTTCTCTGTCTGCGTTTCAGTGTAAAGAGGGGAGTCCTGCCAAGACAACTGGGACATATAGGACTCTGTTGGGACCTTGTATTTAGAAAGAGTAAAGGGGGGAAAGAGAAAGACAGAGGTAGAGAAAGAGAGAGAGGCAAAAGCAGAGGTGGACATTGAGGAAAAAGAAATGAGACATGAATACAAATCTAAAAAACATTCTTGTCAAAAATGGTTTTAATTGGACTTAAATTAGCTACAACTTAAGGCTGGCAATATTGTATATTTTCCTTAAAATCCCATGAAAAGACCACAACCACCCTTTTATTTGTCCAACTAACAAGGTTTGCCTGTGTGCCCAGAGCCTGATATGTCTGGTGCAATAGACCTCCATCAAAACAATTAAAAGCACATAAATGAACCACGTGGAGACATGTTCCTTTATTACAATGAAAATGGGCACTGTAGTTTAGTGAGCCTCTCAGTACTTCACATCCTTTCAACCCTGTCTGTGGTTCTCAGTCGCAAAGCTCATTTGTCACTAATGAAAATGTAAATCTTAAAAATTTTTTAGAAATGTCTCAATAAATTCCTAAAACAAGTTACTCCAACAGGGATAAATAGTACATTTGTTGGAGAATATTGTCAGTTGTGAACTAATACACATTTTGTGTGCTAGTGAGCAAGATGGTGTGGGCTACTAATTAAATTTAGGGGTTATGTGCTTTGCTCAAGGGCACCTCGGCTGCCCCGGAGGTGAACTGTGTGTGTTTTTGGACAAAAATTGAGCTTTATGGCACAGAAGAATAAGCTATATCAGGCTACTGTTCACTGAAACCTTATTTACCTAAAGTGAATGTATGTGTATTTGTTTTTCTGTTTGTGCAGTCAAGTTAGTATTGGAATATATATATGTATGTTTGTGCCAATGTATGGTCCAGCGTATGTGTTGAGTTTTTCTTTATCCATATCAAGGTTATACAATTAGTACAGTAAGTGTATACTTTAGATACTTTACAGTAAACTGTCCAAATAAGCTTTAATTTGTTCAGAATAGTACCACAAGAAGCCGACAGCAGTGCCATGAACAAAAACAGTGTGCAAAGAAGAGATAGAAACCCCACAGAAATCACAAAGAGAAACAAATAAATCCCCCTGCCGCTTGCTATAGAACAACCCGTCAGACTTTGGATTAAGACAGAGCTTATAGAAACGTGTGCACTCACTCAGACAGAGAGGGCTAAAGCAACAGCTAAAAGGGAGGACATCTTCAAATCCAGTGAAATTAATTGAAAAGATATGCATTGAAGATCATCTCTCCATGAAATATAGTTGAGACATAATTCACTAACCGACTGACTGGCTAGCTGGTTGATCCCGGTTATGTAACACATAGTTGTTTCCAATAATGACTGAGGAAACATGGTGTGTATATTGATGCATGAGATGTGATTGTACTCCAGGGGGCAGCACTGAGTCTTTAGCTCACCTGAGTCTTCCTGCTCCACTGTTTACTACTGTTCACCTCAGTGGTTAAATCTAAACCTCTCAACTGGGTCAAATGGGGCCATGGCTGATTGAAAGTATGCTATGAAAAACACTTTTTTTAGTTTTGATTTTGTGGTTTTGGCTTCTGCCAAATTGTTGTCAACCTGTAACCTCAGTCTTTAACGTAAAAAAACAATGATGGGTTGGCAAAATATATTATCATAAATGTTTTCTAGAGGAAAAGCTGATAGTAGTCCACTGGAAAATGTCAAAATTATTGGAGTATGATTTGCTGCTATAACACCATAACAACACCAAAAGGATGTACTATATTGTAAACATAAATGTTAGTACAGGATAAAGCAAATAAAACATTAAATATGTTCCACAAACATTCACAACTAATATAAACTATTTATGTTAGAAAAAAAGCATTCAGAGAGCCATGCATGATAGAAGGAAGTTGCTTTCTTTCTGTGTGAATATGTCTTGTGTATTTATTACTGCCATTCAAAATTCATTTTCACCAAACATATTTGGGAAATTTGGATTTAAAATTCTACAATTTGTATTCGGCAATACTCTACGCAATGTCTTGCATCAACTAATAACATTAACTGCTGCACTCCATTTACATGTTCATCTGACTGAGGTTCTGTTATTGTGAAGTGGCTGTCTAGCATGGCTTACTTGCATCCTTAATGTTATTCGCTACACCTATTCTGCAACCGCAAGTATGAATGTCTGCTGTGAGAAAGATCTATTAATAAACTTTGCTATAAAGCTACATTACAACTATAGATTATGATGAATCCACCCCTCTCAATTGCCGGATCAGATCTACATACAATAAATTAAATGTAAAAATAATACAATCATTACTTCCTCAAATTGTATTCTTGCCACTTTAAAAGTCTGAGACAACAACAAACATGATAATTAAAAGGTTATCACTGACACCGTCACCTGTTTGTTGTTTCCAGAACAATGAACAGTCATTTTGTCCTTTGTGTCAGCAGCCTTTTCATCAGTTTGTTCTCCAGAACAGTTGATCCTTGATCTTATTCAGTACTGACTTCAATTTCAGACACTTCCTCTTCCACCTCTTCTTCTTCAGGTTTGATATCTCATCATCTCACCAGAGCTATGCTCAAGTGCTTATTCACAGTTGGTTGCATGCTCACTGTGACTCTACCACAAAATGACATGAGGAAGAGAAGCTTTATTTACAGACCAGAGATATAGTCAGTGGTATACTGGTCTAGATAAACTGTACTGTAATACTGTGTTTTGTCTCATATCTAACTAAAAGTTTGGGTTTAATGTTTGGGAAAGTGGGACATGTGAGAGAAGAAATTGTTGCAAGTGCAAATGTGTGACTGTAGTTAGACATGAGAACTCCTAACATTGTGCTTGAAAGGTTTGGTTTCCGTGGGGGGAGGGGTTTCCTCCTCCTCGAGGAGAGAAGCGGTGTGTGTGTTTGTGTGTTTCAGTTCTTTGCTCAGGCTTATACGTTCATTTTCTATGGTAAGTTATATTTGACTGGGCACACAACAGCTGTAAAACCAGAGTAAATATGATTTGTTCAATAATGATGGTTTATGTTTGGATGTCTAGTGTGACGCATGAAATAAAACCTTGTATAATTCATAACGTAGTAAGTATATGTATAAGGTAGTAAACAGTACATCAGCGGCGTCTAGGTGGTTTAGTGGTCTTATTTACATACCCGCAATGTTCCCAGTTTATAGGGACTTCTATTGCATTTCATCTCTCTCTGTCTCTCCCTAAGTTTCATCTCTCTCAGTCATACACTATAAGGCCAAAAGTATGTGGATATTTATTCCAATAAGGGAAATCTTAATGTTACAGCAAACAATGATATTACAGACAGTAGTGTGATTCCAGCTCTGTGGCAACAGTTTGGTGAAGATATCGAAAAATATCATATTGTGCAGGATATTATGTTTTGTGATATTGTATCGATTCCCAAAAAACTGATTTTTGTGTTTAAACCCCCAACAGCTAGATAGCAGTGTTGTCAACATGAACTGAGGACTATGATGTTGGATATTACAGCGACTGTGATAAATACAAGTGCAGATCGCACTGTTCTGGTTGCATCAAAAAAGTGGTATGTTCTTTATACTGTGACAGTTTTTCTAAAATGTATTTAAAAATTGCAATATATTGCCTTCCTTACAGTATCACAATATATGGCAATATATTAAATCGTAACTTCTGTATCGTGATACATATCATATTGCCAGATTCTTGCCAATACACAGCCTTAGTTTAAAGTCTGATTAGCAACTTAAGAGGCAAAACCAAACAAACAACATATATCTTTATATGACCACATTTTTAAAAGGGCTGATAAAAAGCTAAATCATTGTCAGACAATAGCTGATGGGTTCCACTTATTAAATTTCGACCCAAGCGTTTGGCCCACCTCTTTTGCTCTCCACATGGACTGTTTACCTGCATGCAACCAAAGCCTGTAATTAGTCAATACTACTCCGGCTACAAACAGGAACCAGAACACAACAGATAGCAAAATCTTATCTCTTGCCTACAGATTTTGCATTCATATGCATATGCTTACAGAGATTACTGACTTTAACACCACACAGGCAGCACCTTTAGGATAGATTTGACTATGAGTCAGGCTTTATCAGCCATTATCAGTGGCCAATGTCACTACTGCTCTTGTGGCTAAATGGAAGCAAATGCCTACAGCCAGGTTCCAAAATATTGTGGAAAACCTTCTCAGAAGAGTGGAAACTATTGTAGCAGAATATCAATGCCCATTGTTTTGGTATGAGATGTTCAGCCATTACTCCTGGGCATAATGTTCACAGACTTTAGGCCATGTAATGTATGGCCAAAAACAACCTCTTAACAATTGAAACTCTTCAAGTTCAAATGGAATTTCGCCCCCTGGAGGACTAAGATTAAATGTAATTAAAATTCATCACCAGTGTGGCTGACAAAAATGTATGGTGAGAGAGTTTTCTGGATGAAACACAGGGAGTTATGACCTAAATGTGGCTGCAATAATCCTGCTTACTGGTATTAAAGGCTTGAATGAAGGAGAGAGAGAGAGCGAGAGAGGGACTCATACAGAGACAGACAGGGGGCAAAAGACAATGAGAGACATAGAAAAAAAGAGCACTATCATTCCCACTGAGATCCCAGCTATCCAAAGTAAACTGTGCACGCATGGTTCACTGGAGGCAAAACTCCTTTTGGAGTGACTCGGCTGTGGGAACTTCCCAGAGCCAAGGGACAGATAACCTTCAGTATTTCTCCCGACAACAGCGCCTTGTGTAATCCCCTATGATGTAATACAGGGAGGCTCTGACGTCACGACAATGCTAACTTGATTGCTGCTCTGGGAGGATTATTAAGGTCAAGTACAGACGTAGATAAAATACAACCTCTGCTGCCTTGGCTGTACTCGGTCGGCTGCTGGGATCGCACAAGATCTTTTTGTGTTTTAATCAGTTTTCTAAATAAAAACATATTACTAGTTTCCAGCTGAAAAATATTCTCCGATTTAATGGAGTAGCAAAAATATGTCAATAGTTAACATCTAAAGTTTTTCTTAAGGTTTACCCTGCATAGTCTCAAGGCCACAACAATGACCAGCTGGTCTGTTAGAGTTTTGGAGTTTTGACCTATAATTCCATCAGATTAGAGAATCTAATGCCACACTTCCTTCAATGTGGTGGATTTGTTTTGGATTTCCATTCATTCTTTCTATTTTTCATACTAATGAGGATCAGAGAAAGCTTGAAGTAACAGTTGAATATAGAGTTGTTGACAATAGTGGTAGTAGATTTGACGGGTTGTCAGTTACAGGATCAAGTGCTGGAATAATCTTTTTTGTTGCCCTGACTTTTTCTTGTACTTTCTCTCTGTTAACTAATCTGAAATACATTTTCTATGCAAAAATGTGACCTAAGCTCAGCTTGTGTTTTGTTCCAAGGGAAATGCGCAAGATATGTTGCAAAACAAGATCACTACTATCAATATTTCTGTAGAGTGAGCAGATATTTGGTCTGACTTCTGCTGTCGATTATTTTGTACTACCCAATTGTGAAAGGCATTGATCTCATTGAGCCAAAGCTTTACTCAAACACAATTGATGTGAACATGGCCTACTTTAGTTTAACTGAAGGGAAACTCTGGTATTTGTGCACCTGGTTGTTATTCTGATATGTTTATCCATTATGATTACTGGTCACTATACCTTTTACTCACCACCTTGGAAAAAATGGATTGTGGTCTCAAAATTAAACATAAAATGGAAATGAAAGTGCAAATCAAAACCAAAAATATGAGAATAACATGTAGTTTACAAATACAGTACAGGAATTCCCCTTTACGCTCCATTGTGCTCTACTGTGTAAACCAGATATTTGAGTAACATCTATTTGAGGTTTTTAAGCCTCATCTCTCCCTACCTTCAGATGGTTGTTTTTGCCCGAAGCTCCCCCCATGTCCCACTGGCTGCAAGACTTCTTGGGCATCCTGTGGTTGACGCGACTGCTGAAGCTACCGCCCACCTCGTCATACAGGTTCTCAACCAAATTTTCAGGCAGGTTGCTGGAGCTTTGGCTCCGCGTGATCATGGGGACCGCCCTGGGGTTCCGTGGTGTTGTTTGTCCCGCGGAATATGCGGGGGACCCAGGGACCATGAGGTGGCCTGATGGGGAGGTGGGAGAGTTGGGGGTAAAGGTGAATCCAGAGAGGGGCAGGGTGGGGAAGCGGCCTCCACCTATGCAGGTGTTGTTGTCCAGCCCCTGGAAGGCACTGTTGGAGTTGAGGTTTTCCATGGAACGGTAGATGGGTTTGTTCACTGAGAGAGGAAGGTAAAATAAATTGTCATTATACAAGATCAGTGAATGTTGAGCTTATTTTCCTTCTATAGTCGAGAGAAACACCAACACACAAATTTGTACTTATATATATTTAATTATACTCTTATAAAACAGATGTCATTGCCACTGAAAAAACACACACCAAATGTTTTCTCAGACTCCCTCACACTTTACCTTGATGCTGATCATTATAGGTAGTTGCTGATGGGCTGGGAGAGAGTGACACCCTTGGCAGTATCCTGAGGTTGGAGTTCAGCGAGGCAGACATGACAAGGCGCTGTGGCGAGGGCATCGGTGCAATGGGCACCTCTGTCACATATGTGGCAGGGACATACAATGGCTTTGTTTTACTGGCTGCCCCAATCCTCCGCACCTGTCAAAGAACAAACAGATTTCCAAATGCTTTTGCTATTTTCTCCCACGTGGATCCACTTAGTTAAACCAAGCATCAACTGACACAGCTGAGGCCTGAACACTGAAATTTATTACACTGCAGTTCCTGAGACATCAAACAGATGCAATGACAAAACAACAAACCACAAATACTCTTTTGAAATACAAAGACCATATGGTCACCGATGCTAATTGCACTTTTTCTAATGTGTTTTTTTGTTTTGGGCTGCTTTATGAATATTGTATTTTTGCGATTGTGATCAAGCATTTAAATGACTGGATAGCCAAAAACAGACATTACAATATGACTATTGAATCTTTGAATCATGTTTCAGTTGAAGTGGGGTATAAAATTAAAATAACAACCTCAAAATTACTTTGATGCTACACTGACTTGTAGTAAGGTGAATGCTGCCTCTGTCAATCCCACAAACTATGTCACTGATTTTTGTGAAACTGCATCATAATTTATGGGGGGAAAAAATTCTGGTTTTCCCTCTAATGTCCTCCGGCAGCTCCGCATCAACTCTTAGTTATTTACAGTTTATTGATGAACAGTAAAGTAACTGCTACAAACTGTAGCTGCTGCTGGTAGTTAGCTCAGTTAGGCTCAGAGCACCGGGGGAGTGTTGGTGTTTTCATTGGTAACACAGGAGCTCTGCATTGCCAGGAGGAGGAGGTTTTCATGCCTGGGGCAGGAGGGATTGCTAAAGGGGAGTGGCGCTGAAATAGATACCAGAATCGGAGCTGGGCAAGCAGGTAAGCTAACTGGGCTCAGCAGCCTCTTGGGACATCATGGCAGAGGTTAAAGAGACCCAAGAGGACTTTGATGGAGAGCTAAGAAGAGAAAAGGGATTAACCGAGCAAATGGCCGCCAGACAAGATTGAATGTAGAACTGGCTTTTAGTTGTTGGCTAGAGCTTCGCGAAATAAAAGTTTGACTAATGTTTGATACATTAGTGCCCAGCTGTTTTAGTAATTTGAAAGTATATATTTTTGACTAGTTAATAAATAAAATATCAGCTATCACGTTGTTGGTTTTCATCTTTCTTTTAGTCTATGGAACCCTGTAGATGATGCAGATGTCCATGTTTTTCTCAAATATTTGGTTCCACTGACACAAGACAAAGAAAAGATTAACTCTTTTCTCACCTGCCACCAGTCAGTGTTGGTCTTTTTCAGGAGAACAAACCGTTCACCCTCACTAATGCAGACCTGCCGTCCATCAGCACCGCGGTAGTTGTAGTCATACTGGGCCTCGAGGACCACCGTGCCACTGGGGACCCCGCACACTGTCACCCCCCTGGAGGCCACCACAGGCGCTGCAGCAGACTGCTGGTGCCCCACAGAACGCCGCCAGGTCCCAGACAGCATGACTCTCCACGCAGTCCTGTTCAGCAAGCTTGGCTGGAAGTGTGCTGATGGCTGATACTCGTGATACCGGTTGGGTTAGCACAGGGCAGGTGAGACTGGAGCCAGACCAGTGCCATGCTCTGAAACAGAGGGCAAATGGACAGAGCGATACATTAGTGAAAAGAGATTAGTGAAGCTGTCAGAGAACAATGAAATAATGTCACCCGGCTGTGTCCAGATTTTTAGTGCTAAAAATGGAAGTCTGGGTTAATCTGACATGTACTGTATTGTATTGTATGTATTTGAAAACATAAGAAACTTATTCTACATTTTCTATGTTTTATACCATTGTGAACTCAATATCTTTGGAATGTTGGTCAGACAAAACAAGATATTTGAACAACTGTCACAGGCATTTTTGCACTGAACAAAAAACTAATAATTCACTGTTATTGTTGTTGTTGTTGTTTGTTTTGTTTTGTTTTGTTTTGTTTTGTTGGCAGGGGGACTTCCTGGATTCTCCACAACAGTTCAGAGCCAGAGTCTTTGTGTTAAGCTAAGCTAAGCTAAGCTAACCAACTGCTGTAGCTTCTTATTCAATGGAGAGATGTTCAAGTGATATCAGTCTTCTCATCTAACGTTAACCATCCATCAGAAAGCAAACTCTGTCTCTTTGTCAAACTTTTGCTTTGATCAATAAATCAAGGAAATAATTTTCACATGAATCAATAATGAATCATCTTTAGCTGCAGCCAATGCGAATAACACACAAAGAAATCAACCCTGTTTGTGGAAGGCTGTAAGCTGTAACCACAGTGTTATAATTATATAATGACATGATATAATGGCTGTTTTGTTCCTTTGTCCCCTCTTTGTACAAGGTTCTAAGAGCAAGAGTCCTTTCATTTGTATATGGGCTGCAACAATTATTTTCATTATTGATTAACCTCTCCATTCATTTTTCACCAGCTGATTCATCATTTAGTCTATGAATTCAAATGAAAGAAATTACATTTACACCAATATAAAACAGCAAATTCTCAAATTTAAGATTATTCTGATACTGATATAAAATAAAAACAAACAAAAACAAATAATTGGCTACATCAAAATCTATTTTTTGCAGAAGACAGTAACTGACTATTTTAGGTATAAATGAATAACATTACAAAAAAGAAATTCCACTTCCATTTTTAATATACTTGACAGACATGGATGAGGATCAAATGTCACTACAAATATCTGCACACCACCACAGTACACCACTTTCCTATTGTCCTTTCATCCTGGTAGAACTAAAAGACACGTGTGAGTGAATAACTCATGCGTTCGGCGGATGTAAGGAGCGCAGTATACCCAAAATAGCATCCGTCTCCGTCTCTCCACCTGAGCCAGCATCCCCAAGCTAAACCCCTGCTCTACCCAGCCAAGACCTGCTTACATAAGAGAACATCTAACTTTCTGCCAGACACATAGCAATACAGCCTCACACAGTACATGCACCCACCCACCCACACTTGCACACACACACACACACACACACACAAGCGCACACAGAAAGGGGAACATCCCTAGGCACCTAGCAACAGTGCTTCAGTCACAGTCAGGCCCAACCCATCTCATCCCGTCTGGGTGAGAAGAGGAGAGGCAGCAAATGAGAGAGATCCCAGAAAATTAATAGAGACATGCATGTTATTGGTGAGGATCTAGAGGGGCTGGGATACAGGGTGGGAGAGAGGAATTAGAAACTGTAGATGGACAAGACAAATAAAACAAGAAAAAAAGGGATATACCCAAAAAAGAGTGAAAAAAGAGCAGATAGTCAGAACTAGACAGGAAATATAAAAACATATAGAAACTGAGACATGAAGGAATGGATGAAGCTGGATGGATGTGTGAGCCATGTGAAGGCGATGAAAGTGAAGAAAGGGTTAGCTGGCTGAACCTTGATAATCCCACTGTTATTAAAGCACAGGAATGAATCTGTGACCCTCACTGCTACAGAGAATTATAGTAAAACCCCTCTGTACCAGCATATGGGAAGAGGGACTGCCTGCCTGGCTAGCTAGCTGGCAGGAAGCTCACAGAGGAGCGTTTCCAAGATACAGAAAAAATACCATTACCACATTAGGAGTGCATAAACATGGTGGACTAGACTGACATCTGCTGAGGTTTCTTCATTGTTACACTAGTGGATAGGTTGTGTGGTTAAAAACACATAAATAAACTTGTACATCAAATATTTTATGTTTACCAAATATTTGATTTTACAGATATGGAGGACAAATATCCAATGAGTTAAAAAAAAAAACCACAAAAAGGAACCATGGACCCCTAACAATTTTAAGTTGGTCCTCAGCTCAAAGTATGTTTGTGTGCAGCAAGCCGCTTCTTCATTTTCAAAAGGCCCCTACTCCCTTGCAGACGGAGGCAGAAGTCGTAGGTACAAGGCGAGCAAGCAAACAGGAAACTGCATAGACACATCAAGGTTGAACCACAGTTTGGGTCATATCCTCCCTATCTTGCCATTTGTTTTTCTGGCGTGAAACATTAAGATACGTGCCGTTTAGCTGACAGCTCATAGAGTCTGTTGTGCTGCATTCACCAGCACTTAAATACAGTAAGTGATGCAGAGTTGCCCTGTTGCCCCATCTGAAACTGTGCACCTCTGTAAGTAGCATTAATTACTGCCAAGCAGAGCGTTGAAACAGAGAGTAGTAGTTGTTTTTGGCTTGACAGTCCTGCTGCATGGCTTCAGTAATGTGTAATTTACTATTTAGATGGACAGGAAAGAATTACATCATTCCCTGGGTTTAAAGAAAGGCAAAAGCATGCAGCAGCGCCTATTCATACAACCTGTCCACAATTTTTATCATGAGTTCTTCTCCCTGCACACACAGGAAGAGATCTTCTGATACTGCAGCACACCTGTTTGTCTTTTCCTGTCTCTCTTTACTGCTCAAAACAAGTGGCTATTAAAAAGAAAGGAGAGAAAACAGAATAATGCAGAATAAATTAATGGTACCCAACTACTGTGGGGTTTTATCTAACCCAACATTTGTTGAATTAGGGTAGAATTTGACTTTAGAAACTGAAGTGGTGTGTATCAGTTCACTCAGTAGCACAGGTACAGGAGGTTTAATTGTGTCATGTGCAAATTGGGTGGTTACAGAAGGGTTAAAGTACTCAGAGTTTAGGCAAGGGGGATGAGATAAGTCAGGAATGGGGTTGGCCGTTCTTACCGCATGATATTTAAGTATATATATATATATA
>NW_023339740.1:19189912-19191996 GCF_004916995.1 Morone saxatilis | reverse complement strand
ATATATATATATATATATAACAGAAAATGCTAAGGAACTAAAAGCATTATTATACTACAGAGAGTAAACTTGAATTTTAAAAGAACAAATTGGTGATCATCACAAATTAGGATCTACAAAAGGGAAGATGAGGCCAGACTGTGTTTTTATTTGCAGGTCAGATGGCAGTGGAGAGGGCACTGGCGTCCCAAACATACAGAGAGGTCCATATGGTGTCAGAGACAGACACAGGCACCCTGTCAGGGCTGTTGAGAGGCAATGATAGTTTGTGCCAGGGGCTGAGGGCACAGGGCGTATGTCGTAGTATCAACAACACAAATGGAAAGATGAAGGAGAAAACACAGAGGGAACAATGAAAACTCGGAAAAAGGGCAGAGGAATAAACCCGGAGTGAGTGCTACATATTATTTGTCTGTCTGCCTTTGCTTGAGTGCTTTCACTCCAGCTCAGACTGTGTGTGCATGTAAGTCAGACCGAGCTGAAAAAATGAAGAGTACACAATTTGTGCATGCACGCGAGAGAGACAGAGAGAAAGAGAGAAAAGGGCGACTCACGATGGTCCCGAAGTGAGAGTGTCTCTATGTCAACAAGGTCACCAGCTCACTCTGCAGTCAGATCCATGTGTGCAACCCCACAGAAAAACCTTATAAACCAAAAAATATACATTAGAACATTATTAAACTGTAATTAACAACTGCCCCCCAGCCCAAACCGAAGAGTCAAGACCAAACAGAGGGCTTGTGAAAAAGGTGGTGCAGAAAACCACTAAAATTGACACAAGCTAACAGCTTCTTCCTGCATCTCTCTCATGCACACACACACACAACCAAACACACATACACAGAGTTAATCCTATGCAGAGAAATTATCCTGCTCCACTCGTTGAAGCCCTGCTGACCCTACCTTCCCCCATTTAGCCAGCATTTTGCCTGAGAGATAAAAAAAAGAGCAAGTGACAGAGAGAGCATCAGCTGGCTATTACCCATTCATGCAAATAAACCATATTTGAAATTGAGAAAGAGAAACATAGAGAGAGAGGGAGAGACACATCGAGAGAGGAGCTGTGTGCTGACCAAACAAAAGCCACAGAAGCCCAGTTTTATTGATTGAGCTATTGATCCATACACAGATACACAGAGCCGACAGGTCAACAGTTCCACTAGACATCAGGGATCTACCACACTGTTAAGCACGTCCACCAAATGGATGTTAGCAGTGGAGCAGAGGACAATATGTTTAATTTAATTTAATAATATAATATTTGATATAAAATATTTCACATTCTAGAAAGACAACACCAGCATTTTATATTTTGAGTCAAATCAACAATCCTGAAAGGCCATTGGATGAAATACTTCAGAGATTATAGAACCCCTAGTGGGTTTGCATGTTTTAGTCAACAATTTTCCAAAGCACACATTCATTTTTAGATTTACTTCCCTACTTCATGGATTTCAGTTCTTGCCACAAATTCACTTAATGCTTGTTTGAGATTGATAATCCATCATAGTGAACATTTAGTTGCTTAAAAGCAAAATAAAGCAAACCCATTCATGCTTTTGAACAATGACTTCGGTCCGATAAAAAAAACGTTTGGTTTCTTCTTTGGTTGAAAATTCATGTGTCTATTCCTTTCTATCACTGGAAGATACAGAATCTATGAATATGAAAATATTGTACTTCCGAAGCTGAATCACTGTACAGTGAATAATACGTCTCCTACGAAAGCTGAAAAGTTCAAGTCCACTCATCATTCTCTGCACGAATCACGCTTGTCTACGTGTACGTGTTGAACCTAGATTGAAGGTCCTCGGCTGTGGCTCAGCATGTACAGCGGGTCGTCTACTAATCAAAAGGTTGATGGTTTGATCCCCAGCTCCTCCCTCTGCATGTCGAAGTGTCCTTGGGAATGGTACTGAACCCCAAATTGCTCCCAATGCTGTGCAAGTTTGTGTGTGAATGGTTTGTTAGTTTCTGATGAGCAGTTGGCACCTCTGACATCAGTGTATGATTGTGTGTAACTGTCACATATAACGGACTCTGACTGGTCGGAAGACATAAAAGGTGCTATATAAGTGCAGTTC
>NW_023339740.1:19170193-19189869 GCF_004916995.1 Morone saxatilis | reverse complement strand
TTTTTTTTTTTTTTTTGCTCCACTGATATCTGTCATGTTAGAAGATCAAACCATTGTAAGATGTGGATTTTTTCCTACTTCTCCACTTAGTAGTATTGTGGTTTTAGTGAAAATTAGGGCTATAAGTATTATAGGTATTATGATTTGTATTGAACATATGTATATATGTATAGCTAGAGCACAGAGTATACCACTTCCAAGAAATAATGGTGGTTGTTCCAGGTGTGTGCTAGAGATATCTATTCTAGCCTTGGCTGAATGTTTTAACTGGCTGTATTGTAAGTATTGTTGTTTCTCAAGGCAATATATATCAATGAGCTGTTGGAATGTTATCAAGGTGCTATGGTCAAAAATGTGATTAAAGTGCATAATCCCTTTTTGTCTTTGTTGGTGTTATTCATAGGACACACTGAGATCTGAGGGAGGTATGAAAACTTATGGTGCACTTTGGATAAAGCCATAGTGTTAAACTAGTAGTAGCGCTTACGGGCAAAGAGAGAGAGAGACTGTGAGAGGATGAATGCAAATGACAATGTATGGTGCGATGTACAATGATATAGTGGAGGGATGAGACAAGAAGATAGTGTTTGAAAGCAATTACAAATCTGGCTACAAAGCACCTAAGAAGCTTTATGGATAAATTAAGAAGAAGTTGCAATGTTGCAAGACAAGCCACTAACTGCCATGTTCAGCTCCCACTGAGAAGGTTTAAGATCGCAGGGCCTATCAAACTTCACCGCACAGCAGGACGAGAGTGGAGTGAAGGGTGTTGGTGGAAAGTTTGGTGTCATACCATATCCATATTCATTCCATACGTTTGAAGTCGAAAGAGGGCGGCTTTAATAATCATGGCTACATGGTCTTCAAAGAGAGATGAGACATGGGGAAGAGGAGTATAGTGTGAATGAGGAACTTCAAAGGGTTTTTGCGTGCACTCCCACATCCGTGTACACATAGCAAACACACACGCGCACACACACACACGTAGACTGTACTGTATTTACATATGAATGTCTATAACCAAAGGGTTCATAGGAAAATGAGAAAGAACAAGTTGCTCTACTTGATACATACTGTTCAGTAACTTTAATCATCATGAAAACAAGCAAAAAGTGTGACACTAAAGTTAACAGGACTGCTGATTTAATATCTGTGTCATCCAAACAGCTGTAATTAGTTCTTCACAGTGACATGAGCCATGCTGCCTGTGCATGATCTCTATTGTCTCTATTACAAACTAGTATCCAATGGTTTGTCTGCTAACTGGCTGTTTGAGTCCCAACTTGAAGTCAGGTAAGGTTGTGTGAGCTGAAGTATTGCGTCATGTATCCAAATCATACATTATAGGTAAAAGGAGTTGTAACACAGCAGCACATCTTAGAATAAGCACAGAAGTGACTTGAAATGTTCCTAAAATCAATGCTAAATCAAAGTTACAAGACTTTATCTAAACTATATCTGAAACAGATGTAGTTAGATTAGACCTTTAACATTCGATAATACTTACTTTTAGAATTTAGAAATAAACAACTTCATTGTGAACGCAGCTGCACCAAAAGTCAAGTGAAATGAAACATACAATACACTTTCTTCCTAAATAAGGAAAGAAATCACTTTCCTGATATAAGCAGTGACTTTGTCTATGGATGTACAGTTAAAACTACTAGTGCTGATGTCTCTCTCTCCATATGAGACACATGCCTCAAGCCAAAACAGCCTTTCATCCTCCCAAAGCCATGCATTATTGATGATCAGACCAGAGAGAGACACTGAAACACACACTGTGTATCCCAGTGTGACGACTGCCTGCCTGTGTGAACGCGTGTATGGATGCACATCTGTGTGTGCCTAAGTGTGTGTGAGTGTATGTGACTAAACAGGTGGGCTGGATCCTTTCAGTCATTAGCTGTGTAAATTGTCAGAGAACCAATCAAAAAGCAGATGATGACAGTAAAGCAGCCATTGGCTCACACTCTCTACTATCATCATGACAACAACCTCTGTGACCAACTACCATCTCCAGTGTCTCCAGTATGTGTGCTATTTGTTTCTTGTTGCACATAAAAACATTTCGTACGTGTGATGCCATCATTTCAAGCGTTTGCTGACGCAATACTTGTGTTTACAATGAACCCTGCAGCCTTCATCGACACATAGCAAACTTCTTCAGAGAGTTTGCTTGTAGAATATTCAAGTTCTCATTTCCCCCATTTCAATAGAAACAACAACCAGACAGACCAGTGTTTCCTAGTAAGGCAAAGTAGTGCAGGATTGCTTAGGGGCCATTTTAAACTCTTGAAAGAATTAATTCAAGCGTCACATTTTTAATTAGCCTATGCATGTTATGGAAAAAATGGAAGGTGAAAAATACACTGCTGCTTCTAGTTAAATCACAATAAGCTTATTTCAGCAAGAGGAATAAGCTTGTGAAAAATGCTTCTTATTTCAATAAGCAGCTTTTCTTATGTATTAGAAATACAGCATAAAATTATTATCACCATAGCATTGAGGTATATATCAGACCATTTAATGACATGATTTTGCTCCTGGTGAATTTATTAATATTACAGCACAAGAACGGGGGCTGTTCTATGCAAATAAATGGTCCTAAGCCTAAAAATATTCAATTTACAATGATGAAAAACACAGAGAGAATCTGCTGATTTTAGAAGTTAGAACAGGTGAATGGTGAAAAATGTGAAAAATTACTTATAAGATTCACTGATAATCAAAAATCAGCTAAATGTTTGAACACTAATAAGAAATATTCATTATTTTTAGATTTTGCTCTTTATGTCCTAATCAAAAGAAGTAAAACTATACTGTAACACTGCAGAGTTGTCCAACTACATTGATTTATTTCCTTGGTAAAGACTATTTCAAGACTGAAAATCAGACTAAAGTTGCCAAGTTGCCCGAATTGATTTTTGCATTGATTTCTGTCTTCAGCAGTCAAACAGAATAAGAAATGTTTTATTTGTTATTCTATGTGATATAAACAAAAATAATCATATTTTATTCACACAGGTGATGTTTGAACAACGTTGTGAATATCGCTGCTAAAGTTCATAAAGTATCAATTCATCTTTCACCACATTCCCACAATATTCTTCAATTGAAGAAAATAAAATGTCATAGAGAAGTCAAGAATGATCTTTAGAGAGTAACAAAATAAACCTTCACTCTCTGACGGGGCTCATGGGTTGTTGCTGAGCCTGTGGGAATGTGCGGTACATTGATGTTTCTAATGAAGAGCGCTGAGCTCCATTGATCCACCAGGGATGAGAGTGAGCTGTCAAAAGCTATCAGGCAAGTCAAAGACCCACTTTCAGCCCTGTGCAGCTGAAGTGAGCACGATACTGTTGGGGCACAAGGAAGAGCAGCTAAACCTCCCAAGGCAAATGCTACAGTGAAGAGGCACACACGCAGTCACAGCTTTGATGCCTTCACGGGGTTAAAGGGGTTATTTGTTCAATAAAGAAATATTACACAAATAACAAGGGGTTAGGATGTGTCAGACATTAGAGCAGTGTTTACCCATGCTGCCTTCAGGTCTGTTTGGTGCCACTGTCTAAGAACAACTTTCCATTTTATTAACAGGATATGTGTAGGCAGACTGGGGCTGATTAGTTTCATTTTTAGACTACATGCTTAGTCTATAAAATGTCAAAAGCAGTGAAGAATGTCCATCACGAGAGCCAAAAGTGGTGTCTTCAAATGTCTTTAAAAGTCGAAAACCCAAAGATATCCAGTTTGCAATCATATATGATAAAGAGACAAAGTCCCATCTGAGGAGTTAAAAACAGAGAATGTGCAGCATTTTTCCCTACTTCTATGGAAAAATGGTCAAAATCGAATATCCAAATAAAAAAAAGCACGTCCACTTATCAAATATGAGTGTTGTTTCATCAAGTTCGGTTGTTCATAGTGCTGTACTTACAGTATGCATAATACAAGCTAGTGAAAGCACAAATCATTGCATAGATACTGAGAGTAAATGCAGGATTAAACTGGATTAAAACAGAGCACAGATGTGAATGTAGGTGGAGCTACAGTAATGTACAGTAGGGTGCTTTCATATAACAATGCAGTTTAGTATAGAGTAAATAAGAGACACGTATATTAATGACTACACCAGTATCATTTAACTATGTACTGTATGTATACTGGTCACTAACTGCATCTGAGTGCATTCATATTGCTTAACTACCCATTGGTAATAACACATTGATCCATCAACACAGAAACTCACAGTTGTTAGACATTACTGTACAAGATTCGGCTTTAAGAATGCCATAGTTTAGCATCTCAATTTTGGGATCCTCAGGATGTACATTCAGTGTAATTTACCCTGAGGGATATAAATAGAGTGGACAAACTATAAATATATAACTCAGTATAACCCAGTACAATTCAACAGCACTATAAAATGCAGCCTCTGAAATGACCAGAAAGTTTTAAATCACCACGTCTTTAAAACAGCTTCAAACTAAAAATGGTTATTATAAACTTAATGAAGGTAGGATTTATTTTGCAGAGCCTATTAAACTGCATTAGTTTAAGTGTAAAACAAACTGAGTTAACATACTGATATTTTTGATGTAGTGAATAAAAATGTTTTAAATATATTATCATTTTTATATAATCTGTTTGAGGCTCCCACTTGCTCTTGAAGGTATGTCACAAAACATTTTGGGGTCACAGGATAGAAGCTTAAGACACCCCAGAAAGACCAGATTTAATTTACAGAAGGTTTAGAATTATGATAAGTCAATCACGACTACACAACCTTCAACAAACCAATGTGATCTGATGAGACAAACCAGTACCACAAACACAAATGTCAATCTGTCAGCTGTAGGATTGTTGTGAAGGGCCTGGACTGCATGCAGAGACACAGTTGTGTTGTGGCTGTCACCTGCTACGTACAGTACAAAGCCGATGAGGTTTTAGTGGACCTTGTGTTTTCCTATTGTATGATTTTGCTTCACAGTTGATAGCATCCATGCAAGCACACCAACATCTCACACTCAACCACAGACTTGCTCAAATATCCCAAAGAAGCAAAATAATCTGTCTAGTAAAGAAAAAAAACACCATCTAAAACACTTCATTCTCTCAATCTGTCTTTGACACAACAGTGAAGCACACTAGCAATTACACTGGACTTGTAACCCCCTTGCTAATACTGCACATGGTACAAGGCACTTTTAATCAGTCAATGTTGCAACTGGAGAATAATCTTTCAGGCCCGTGTCGTCACAGGCTGGCGAAAAGGGGAGCAAATCTCCTGCTTTGCATGGACTTAAGAAAGATTATGAAACAGCAAAAATGCAATGCGTCAGTCAAACTGTTTCCATTGCACCCTGTGGTTAACCCGTCCATATACTTTCTGTGAAGCATGTAAGGGCTAAAACATGCTCGCAGCAGCATGCAAATATTTCCACATGAAAAGAGGTTTGTCATATGTAAAGTGTTGAGATTAGCATTCTTATCGGTGTGACATTTAATGACCGGGAAATAGAGATATCCAAAAATAGGGTCATGGAGTCAGCACTTTTGTAGGGATGACACATGTAGGAATGCATGAGGTGTACAGAAATTACAAGAAAAAAGTAAAAGAAAGTGTGCGTGCATGTGTATGTGTGTGTGCGCCTGTGTGTGTGCCTGTGTGTGAATGGGGAGGGGCTCAACAGGAAAAGTTGGCCCTTTGTGGTTCAGCAGATGTGACAGTGTAAAACAACATGTGGTTTGAGACTATGATATGGAAAAATAAGTTGTTTTGGAAAAAGTAGACAGGTTATTTTAGTAAATGTATTTTAGTATCATGTATGGCCTATTTTTGGAAGCAGGACTTCCAAATGCTAAACATTAGAGTTGCAAAACTGGTCTACAACTTTTTTTGCACAAACTGTACAGTAGATATACAGAAGTCCATTGTAATGTATCTAGTGAGTCAATCGGCTTTAAAATGAATTAGTCCAAAATGCATTTTTCAAAATAAAAAAGGACAACTGAAGCCACAAGATAATCTTAGTCACACTGACTTCTGTCATTACAATGAATAAATCTGAGTTAGAATAAGTTTGCGTGAGAAAAAAAGAGAGATGTTTAAACCTGCAGTCACATGTGGCAGGTGAAACAATATTATCTAACAACTTGTAAAAGTAAAATCTAGTTTATAATTCAGTGTGCGACGTTTTAGATTTAATAATACAACAGCAGATAAAAAAAAAGCCGATGAACAGAAAAGCGTACATACATTTCAACACATTTCCTGCAATGAGGAAATATTCCACAGCAGAAAAATAAGATTTCTGACTAAACAATTCAGCAACAATCACATCTTTGCATTCGAGGGACACAACATCACTCACCTCTCAGCGACGTGATGACAGCTCAGTTGGGTTTTTGGGGGTGAACTGCAAAGAGAGAGAGAGAAAGAAAGCGAGAGAGAGGAGAGAGAGATAGCAGGAGTTGCGTCTAATCTCGTGGGAAAGAATAAAAAAATATTGATGACTTCACATAATTCAGGTAACGGAAGCACACAGAACAACTCCGCCGTGCACTTTTGCAAATTATCAGTCATACGTGTTCACTAAGTTGCCTGGTGCAGCCCGTGAAGATACATCCTCCTGGCGCTTTAAGTGGATGTAAAAAAAAAAAAAAAAAAAAAAGCTTTCGCAGTGTGGTTTTGCTGGTTTGAGATTGGCTACAACCGCCCGATTAACTTTGACACAGAGCCAATAAGATCACTGAACAACCGGCGCTGTGGTGCGCTCCTGTACTCACCGGAGGTCCCCTGGTGCCTGGTGCACACAGCGAGAGACGCATCCCGCCCGGCGGTGCTACGGTGGAGACAAAAACAAGCAAACCCTTGCGGACGTCGAACGTTACGCTGTGGGAGATAGTTCACGGGAGATGTAGTCCATTTGACAGCCCGCTACCGTTACTGTGAACGACGCAGACGCCGCGTAAAAACTACACGTCCGCCATTTGTAAAAGAGCTAAGCACTGCTTGCATCAGCGTGTGGACGGCACTCACTGGCAAAGTTTATATCAGCAGCTGGGTTACTTGTCTTGTTTTAAAGTAAAAAAACAACAACATATATATTTATATTGACACCGTTAAAGCCAGTCGGAGTAGCTACCAGCGGCCAGATGAAGCTCTTCGTAAGTGAAGGCAACCCGCATTGCCTGAAGGTGTTAGCTGCGTTAGGAGTGACTGGAGTTCAGTGCGACGTTCAGTATGTCAACCACGAAGGTAAGAAAAGCGTGGTTAGCTCACACATTAGTCTGTGAGTCTACCTTTAATAATGGGGAGTATTAACAGCTGCTGTTGGTTGAAAGCAGCAGTGGCTCGTCATTTATGTACGTGTGGTTTTGTGGAGTTACAGTCTGTGGTGTAACGTTAACTAACACGGTTGTAACTGTGATATCAAACCAAGTGTTGTCAGTCCTGTTGAAGTGAGAGCTGTCTGTCAGTGTCAGTCACTGATGAATGGAGAGAACAGTCCACCTGTGTCTGAGAAGCAGCTAGAAACCTCTTACCGCACATCACTGCTTTGTTGGTCTTGTTTCAGTACTGTTTGTTTGTGTAGCCTTTGTGTAGCAGTGTGCAGCTTCAGGTGTCAGTACAGTAAACCTCTCTAATGTCTAACATTACAACTTTAATGCCTGCAACAGTCTGGGACTTGGATTGGAAAGCTGTATTACAGACACAATCAAATATCTTGTTATACCGTATTTAAAAAGGAAAAAAAATTGTCAGTGTTTGGGGAAAGCATTTGTTACTGGTGTCAGGCTGCACCTACTAAAAAAACCTTGATAGATAATGAAGGACCTGAAAACTTGAGAAGGAGAGGAGAGGAGAGGAGGCCAACATGGCCACAATCCAGGTTTGAATTATACCAATCTCTTCTGTTACCTGTATTGACAGTGACACAAGTCTGTCTGTATGTTGATCCATATTAATTTCAGCCAAACAACTCATCCCTCCTCAGGATCGGGGGCAATTAATGGTCACAATAGGCTGTTTTAATACAAGTGGTCCACAATGAGTTTAACATGGTAGTATTGGTGCTTCTCACCCTTTTTGTTGTCAAGGACCCCCAATTGATCCACAACAACCACAGGCCATTGATAGTATACTGACAGACCCATATTTGATAAGATGTAGTTTTGCCATCACTGTCTACACTAGAGATTGGCAGATTAACAGTGAAGAGTGTAAAACCTGTGATTAAATTAGTCATATAGATTCTCTCACTGGGCTAACTTGACAGTGAAATGATAGTGAAATTAAAATATCCCCCCGTAACCCCTTCAAATACCCCTGGGTTGTTGAGAACCACTGGGACATCATCTAGATGCTGCTGTGCAAAGGAATCAGATTCTAATTACATGGTAATATAGCCCAGCTTCGGGCGTATGGTCTGGTTGTCTCAGACATGTGAGAGTGGCTTCAGAATCAGAATCAGAATCAGAAATACTTTAATAATCCCAGGGGGAAATTACTTAATTCAACTTCACTCCTAGTCCCAGATGTGTGCTAGTCCTCCTTGGGATTTGGACCACAGAGATGGATAATCAGGGCCGCCTGTGATGCAGCCACAGTGTATGAATGAAGTGGACTGAACTAAGAATACATTATGTATATAAACAGCATTATTGGTGTTGAAGTATACTGTATCATATGTAGTATATAACGGTTTTTGTTATCTATCAATTGATTCATTCCACAAGTCTAAAATATTGAACATTTATTAAAGTTACAATAATACTAATTGTTAATGTTACTCCTGCTGCATTGAATCTTATCAAATGATATTGTCCAAGTCAAGACATCAGTAATACTGTATTACCAGAATCCCCTCATCTGCTCTGACTTCTGATAAATTACAGATTAAGAAGATCAGATCCTTGACCTTCCGCATGACCTTTGTGTTCTTCATAAACCTTTCTAGTAACTTCACTGATAAGTATTGAGGCTGAGAATTTGATCGCAGGATTGCCCTTGATGCACTTGATGATTCTTGTGTTATTAGTTCTCCATGCAGTGTTTAACTCTCATATAATCTCTTCCCAGGACGTGTTGAAGTGAATTTGATCCAACAGATTTCTCTCTCTCTCTCTCTAAAGATTAGAAGGAGGTTTTATAGTCTGAATTAACATGTTCAACCAGCTGAAGAATCTAGTCCAACCAGTCATAGAAACATACTCATCTGCATAACAATATTGTCTGCTAACAAACATTTTCGATTTTATCCAGAGAGAGTGGTGCCCTTCCTTAGCCGTCCAACCTTGCCAGCCCTGCTCCTGCCTAGTGGACTGCACCTTTTCAGCTCCAATGCCATCTGCCGGTCAGTACATTATAGTCCAATCCTGCTTGGTCGTTTATGAATGCCAATGCCAGGTTGGCAGGGATGTGGAGGCTATTAATCAATGCTTCTAAGTAACTTGTCAGATATTCCAAATCCTAAAGGGCCCTTTCAGCAACAGAAATATATTTTCACATATCTCAATATGTAGTCATGGCAATAGCTTTGGCTGTAACTTCTCAGGTTTTCTTAATTGTATTGGTATGGCAGCAGACATTTCTGAGATAGATATCTTCCAAAATAAAACAGGTGAGTGAAATGTGCTTTTGTTTGACAATGATTACATTGCAGTACAATTTTGAGGCACAATGTAACTAACTCTTGAAAGACGGAGCTCATTTTTTTAGGTATGTTTGTTTGGCACCTCAGAGGAAATTTCTTTTGAAAGCCAATAAGCTATTTGACAGGTCTTCCTTCTGTTTCTCACTTTTTGACATATTAGATACCTATTTGAAGTAAGTGGAAAAGACTCCAGTGAACTTTGCAATCAGTGGCTTGAATGGGAAGCCACAGATCTTCAGGTAAGCACAACATAAAACACATTTTGCTGGTGATGTATTGTACAAAACACTAAACCTGAACCAATCTTTCTGCATGCCCTGTAGCAGCAGGAAGGAAATGAACTGTTCAACCTCCGTCATGCTCTAATGTCATTCAGTCAATTCTAATTAATTTCTGTTTTGTCTTATTTGTGCAGCCTGCACTGCTACAGGCCCTTCACATGGCAGTGCTACAGGGAAAGGCATCAGAGGTGTCCAAGGTCCTCCAGGGGCCCCTAAACTACTTGGACCAAAGCTTGAGCAAGGGGAACACGCCATATTTAACTGGGGTACATTTTGCATCTCTTCTTAGTCGCTACTGCACTTGCTATTTTCCAATACCCACGTAGTTGCCATGTATAGTATGAACACATTAAGAAGATAAAGACAAACACACTTGATGATATATGATCAAGTCAAAAGTTCATGGTGCCTCTCTGGAAGCTCAGCTGAGCTTAACTGAGCGTCTCCGCTGTGCCAGATCAGGCTCCTCCGGCAACATTTTTTTTTCTGTCTTTCTTCAGCTGCTGATGCTGAGCTAGTGATGCATTTTTAAGTTAAAACAATTTATCTGGGGATGAGGTCCCTTATGTTGCAGATGTGCCTGAGTGTGGGTGGGTGGATTGGGTGGGGGGGGGTCTGTCTCTGTGCTATTTGCAGCCCCGTGGCAATGAGTCATCTGAGTGTCATATATTTCATGTGTACAGAAATGTGTTTTGTTAGGTCTCTTGGTGATTGACATGACTGGGAGGAACACTGTGTCTAGCTTAACAGAGATTGTGGTTTTCACACACAGTGATACATATAGTCCAGGTTTTATATAGTCTTCCTTATGGTTGTTCTGTATGCAGAATTTGCACAGGGGGTCGGGTCTGCATTGTTTAGGGCTTTCAAAACAATAAGCATTTAACTTTTTAGTGAGGTGACAGTAAAGGACACATAGCAAGAAATGTTGCGTGTTAATTGCTTTAAAAAAATAATGTTCATTAAACTGTGCTGTGTTTCAGGAAGCTGTTTCAGTTGCTGATGTTGTTTTGTGGGCTGCGTTGTACCCCATTTTATCTGACTCTTCACTAGCATTGGGTAAATACTAATAAACTTTGAAATTCTTCGTTATTCGTTTTTGGCCATACATAAATTGTCTATTCATGAACTAACATTTTTTTTTAATAGCGTAACTTCTTCTCTATTTTCATTTAATTATTCCATTTTCTTTTTCTTTTACTTACCTTTCACCTTTTATTTTAAAATATTTATTTACAATACACTCTCTCTCTCTCTCTCCCTCTCTCCCTGCCTGCCTCCCTCCCTCCCTCTTTTCCAATCGCCTTTGCTTTCCATTTCAGGTGAATGCAAGTCTGTGAAGACTTGGTTTGACCGTGGGGCTGCTGTTATGTGCAGTTTCCAGTCTGCTGCTCAGAAAGTGCTGCAGGGAAAAGGCCTGCAGGGCATGAAGAGCTACATGCAGAGGCAGCCTGCCCCTCAGAGCAGCCAGTGCAGAGACACACAACCATGCAACAGCAGCCCTGCTGAGGTATCAGCCAGATCATCAGGATAACTATTAGACTTAAAGCTTTCTTACTGAACAAAAAGCATTCAGAGGTGCTTCAGTGCCTAACTACACTTGTGCTTATGCCTCAGGAAACATGTACGTGTACATGTAAGGTTTCCAAGAAAATGTATAGTCTTTTTATTTTTATAATGCAAATAACTCCTGTTGGGTTACATGTATTGTCACAGGTTTCCTTTCCCACATTTTCTATATTCACCGTAACTTTTTCACTTGGGAAGAAAGTTAAAGCACTCAAAGGGTTGCAAGGCTCAAATTTCACCTCACTTAGACTAAGCAGGGCTCTCTTGTAAAGCAGACGCAGTCTCCGTGTGAGAGTTAACTTGGCTCTATGAAATCTAAATTAACACCCGTGTTAGGATATACTGTAGAACATGCAGCGTGTAGAGGTTACATCACTATTTTCTTTATCCTCTATTTCTTTCTTGTGTGAGGATTTCAACAGGTGCCAGTCAAATATAGAAGCACCAGTTACGACACTGTGTAAGAGGAAGTTGCACAGTGTGCGTATCTCAGACTGCTAAATACTTTAGCTTCGGGGTTAGAGGTCAAAAGGACAGGGGAAAAAGGTTGAAGACTGAACGGTTGAGTGTATTTCTTCGTCTTTTTGATCCAGAAGTTTAGAGAGAGGAGGGTCCTTGATAAGGACTCCCTTGCTAGAAAGGGATCACGTTAAAAGAAATATCACTTACTGTATAGTATCAAAAAGAATCACACTTTATACAGTGTATACAATGTGATTCTTTTGACAGGTCATTATAGCTTTGAGAACTTGAGCAACTCTCTTGCTTGCTAACATCATGTTGAAATTGAGGTAATTGTGATGTTAAGTTCAGTCATTCTGAGTTTTCAAAAGGCAGTTCATTATGAATAGTAGTTTTATCATTTCACTACCATTTCAAATTTTTGTCCCCAGTAATTCTATTTAATTAATTAAATGTAATATAACAACAGGATTAAAATACAAATATGTACTTGGGGAGATCACCAACCTAATAATTCTCTATATCTCTGTTTGTTAAGGGCGAGGAAGGTGAACGTGTGGTTTCAGAAGAGGAGATGGAGGCAGCTGCTCTCACCTGGAGTAAAGGTTTAAATGCCTGCCCATTGGCTACAAACAGACAACACCCCATGTAAGTGATTAAAAGTGCGGTTTCCCATTCTAGACAATGAGGAGTTGCTTGCAGTTCTCAGGCACTGTTTCAGGCATAAAGCGGTTTTAAATTCATATAATATTTAATTCATTGCATTGTACACATTTCCTCCTGGACATCTCATCAGGCTCACAGATCTGTTACTGTTTTAAGGCCTGTACTTAGTGGCTTGCAGTCTGTGTATATTGAAGTTTAACATGTTATATGATGTTGTGGGGATCACATCACCTAAGATCATCTTTCTGTGGGACAATCCCACTAACTTACCCAGCATCTGTCATGTGCAGTAAAGCAACCTAATTTTCTAAACTCCAACAGCAGAGAGGGGAGAGGAGTTATGAGGGATTCAGATTTGAACTCAGATCTGTTTTTTCCAGTTTGCCACAGGAGGGAAAGCGAAACTTGCTTGTGACCAGTGCCTTGCCTTATGTCAACAACGTCCCCCACCTGGGCAACATCATTGGCTGTGTCCTCAGCGCTGATGTCTTTAGCAGGTAGGAATTCAGTCTGTCTACAAAGGTGCTAACAAAATGCTGATGATCATGCACATAATATTGACCTCTATGTGCATATATAATGTAGATTACAGGCATATCATGATATCCTGCTTTTCCTGCTTTTCCTTCTTGTCCTTCACTCAATAACTCCCCAACATCATCTTTCTTTCTTCAATTATTTTTTCTTCTCTACATATGTCTCTCTCGCTTGCCATCCCTCCCACCAAGTGTCTCATGTCTTACTGTGCTGACTCCATGCGTCTCCTCCTCTAAGGTACGGCCGTCTGCGAGGATGGAACATACTGTTTGTGTGTGGCACAGATGAGTATGGCACAGCCACAGAGAACAAGGCCAGAGAGGAGGGTCTGACGCCACAGCAGATCTGCGACAAGTACCATGCCATTCACTCCAGCATCTACAAGTGGTTCCAGATTGACTTTGACTTTTTTGGCAGAACCACCACCGAGAAGCAGACGGAGTAAGTGGATGCAGGGAAGATTGTTGTGGCTATGGTTAGATGTGGTTCTGATGCTTTTTGGCTTTGGTATGAAAGGGCATGTTTCCATACGATTACTATACAATTACGTAACATAGGATTACTATAATCTTTCAGTAGATACTGGTGTGGATGTCTAGCCCTCTCAAGCATACATTCGACTTAATCTCAGAGATTACTGAGCATGATTGTAGAATGTAAGTTATTGCTTACATTTCCAGGGTTTACCAAATAAAAAAAGAATCCTACCATTATAATTCTTAAGCAGCAGTGTCTGGAACTACTGTCATCACATGTGACACCTGTCACTTATGAATTAGAATTAGTCAAACACTGGCACAGCACACAACTAAGATGAAGGTTATGTGTAAAAGTAGATTTATACAGTCAGGTGAGGTTCCACTTTATTGTAATATAGTAATGTATTTACTCAAGAAACAGTATCACTTCTGACAACCTTTTAAAAAGTCAGCTGAAAGGAAAGGTATTGGCGTCAGTCTATGAAAAATAAAGTGGATGTTCTATAGTAGAGTTATCAATTTTATAATATTGAGGAGATCTAAGTGTGGGGATGAAATAAATTCCTTCAGAGTTATTGATTGTTGCTCTGAGGAATTACTGAAACAAAGAAAAGCAATGGAGTGGAAGGGATTTCTTCACTTGTCAGTGTGTCTTTGGATCAGGTGTCGGCTAATTTTTTGTTTGTATAAGTGGTTAAATAAGGCATGGAAAGACTGGTTCTTGGTGTGTTTTACCTACTTACATGTTGAAATGGATACGCAAAGAGATGCACTTTTCTTCAGTAAAGAAGAGACTTAAATTCTTGAGCTTGTACATAGAAAAGGATTACGAAGATAAAAACTCTTGTTTTGCAGCACTTGCTTTGAGAGTGAACAGCATAAAAGGCATCAAACACCATGCACCAGAACTGTGTGCTTTGAAAAATGAAAACGGCCCACAGATTAAAGACTTTTGATTTGCTTCATGAAAAGTGTTTTGGATGTTAGGTCTTACATTTTAGATTTAAAATTCACCACCAAAGGTTAAAGTCAGCTGTTTAGAACTGTTTTACTTCATGTTTTTCTTAACAAATCAATAACCCAAATTTTCTTTCTTCTTTTTCCTAGTATATTGCTCAATTTTCTAAATTGCTATATTGATCCATAAAGTTTACATCATTTTCTAGCCAACAGGGAAGATCAGTATAAATCTGATTTGGAAAACAAAAATGAAGTCAGGGTGTAATGACTCATTACTTCCCACATAACACAGTCGTCATAATCAGTGTGTTCATGCACCTTCACACAAAGAATTTTCTCCTTGCATCCCAAGCACAACCCCCAAAATATCATTAATCCATCTTTGTCCTCTTGTTATTCCTTCAGGATAGCCCAGAATATTTTCTGGCGACTCCACAAGCATGATTTTCTAGTGGAAGACACAGTGGAGCAACTGCGTTGTGAAAACTGCCAGCGCTTCCTTGCAGACCGCTTCGTAGAAGGCACCTGTCCCCACTGCAGCTACCCAGAAGCTCGTGGTGACCAGTGTGACAAGTGTGGGCGGCTCATCAATGCTGTGGAGCTCAGGGTGAGTTGGGAGGAGCATGTTGATGATAAAAGGCAAGAGTAGGATGATCATGAGGAATCTCTGCTGATTATTGACATTAATTGACTATTAGAAAGAGAATGATAGCAGGGCAAATTGCCATACCATTTTTATTCTTCTATGTTAATCTATATTGAAGGCAAAAACATGTTCCGATACTAATTGGCTTTCCATTTTCTACTTTGCCTTACTTGCCGTTTTTACATCCACGTCAGTTAGTGACTTCCTACATATCCCAGAATGAGTTTCAAGAGTCTCTGGAGAACAAGGGTGACATAGGAGTAGAAGTATATAGATAACTGGACAACTATTTGTTTTTAGGCTGAGGCTTATAATGCCAGCTGCACCACATATTTGAAATTAATCATTAACTGAAGCAGCAGTACATATATGATCTTTTTGGGCTGCTGTGCCTCTTGAACTATATATATTTTCCTCTTTTTGCAGAACTGTGAATCTAGAAATACAGACTTCCTCTTTTAGAAGAGAGGCTGACACTACAACCTTTAATTTACTGTTATGGTAGTATTGTTGCTGCACTGGAACTTTAAAATGTTCTGCATTCATAGATGAAAAAAATATCCTATAAATTGCAATTTCAGGTAAAAATCATGTTACATTTATCCTAACCAGTGTTGATCATTGTTAATGGCTGTCCCCTCCAGGAACCACAGTGTAAGGTCTGCAGGCAGACTCCAGTCATCCGCTCCTCCAAACATCTTTTCCTGGACCTGCCAAAGGTATGTTTTCACACTGCATTGTAATGGGCTGGGTTGCCCATCCTATAGTTTAGACTGATTTTTTTATTTTATTTTATTTTTTTTATTATTTTTTTTACTAAGGGGATCGAGACAGAGTTGGCCAATTGAGAAAGTACAAGTATCAAGTGTAAAGTACAATTCAGAGTCAGATAGCTTGTGGAAGGCAGTTAACCTTGTGGTAATTAGTATTATATAAAGGGTTTTACTCACTCTAGAGCAGTAGTTTAGAGTTAAGAAATTCAGTTGTTTTCATTCTTCTTCTTTCTGTCATGCAGCTTGAGGCTCAGTTGGAGCAGTGGCTGGACAAGTCAACCAGCACAGGAGACTGGACAGCAAATGCCAAACAGATCACTCGCTCCTGGCTGAGAGATGGACTCAAACCTCGCTGCATCACCAGGGACCTGAAGTGGGGAACACCAGTACCTCACCCTGACTTTAAAGAGAAGGTCTGCTATTGTCGGCTAAAAATTTCACATAAGAAATCTTGCTATTTGATATTATAGTTTATTATACAGTAGAAACGATTCACACACCACTCGTTTGTTTTCTCTTATTGAAGCATAATAAAGCTCTACTGCTGAGCTAAATTACCTTGCTGTGAAGATAATGAATACAAACACTTAATGTCTAAGGTCAGGTTTCTAATTAAACATTGAAAATGACTGTGCACTTCATTAACTGTTTACAAATGCTGCTGTGACTGATGATACTGCAGTGCTCTTTAATAGCACACTGGTTCTTCACTGGGAGGTGTGGCATGTCTAAACATGTTGCAACGCTGACCAAAACTTTGGAAATTGACAATGACCTGGATACAAATATTGATTACAATCGCAGAGGGGACTTAAGTCAAATCACATGATCCAGAATTAATTTCTGTAACACAAATTAAAAAATGTGCATCCTGTGTCACTCTGTGCTATCTCTGCAGGTGTTCTACGTGTGGTTTGACGCCCCCATTGGTTATCTGTCCATTACTGCCAACTACACTGACAAATGGGAACAGTGGTGGAAGAATCCTCATCAGGTAATCCACCCCAAAACACACATGTTGTCAGAATTTATGAGCCGAGCAGGGTACTGGTGCACGAGCTTGGCACAGATTTAGTCCTCTTTACAACACAGAATGGGTCTGATTGCTTTTTTCATTGCCCCATCTGGTCTTTTGCACTCTCCATTTGAACACAGTGTAATTCCTAGCCCCATATAACCCTAATGTGAAACAGATGAAGACATAACCTCTTTGATGATGATTAAAATGCACATTCCGTTTTGTACCCACAGCTACAATGTGCACACAGGATAATGTATCTCCACTTCTTGAAACGTCCACTCTGAGATAAATGTTGGAATGATCAGTCTACCAAAGGCTTTCTTGATTGTTGTCGTCAGCTTTACTTAGAAATAGGGAACTATTTGACAATCTGTGTGCGCCTACAGTATGCGATGATATTTTAAGCTTTCACGCCACTCAGGTTTTCACACATACAGTAGCAAGTGTTGAGCTGGAAACGTAGCTAGCTTGTTCATTTATATGTGGACTTTATTTAACTGAGTTCTTTAAAAAGAAGTCTTATAGATAAAAAATCTAAGATATCTTCTTCATACTCACTGACTCATTCATCTCATCTCCATCTAAAACCCCAGGATTGAGCTCCTGTTATGTGTGTGTGATGGCCTGTATTTGCACAGAGGGAGAGATGGGGGTTGGGGAGAGCTGATAAGTCCTCTTTGAACTGGATGATCTCATGATGATCTAATATGATGTCATCCTAACAGTGCAGTGTTGTGTCTTTGCCACCAGGTGGAGTTGTACAACTTCATGGCCAAAGACAATGTGCCATTCCACAGTGTGGTGTTTCCCTGCTCCCTACTGGGAGCTCAGGACAACTACACTTTGGTCAACCACCTCGTTGCCACGGGTAAGACTGAATGATTTCACCCGTTGATTGATCATTTATATGTTTTATCATTAAAACACTGTAATGACACATTAACTCTGGCAGTTATGCAACACGATCATTAATGGAAATTAAGGTTTAGCTTTGACAGTAACTTGTGCTGTAACTTCCCCATAGAATATCTGAATTACGAGGACACTAAGTTCTCCAAGAGCCGAGGAGTGGGTGTGTTTGGAGACATGGCCAAGGACACGGGCATCCCGTCTGATGTGTGGCGATTCTACCTCCTGTATGTGCGTCCAGAGGGACAGGATTCAGCCTTCTCCTGGGCTGACATGGCTACAAAGAACAACTCTGAGCTGCTCAACAACTTGGGCAACTTTATCAACAGGTTTGTAATAGTCACATGTTATAAAATGAATTCCTGCTCTCTACATGTGGTCAGCAAATAGTAAAATTTACTGAGAAATGTCAGAATTCAAACTTCCCCAGTGACCCTAACAAGGTAACCTGCACCAATCTCGTCATGATATTTGTTCCCTGCCATCTGACTTTGGGACACTTTCTGTTACTGTTTGTTTTTCTATTTGAATTGTTTTGATCAGTCACCAGTGAAATAAAAAATGGGGCAATCCACCTCAAGTTGCTCACATTTTGTAGCTAATAAGTTTCACTCAAAAAGCAAATGTGCAACAAAATTGTCATCCAGTCCAATTAACAACTAAGTTTTCAGATTGTTGTACTCATTGAAAAAAAGTCTGTTAGAGCAGTAACTATTATAAGAGGCTCACCCTAGTTTTCTAAATTTGTTTGGGATGGTGTAATTTAGCCCCAATTACATTGCCTCAAATGATTTTTAAAAGATCAGGGTTAAATCCCACATCAAAGATTTTTCTCAGTAGCTTTTTTTCAAAGTACCTTGATCTTCAAAATTGGTCTCGGGCAGCAACGTTGATGCTTAATTGGTTCAAAAATATGTTGTAGATTGCATCCAGCCTAAGGTGTTGGAGGTAGAAAATATTCTGCTTCAGAAAAGAAATTCTGTCCTTGCCTGGATCCAGTTACTGAATCACTACATCATTAGCGACAGCGTGTCCATCTTATGCCACTTTTTCAAATTCATCAGCGATTCTGGGGTGTGGTGTTCCAGCTAATTGCTGTTCAGCTGAAACATAAACTGTTGAGAATTCACAAATAATCAGCTTGACTAACCAAAATGGATAAATCCCTACTTTATATTTACCAGCAGCAAATACTACTTTATTGATTAGGATGATTCAATTATTTTTTTATAGTAAGAAAATTGCTCCTTATTTTCCCAGGATGAATAAAAACCTCAGGGCTTGGCAGTTACACTATTCAAAAGACTAAAACAAATTAAGAATACAGGTCACACAAAGTTCATGCTCACACATCAGGATCACAGTTCATTGTAAATTTGACAGTCATGTCAAAGCATTTTGGTTTGTCAGACCTTCCTTCAGGGCCTAAGAAATGTGTAAAATATAGAACGGTCTGTTGCATCAGACATGACAAAAAACCTTCTCACTATGAACATCCCCTGATGTACACATAAAACTCATTTAAAAATGACTGACTCCAGCTACAATATTGAGGCAATGAAGGAGCTGTGAAGATGCTAAATGCAGCACACTGTTAGTTTACACCAGCAGAGCACTGTATTACATGTGGCAACAAAATCTATAATTTATAAACAATTAGCAAGTCAAGTAACATGCCCTTCTCTCATTTTGCTCTCTCTCTCTCTCTCTC
>NW_023339740.1:19161494-19170145 GCF_004916995.1 Morone saxatilis | reverse complement strand
CTCTCTCTCTCCCCCTCTCCCCCCCGGTTTCTTTCGCTGCTTTTTTCTTTCCATTCCCACATTTTTCCCTGACCCTCTTTTTTTTTTTTTTTTTCTTTTCATCTGTCTTGTTAAACCCCCCTCTCCCTATCTTCTCCAGAGCTGGCATGTTTGTCACTAAGTTCTTTGAGGGCTGTGTGCCTGCGATGGAGCTACAACAAGAAGATAAGAAGCTCCTGGCTCTGGTGGGCTGGGAGCTGCAGCAGTACATCCAGCTCATGGACAAAGTCAAGTAAGATTATTCGATACCCGTCAAAAGGTTGATGTTTGTAGACAGAGAATTATCAATTTAATTGAAATGAGTTTAATTTGAAAATATGTAAATTGTCAATTTAGTTTTACATTACTACTATAAGATATATAGATTATATATATAGATTTGTCATCTTGAGAAGTATCTCGACACATCTTAAGAAGATAAAATGGTTAGTGGTCGCACAACTTGCTTCAATTTAGATCAACTTTGTTCTGTAATCCTCAATTTTTTTTCTCAAATGTTCTACCAGAATCCGTGATGCTCTAAAACACATCCTCAACATCTCTCGCCATGGCAACCAGTACATTCAGGTCAATGAACCTTGGAAGAAGATCAAGGGAGGAGACGCAGAGAGGTGAGATGGTCTTGACCAGTTTAACACAGGCTTGACCTGTGTAGTTTCAAATTCTCATTTTATATTAGAAACGGAGACTAGAAAAGTACAGAAGATTGAATTCATAAAATGAAGTCATAGAAGAAAGAAAAAATATTATGTACAGCCAACTAAAAGGTGCAGTAATAAAGATGTAATTCAGGCATTTAATTAATGGTCTGTCTGACTGATCACTGGTCCTCCCCTTCAGGCAGCGTGCGGGCACAGTGACCGGTCTGTCTGTGAATATCGCCTGCTTGCTGTCAGTGATGCTGTTTCCATACATGCCAACGGTCAGCCAAACCATCAGGGATCAACTAAATGCTCCTCAGTCTTGCATCAATACCATGTTGCAAGGCACTGGCACCTTCGTGTGTGCTCTGAGTGCCGGCCACCGCGTGGGCACTGTGAGTAAGACCTGAAATAGTACATACACAAACACACAGTTCGTACATGTTAAGACACAAAAACCTGTGGAACCTCCTGTATGTTGATGCTGGGTGATACAATGAGGATGCAACAGTGTGACAATATTTCAGTACTCTGGGGGACATTGTAGTCGTGTGAACACGCACATACACACATGCTTAAGAATAATAGCCTAGATGGTGTTTTGAGGCCTCAGCCTTTCGAACAGCAAGTTTCTCTCAGGCCACTTGTCCCTTCAGGCCTAATTGTGGTGACCTGTGTCTGCAGCAGCCTGCCAACACTGCATCTGATCTCCAAAGCTATCATGATTCGTGACTGAGGTCTCAAGGCGAGGAGCAGCAGATGACACAATTATAACGTCTCACTAATGCGCCATAGACGCTACTCATGTGCACGAAACTTCTATGACGAATGACACCTTTTGTCATAAGTGTAATGCTGCACTGAAGAGTGGTGATCCTAATTGAAACCCTGCAAATTTCTCATACATAGTTATCTACTTACTTACTTGCATAATCCTCTTTGTTCAAAGACAAGCACAGAGCCTTCAGGTTAAATTTTCCAGCTACGCTGGCCTTGGGCTGGATCCACAGTCGCAAACTTTTAAAATATTCGTGCATATATTTTTTGAATTTCTACCTTTTGTTCCTTCTGTCAACCTGTTTTCTTCCCAGGTCAGTCCGTTGTTCCAGAAACTGGAGGTGGACCAGATTGAGGCTTTGAAGAAGAAATTTGGTGGACAGCAGGTATTTGATGTTTATGATGCCTAATGGTCTGTGCATGAGTTCAGTCAGGTCTTATAGTAATATAGGTTGACTATTTATGAATAATGAAATAAGAAAGAATTGACAATGCTCAGTTGTTCACGGGCCTCTGTCAGACTCGTCGTGAATAAGAATTTGTATTTAAGATTTGTCTGTTTTTTGAGACATAATGCAGAGCAAACACACCATGAATGTTATACAAGTTATGTATTAAGCATCCATTATATAGATTAAAATAATCCCTCTCTAAACCCTCTCCTCAACCGCTTGCCTCTAGCCTGAAGATGAACCACCTAAAAAAAAGGTATCGAGCGAGCGGTATTTGTGTGTGAAGAGTCACACTGGTGCTGCTGTGTCAATTTTGATTACCGCATGCCTTCACTAACACTACCACCTTATCTAACGTCCTCAGATTTTTAATTGTTACTCACCCTCATGTGTCCAGTGTGATTCACTGTCCATTCACACGTCATGACTCATTATTATCCCGTTAACATTTTGAGTGACGAGTGTTAATGTCTGAAATGAAGTAAGTCAGCTCTCGAAATAATAACCATCAAAGCGCCTCAAATTCAAACATCTATGTCTGTTTGTTTTCTCCCTCAGAAGACAGCTCAGACAGCTGCCAGCACTCAGCCTGCCGCTGTGCCAGCTCCTCTTGCTGAGGTGGCGATGGTGAACGGAGTGGACCCAGAAAAAGCCAAGCAGCTCACACTGGCTGTGGCTGAGCAGGTGAGATCGCTGGGTAGCGGCAACGCACTGTTGAGCTATCAAATATGAAACTAAATCTTATTTGTAGACATTTTGGGATCTGTAATCTGTTATTGGAATAGATATATTGGAATAGTTTTTCAGAAAGATCATTTTAATTGCATTGTTTTGTCTTTTAGATTTTCTTATAACAGGAATAACGAAACAAATGTTTTCTTCCGTAAGGAGTGAAAACTAAATCTCCAAAAATCTATTCACGCAAGAAAAAAAAACTACAAGCCGCTGAAATAAATAACAGCTCATATTAAAAGCTAGATGTATTGAGTATCTGTATTTGGAAAATTATTTGATAAAACTTGTGTTTGTAATTAATTTATCAAAATTGTTTTATCTGTAAATTAGATTTTTTTAATTTTGCACTATTACTATAAATGCGCCGGTTACATTTCTTTGTCAGTGTTTCCAAACTCAGATCGACGCGTATGATTACAAACTGCCGCCTTAGTTAATTGCACAGTTTGATAAGAAAGCTGAAAACCTTTATTTGTCTATATAAGCTGAAGTGTTTAATCAAATACAAATGTACGTGTGAGAAATCTATTAAAACCCGCCATTTTATCTATCATAGGGAGAAAAGGTGCGAGCACTCAAGGCCCAGAAGGCAGAGAAGGCCGTGATCACAGCGGAGGTGACCAAACTGTTGGACCTTAAGAAACAGCTGGCTCTGGCTGAGGGGAAGAGCCCTGAGCCTGCACCTCAGAAGGGCAAGAAGAAGTGAGACAAAAAAAAAGCAAAAATGATGGAGGTTAGTCAGCGGAAGAGAAGAGTAGGATGGTTTGAGGTATGATAGTGGAGAATGGGAACAAGATGTACACTAAGAGAGAGATGAGGGTATTAGCTTAAGGCAAAGCCGTGACAGGATCTAAGACAATGTGGTATTGGCACTGAGGACTAATGAAATGCTGGATAGGCCGACGGGGAAACGAAAACACACAAAGAGAGAGTCAAATGAATACAGCTACAGAAAGGAGGGATTTTTCCAAATCCCTACACCAAAAGAAACTGATTTTATACTCTCCCTGTGATAAAGTCAGCATACGATATTAGTGTTGGAAGGTATGTTGCGCATTTTAAGATGTTTTTATATCCTCTGAAAAATTGTTTGCCATTTGCTACAAATAACCTTTTTTGGATCCAGAAAATGAATTGATTAAGTTAAGCTAAAAATTTGTCTGTACTCATCTCCTCCCCCTTTCTCAGTTACCTCTGGGTTACACTATTTTCTACAAAAAAAGGAAAAAGAAATCATTCATACTCAGGTCATTAAAGAGGAAAACCAATAAACATAACATGACACAAACCGTTGCACATTTTTTTTTCTTTTATTGCAAATTTGGGATTACAATGGCGGATAAAATAAATGGTAATGGTAAAATACATGTATTTGATTCCATCAATGATAAAAGCCATGCATATTATTCTACAATTAACAATTTATGTGACTACAATGAGAAAATAACTGGATATGTTGGCATTTTACAGTACAAGCCATTACAGTACAATTGTGTATATATATATTACAGTGTTATATAAAAATAGTAAATCAGGGTAGAACAAATTGTGGTAATTCTACCACAAATTCCCATATTGATAGAAAAGGTCAGCTTAGAAAGTATAGCCGGGTCCTACTTACTTTATCTAAATACACATACACACAAGCCATGGGTTGTAAAAAAGTAAGAAACTGTAAGAATTCTCTCCCATAAAACTCATTCTCTCATACTCACACTGCACTGGGCACTTTCAAACTTTTCCTGAGCTCCTAAACTCTCCACAAATTGGGGCAAATAATCTCTGCTAGCTGGATGTCAGCCCTTAACGTAGGAGTTACAATTATTGCAAAATGGTGGGAACAGATGACAATGAAATGCACTCTCTGAATTAAGTTCCTTTCTGTCCAACATACAAATCATCAAATGCCCGTAAACCATTATTTCTGCCATCCTATTTGATGGAACTTATTAGGCATTCTTTAAAATGACAAACATTCGTCAAAAACATTGTATCATTTGCACTTAGAGCTGTCTGTTCTTCCTTTTCCTTTGTACATGCTGTGTCTTTTTATTTGCCGCAATGCTGTTGCAGCCCCTTCTCTCTGTGCCTTTTCTTGTCTTGGCTTTCATCACTTTCCTACTTCTTGCCTTCTCAAGCTCTGTCTTTTTCAAAAATCCTCTTGCTTATAAAATATATCTTTGGTTTCCATCCTTTCCTGTCTTAAGAGGCATTTCATGACCACCATATTACACCTTTCCCCCACCACTGCTTATTCCAATTCTGTAGGACCATTTATTCCTGTCTTTTATCCTGTCTTTAATTTTTTTACTCATTTCCTGGTGTTGACTAGTCTCTCTATCAGGGCTCTACGTGTCCTCTGTACCTCCTCTCCCAGCCTTTCTATCTCTGCTTTCAAGCGCTCGTTCTGCTCCGTCAGCTCCTGTACCTTCCTCTCGTTCTCCTGCTCTCTTTCTTTGCGACTCTTTTTGGCAGACGTGTAGGATGAGGATGTTCGTTGCGTGGAGGAGGCGAAAGAGGACAAGGCACCGTTGGCCCTCTCGCTGGTGGTCCTCTTGCGTTTTCCCAGGCGGGAGGACGAGTAGGCAGAGGGAGAAGAGACAGGTGAGGAGGGAGAAGAACAATTTTGGGATGGCGACTGGGAGGCTGAGGACGAGCAGGATGGAGAATCTGGGACACAGGGCAGTTCCTCCTCGCTGGCAGAGGGAGAGGCAGGATGGACGTTATTAGCCTGGTGGTGTTGATGGTGGTGGTAATAATAGCCACTGCTGATCACTGCTCCGCTCGGATCCACCATTCCCACTCCTCCTTCACTCAGCAACTCAAAGAACTCTGGAGGCAGCAGATCACTGCCGCCTCCTGCCGAGCTACCTCCACTTCTCCCACTTTCAACCTCCGCCCGCCGCTCTTCTGCAACAGCTGGACTCATGCAAGAAGAGGAGGAAGATGAGGATGAGGTGTGATGCAGAGGCTGGGTGTTGTGGATCTCCTCCGTTGCCTTCTGGACACCCTCGCCCCACGTCTGGCTTCCATCCGTCAGCCACGTCAGAGAACAACTCTCCAGAACATCCAGAAACTCCGGCTCCTTCTATAAGCACAAAACGGAAATGTCAACACCTGCCAAAACATGTAAAATATCACAGTATAAGTACATTGCACATCGCTTAGTATGTGAATGACATTTTTTCACAGAAAACAAGACAAAAAATAAAAACGAGAACTATTCACGAAAATACGACAGACGAAAACACTCACACTCATCATGGGTGTGATAGCCATTTCATTCTTCAAGCAACTGACCTCGGTGCATGTGGGGGCACGTGCCAGTTTTGCCCCTCCCGTGTCGGAGCCCAGAATATCCTGCAGGTCCTCATACCACGCCTCCAACTCTGCACCACACAACGGCCCCACACCAGGGGGGTACGGCGGGGGCAGGTGTAGCCACTCGGCAGTCATCTCGCCAGTCAGTCGCAACACACAGATACTCGGCCACACGGTTCACACTGGACCTGATGGGGAGGGGCGAGCAGCCGCACGTTAGATGACTGACACGTCACAAAAACTCTCTTACTCTCTCTCTCTTACTGAGAATACTGCATGAAGACTTTATCTGTGTAATTACTTACACCATGATAAAGAAAACTAGACCAAAGTGCAATTCTCTATATTATATCCACTTAATTGTGAAATGGAATAACAGTGACACTAAGTGAGGAAATTACTGTACTGCACTAAAAATGCTGATTAGAGGCATCTGACCATTCAATTCCAATACAAAATTAATATTAAAATGGACAAATTGACTTAAGAAAATCTTATCACAAACATGCAGCATTTAGAATGTCAAATATGAGAAGACCAATTTACCTTTTGAAAGTCTCTGTTAATCAAGTCTGCCAATTTGTTGGAGATAGCTTGTCCCAACAATTCTGAAAGAAAAAAAAAGGAGTATTTGATAGATTAGTCTTAAAAGAAATGTGAAAAAATATTTCTTCTGGTTGGAAATCTGCTGAGATTTCAGAATCAAAATGATGATTTGCACAAATGGAGAGCAAGGGAACAAAGGGTGCTTTAAATTAAACATTGATGATAGCTGTGGGAAATTGTGAAAAAATGTAATGACGATATAACAAATCAACAAAAGAGGGAGAGAGAGAAAGAAAATCCTGTCACTTAATTCTTGTAAACAAAGACCAAAATGTTCTCTACTGCGCCCCCTGCTTTCTACGGTCCTCAAAACACGCTGGGGTCGATAAACAAGTGGTTAAAAACGACGAGTAAATCCTTCTATATTGATCTCTCCGGGTCTGACAGTCAGCTCTGCTGCTTTTATAACTGTTTAAATCTGTCCAAATGACAAATTACTCAACAAAAGCCACCATGATTACTATGATCATTGTGGACAAAGCTTGTAGCTGGAACATTCCCTATAAATAAGGATGTATGCCTTTCCGAGTTGATGTGCAAATAGAAATAAATTAAAAACATTATAAAAGTAGCATTTGAATGAATCACTAAATTAAAAAGTGATAAAGAATAATAAATTTAAAAAAAACCTCTTTAACCTTATGTCAAATGTTAAACTCCCTGTGATAGCGCGACCATACCAAGATTAAAACTTTGGTTTGGTACCTATCATTATTTGTCTAACACAATTATTGAATAATTTAAAAATCCAAAATATTTTAGTTTTTAGTTTTAGGCTTCATGTCCACTGTGAGCCAAGACAGTTACGTCATGGAAATGAAAGTCCAGCAGGAGGAATGGGCGAAACAAAAGGAAACGTACAGACAGAGGAAAAAGAGTGGGTTGGAGGAGAGAGAAAAACAACAACAACAACAACCCAAAAACGATACAAACACCCATTCATTCAGTGTTAAACATTTACTTTAAACGGACCAGTCAAAAGTGTCAGAAACAAATGCAGCTGTCAAAAATAAAAGCCGTCCAGTTTCGACTCAACAGCCCCACCAATGACTGCCAGACGTCACACGGAGTAGGCTCATGTCTGTTATTTTGATCGAAATAAATTTGACACCTTTTAAAAAAAAAAACAAAAAAAAAACCTAAGTATTGCTTTTAGCCACAAAATTCACTAATTAATTGTAAACGTCAGGCACGCTCAAGAGTCAAAACCTCCAAACTTCCCGAGCTTTAAGTCTGTATGAGCTTGACAACTTGTCAGACGACACGGACGACACATAAAAACAACTCGATGTAAATTGTGATTGATCAAGACAACTGTTCTTCTATAAAAAGCACCGGGATATCTGCCAAAAACATGAATTATTTTTTTTCTTCCCAGCACACCAGACCACTTCAGGAGTGCGTTAAGTAGCCATTACTCCCCGAAAGACCAAAACTAATGACAAAGAACCTCCACTTACCCTTTTTCTTTTATTCGCTCGCCTTCTCGACTGTCTTGAACTCGAATGTGGATATTTTAGTAAAAATTGGTGATAGCTCATGTTAACCATTGTTCAGTCTTGACGCCTGAATGTGATTTTTCGGAAACTCCCGGCGGTGTTTATATGGAGGGAGAGCTCAACCGAACTATGCATGGGAAGGCAGATTCATCACAACCGAACGGAACGACGACGACCGACGTTCCAGCGGTCCAATCGCAAGCGCGCACTTAAGATCTTCTCCTTGGCGACATCCAATGGGGTGGCTCGAAATCGGCTCCGAGGGCGGGGCTTAGGGTCGTCTCGTCTGGTTGTTCTCCCTCCTGCCTGTATAGTTTGTGCGAGCAGCAATTGTGATGCAGTCATAAGACGGCCAGGACGAATTTGGGGCGTATGGGAGTCACATGAAAGGAATGATGCAATGCTTGGCAACCAATTTCTAGCTGGGGATAACACCAGCAGAATCAGAACATGTTTTATTAAACAGTGTTGGCTCTAACTAAAGTCTAAAAATATACATATATGCATGGATATCTAATGTCGAAGAATTGTTTGTTTCCGGAACACAAAAGCTGAATCGATGTTTTTTTTTTTTTTTTTTT
>NW_023339740.1:19161230-19161431 GCF_004916995.1 Morone saxatilis | reverse complement strand
AAAAAAAAAAAAAAAAAAACCCGTCTGTTATGTGTCTATTAGCGTTAAGTTGGTGCTGTTTTTATTCATTGTACTAAACATCCGCTTGTTTTTCGCCTGACTTTTGATTGCAGGTGCTTGTTTTAAGTTTGTCGGTGACACTGACATTACATTACACACACCCCCTTCACTTCATCCACGAGGAGGGGGGGGGGGGGGAAA
>NW_023339740.1:19160937-19161130 GCF_004916995.1 Morone saxatilis | reverse complement strand
TCTAATAACTGACTTTAATTCTAAAAGACGATGTTTAAGCGTGGACAAAGGAATTTATTTTTCTTATTTGCTTGCTCTTTGTCTTGCTGCCACATTTAGAATAAATGCTGGTTAGAAATTTTAACCAACAGTCAACAATAAACCACAATGTTTGTTAATGTTTTTAGTTACTACCCCCCCCCCCCCAAAAAAA
>NW_023339740.1:19160711-19160880 GCF_004916995.1 Morone saxatilis | reverse complement strand
CCCCCCCCAAAAAAAAGAACAAAAATCTGATTTTGATATTGTTTTCTTTTGTTTTACAGGCAGAAAGAGTCTGGGGAATTTCCAGCCACCACACTCGCTTCTTTCTGTCCTGTGCCCTTGGTCAAAGCTCCACACCCAGTTCCCCCTGTTTCTCTCTCTCACACACACA
>NW_023339740.1:19154845-19160683 GCF_004916995.1 Morone saxatilis | reverse complement strand
CACACAAACACACACACCAGCTGTCGGAATCCTTCCCCTCTCTGAACTGAGACCAACTGATACAGCTGTTAACATGTACTGGTGATACAGTAAATCCTTTCTGTTTCGCTCTCTTGGCTTGCCCTTCCTCATTGTTTGTTTGTTTTAAGTCTTTTTCTGGGTCCCGGACGACCAGCAGAAAGACCTCCCTCACATTATCAGAAAGTCTGACCTGTTGGTGAGAACCGGGAGAGAAATATTCTAAAAAAATAGGTCCTAGTTGTGTGTGGGGGGAATGTTTTGTAAACTTGATATTTTGCCAACAATTATTAGTAGCAGTGCTTTGTCTTTAAGCTTTAGGTCCCCATTGATACTACATTCATCTCTTTTTGCCAATGCCCATCTCAGCCGAGGCCGATATTGCAATTCTCTATTGTCTGATGATGCCCATTGATCAACTCATTTGCATTTTATTTCCTCAGGTCTTCCATCTATCATCTCCTTTACACTCAATCCCATCTCGTCCCGTCCAGATTTAACAGCTACATGTCACATCCACTTGTTGAGATTTCTGTGTTTGGAGGTTTAGGACGACTTTGCTGACAATCTTGTTAGTCCGTTAAAACCCTGTTTACCTCTGAGCCTCACCTCTCTTTACCCTACCGTCTCCTTTTCATTCGCTACAAGACTCATTCTGCCCCACAACAGTATCCACCCGTCTTTACCTCCACCCACTTCTTCTGTCGGTCTCTCTGCCTCACCACAGGCTCCTCACCTGTCCAGACCCATTCAGGAAAATTTGACAAACTGATGCAGAGCCCCTTGCGCGTTTATCTTTCTCTTCTCTGTAGCATCAGTTATTCTTCTTCTGCTCCCACTTTTCCCTGCCTCCATTTTATTGTCCTTACTGTAATTATTACTCATTTTTACTATTGTTTTTTTTTTTTCAAAATAGAGGAAATATTAATGTTATTGATAGCTCTACTGTAAAGGTAATACATTGGAATTGTTAAATATTCAATCACATGGCATTGTAATCAATCTGTAGTCAATTTCCAAAACCTTTCAATTGCTCCGAAACTGATTGCCTCTAGACAATTCCTTGATTTTGATTACATTGTCTCAAAAATGTCAGTACAGTACAGACAGCCTTGATTTCTTCATTTCTAGGCATCGACACATGTGTCAAAGAGAAGACAGACGAAAAAAGGCAAAGGCATAAAAACAAGCCAAAGCAAGAGACTGTAAGGCATTAAACTTTAAAAGCCTGTCTGAACAGGTGGGTATACTGGCAGCGAGACACACACTCCAGGCTCTTACTCCATCCTTTTCTTCCTCTACGCTTAGTTTTTCCCATATCAGCAACAGAAACAGATTTCGGAGAAATTGGTGCTCCCTACGGCCTCCTCTGTGTTCAACTGCTCTGTGCTGCCTGAGGACTTAAATATTTACTTTGTCCAGGGGAGTAAAGGTTGGTGTGGGCTACTGACATATATAAGTAGCTGCATTTGTACTGTACAGTCAAGGGTTTAAATGCCTTTTATGTTTCTAAAAGTCCTGTTTGGATTTATACCCTGCTGCCAAAATCATCTGTTTTTCAAAAGGGGCTCTGTTTTATCATTTATTCATTGCCCTTCTATCCTTGTTCATATTTATATTCATAGAGAAATAAAATCATATTACGTGGATGGTAACATTTTAGGCTGACCTCTAGGTAATTGTGTATAAATGTGTTTTAACAGATGGGGCTGGGCTGATCCAATCCAGCACACCCGAAATAGAAGGACAAATACAGTATAACATGATATACAGTACACGGTATGTCTCTGTGCTCATCTGGGGCATTCCCTTCTAAGTTGGAGCTCTGGATCTAATTCCCTGCAAGTCACACTTGATATGTCCTGTCCAAGCAGGCCAGTACTTAAGTCCGCCCACATTTAGGGGAAACAGAAAGCTGCTCTGCATCTAATCTTTCTCTGATATAAAAAAAAGGGATGTGATACAGACAATAAGATGTAGCTATAACACTCCATTGAAGTAAAACTAACACTGGTGTATCATTTGTTGCCATTGTAGTCCTAGAAGTCTTTAATCCAGCTGGAGAGGACTCTAAAGGGAGATATTTTAGTTATTATGAAACTGACCTCTGAGCTTACACTGTACTATGTCTGGATGACTCATCAGAAACACCTGATCCTTAACCTACTCTGTTACCTGTCTACCTTTGTCACTAATACCATCACCTGACATCAAACATGAGCAAGCCTTTTGCCTTAATGCTTGTTATAAACCTACTAATGCCACATGGATTTGAGGTTGACCTCACTGAGAAATTCATTGAGTACTTTGTCTTAACAAATACCAAGTCTTTTTTCTTGGTGTTTCTTCCTGATTTTACTCTGCTGTGGGTTTTCATTGGCTGTGAAGTACAACTGTGGTTGGGTTCACAATGGGAGAACAATGTGTGCGGTTTAATCCTGTAGGACAAGGGTTTTATTAGGTATCAATAGCCGACAGTAGAGTGATGAGAGAAAATGAAGAACGAGATGAAGATGGGGAATGACAAGCAATAAAAGTTGTTGTCACTCATGGTCGCCCCCCTTAAAGCTCTTGACCACCTCAAACTTTCAAATGCTTTTCAAATTTTACTTTTTATATGTTAGGCAGTGTCTTAAATTAGCTCTTCCTACTCCATTTAAATCCAGTTGGTCAAGAATGTCAAATTACTCTTCCTTTAGGGATAAGCAATGCAAATACAAACTAGACTGTTGTAACATTTTCGTTATAAAATGTATTGCTACAGGGACAGAACTATCTTAAAGTATGGCAGAAGAACTTGCACTCAGTTTATTTGATAGTATATTTGAAAGCTGAATTAGTGTTTGAGTTTGACCCTTTTTTTAGTAGATGCTCTGCTGCCACCTAGTGTTCATAAATAGGCTTAATTCCTTGTAATAATGAAAACCCAAATGAGTAGTTTTAAAAAGACTTTGAATACCTGCAGCTGCACCAGATTAGTTGAAAGTTGAAATTTTCACTCTATAAAATGTGTTTTTACATGACAAAATATGGCTGTATTTTGCCATACCAACGGCTGATGACTCATTACCTTACATGTCATCTTACATCATCCCTACCTGTTCGGGTATATGTTAAGACATGACCACATCATCAATAAAATGGGGGTTGAAATAGACTTTTTATTTATACATTAAGTAATTTGGTAAGATTAATACAGTTTAATAATAGTATTTTTATTTTGTATGAGGTGAGAAAAAAGGATCATGAAATAAAAGGAGCCAACCATATCGCACTTTGTTTTATTGATCAGTTTCCATGACCACAGATATACAATACAGTTAACTTGTAGGCAATGACAAAGCAGATTAAAAGTTTGTCTGTGGTGTCTGGTCTCAGTCATAATAATATAGTTACAAGCGACTGAGCGTGAAGAAACAATAAGGTACACAGGCATATTTACAAGCTTTCCTTCCGTGACTTGGCCCTGACACTCGCACAAACGTGCTCCTGCTACAACACTATAAGACAATAGATCTTGATTTTCTTTTTACACAGCTGACAACATCTTTAATGTGTCACCCACCAACCCGACATTACTGTGATCATTTAATTTGATCAGAGTATACAGTACAAATCCAGTAATAGGGAGAGGTTCCAAAAGGAATGGAGGAAATTCTTATGTTTAATACTAATAATTATAAAAACAATCCAGTCTAAAACTCAATAAGCTTAACAGGGGACTGCAATCAGTGGCATGTATAGAGTGGACAAATGTGTTTTCAGTTGATATCAATTTGATGCAAGAGAAAGGAAGAGAAAAGGAGGGTGAACAAGAACATTTGGTCTCCTTTTTTTTGTTATTCCATCTTATCCAACTTTCTAAACATTCCACTTAGTGAAAAAAGGCAGAGGCAAAGTAGAGAGCAAGAGAGGGATGGCCAAAAAAGACAGAGTTAAACCCCCAATCCTCCCTCTGTGCTCTCTAGCCTTCTCTTATTTGTCCATGTTCTACACTCTCCTGGACTGGTCCAAACTCCTGCCACCGTTTATTTGGAGAGCTTCTTCATCCTCTGATCTAGCGCAGCAAAGTTATCTTCTACAGCCACCAGGTTTTCCTTCATTGTCTGTTGAACCTGGGGGGTTGGGAACGCAAGTTAGATACAAAAGTAGGAAGGAGAGTTGGAGGAAAAGTTAGGTGTAAAAAACGTACTGGAGAGAGAGAGATTGATGGGGCAGAGTAGAGAGGAGGAGTGATTGTAATGATTTTAGTGAGGCAGGAAAATATGCTAATATATAGAGATGTGGATTAGATAAATAAAAGAAATAGAGGGGTCAGCAAGATACAACACGCACAATGGAAAGCAGAGGTGCTTATAGAAGGGAGAACCTGGTCACAATGCAGGAAAATAGTTTTTAGCAAACTTTAGAATAAAAAAAGGATTCACTAGTTTTCTCCATTTTCTGCCACTGTAAACTGAATATCTAGCTTTTGGGAAGTTAGACCAACAAAACAAGGCATTTGAAGACATCACCTTGAGCTCAAATGAACCAAAGCTGTAACATATTCACTACTACTTGGTATAAAAGAAATGACATTTTCTGTGAAAGCTTGTTAGCGTCACAGTCATAACCTTCTACACCCTTAAACACTTCACTTAGGGAACACAATGCAAGTCTATTAGGGGTAAGATCAAAACCTTTCTGACTTCAGAAGATTTTAAGTTTCAACAAAACACCATCAAGAAAAGAAACTCCTTGACAAGATAGTGCTTTGTCCATCTAGCCTGATGCCTTGAACTGTAAAAGCAAAGGTTGAGTATTGACTGAACCCAGAAGAACCTTCAGAGAGCCTCAATCCTTCTAATGGGTAGCTGCACTTTGTTAGATTGTTTCTTTTGCCCTTGCAGCACACTTGAAAGTGTATTCGAGGACACTTTTACAGTTAGTCCATGTATAAAGAGGATATTTCCAAGTAGTTTGTCAAGTTCTTTTTCAACTTCTTCAATCTTACTGTGAAAAATCGTCTGTAGACAAGAAGCTACAACAAGGTTCACTAGGTTTCTACCTTTTAACACATTTAACACACATTTTAGTCTTTGACTGATTAGCTCCTGTAATATGATAGTAATGGGTTCATTGTTTGAAATCCTTTGTGTGGACCTACCAGCGAGACACTGTACTTCTACTGGCCTCATGCCAATGGCCCTATGGTTGTAGTAACTCACACAGGATGTGAACAACAAGTGGCCAAAATGGTTGTTCCACACTCCGGCGGTGTTAAACATGATTTATGTTGAACTTCCTACCTGTGTTAGCAGGGTGTTATTGTCCTTCAGAGAGTTGTTGATCATCTGCTGAGTGGTGTCCAAGTGGGTCAGAAGCTGGCCAAACTGCATGGCTATGGGGTTGCACGAGGTGAAATCGAGAGGCAAGTGCACAGAGAGAGGGAGGAAGAAAAAGGAAGACTGAGTATTGATTCTCAAAACCCTGCCTAAAGGACCAGTGTGTAGGATTCAGTGTAATCTAGCAGTGAAGTTGCAGACTGCAACAATTTGAATACAGCTCAGCCTTCCAAGCATGTCAGAGAAACTACGGTGGCCCTATCTAGAGCCAGTGTTTGCTACTGTGGAAACATGGCAGCCTCTGTGGAAAAGAACCACTTCTGTGATAAAAATGTCTCATTCTATAGGTAACAAAAACACAATTCTTATTTTCAGGTGATTATATACTAGTTTTCATTTATATATATATATATGAATGGGTGCCTGGGTAGCTCAGTGGGTAGAGCTGGCGACCCATGTACCGAGGCTGAGTTCTTGCTGCAGCGGCCCAGGGTTC
>NW_023339740.1:19139558-19154739 GCF_004916995.1 Morone saxatilis | reverse complement strand
AAAGCCCCAAAAAAATACTTAAAAAAAGAAAAGACAACATATATATGAATATTATGCCAATAGATCGTCCTAAATGCTACACACTGGACCTTTAAGAAATGTAACGTCTTTGCATCTTGGACGAAGTGAAGGCAAGTAGAGACAAATGTAATGTGAAACTGATGAATGACTGCTTGAGAGATTAAGTTACTTTATTTTACTTGTTTGCCTTCATCAGTAAAGAAAGATCATGAGACAAAACAGAACAATAAAGTCAGTGCAGCTAAACCCTATTGAGCGAGGAACACTTGAGCTGCAGACTGTGACAGATCGGTGCGAAGACCGTCTGGGTGATGAATGACCTCTTTCAGCTCTCAGAAATGAATTATCAATATAATCTATTAATGCCAAGGTTCTGCTTTCATGTGCTAAATAATAAAAAGATGATAATGTGATATATAATATCATGCATCTCTTTCTCCCTGAGGGAGTGTTTAACAGTATTGCTAGATTTAGTCTAATTCTATTACCATTTTGAGGCTCCCTTTCAGTGATTTTTTGCCCTTTGTTATAATAGAACGGCATGGTTTGGGCTAATTCCATTATCCGAATGAATCCCATTTTCGCTTAGTTTTCATCTTTTGTCTCGCACACAGACATTCCCATTGCAAATGCAAATCTTTCAGACTAAGTATTACTTCCCAGCACAGATGTTGCCTGAAATGTGATCCGGGTTCACACCCTGTTACGTTCTGTGGCTACATCCTACATATTTTGAATCTTTAATGCCACTCCCCACCCCCACTAACCTACATACATCCTCTCCTTGAACTCTCATGGGTGTCATTTCAAGGTTCTTCTTCCCTCACATAAAAGAACGGAACATAAATTATCCAAGTTTTCATTGTTATTATCCCTACTGGGGTGAAACGCTGCCCTAGAGCGATATTATTACAATATTTACAATACGAACAAATTATTCAACACCAGTACATTCATATACAGTCATGTTATGAGGTCAAGTGATGTGATGGTAAACCACTAATATTGTCTCATGGCTTAGAGAGTTATGTGAGGACACAAAGTGAGCTACGACGCTGTAAACAAGCTTCAGTTCCTGTGTGTTACCTTGCTCATGCAACTCCTTGACAGCCACAAGCCTCTGCACCACCTGAGGTACAGAAGTAGACACGGCATCCCACTTCTGCACCACGTCATAAAGCTGCGACACCTGACAGGTAAACACATACAGGCACATTTAATACCAAGCTAAAGCCCTCCAGCTTAAAGAACATTTTTACCCAAGGTCACAGATTTGTCTTTAGTTTCCTGATGTAATGATTATTGTACTGCAAATGACATGCATGCATAAGTTTGTCTGTGTATAGTCTACATTTGAGCAGTGTGGTAACTTTGTGGTTTGTCAAGTTTGCGCACATACCTGCATTCATTATTATAATAAATAGTCAATTTTTCTCATACTGATTTCAATTTGGCCTTTCCAATTATAACTGTATTTTATTGCTAAAGACAGAGGCCCAGTTACTGTGGTTACAATGACTTAATTAAACATAATCTCACACTAAAGCATGCTGTTGTGCTTTGTAGTAATGAACACGCGCCATACACATCCCGTTTGCAATGTAGAACACCTTAATGTATAAAAAAAAACACACCACTGCATGACCTTATTGTTCACCATAATGACATAATTAATATGGCCTGCCATCTACTGGCCGCTTGAGGGTACAGCACTTTAAAACAGTACATGCCTATACATGCCCAAGATAGGCAAAACGATTGTTGCCTGGATATCATGCAGATCTCACAGCTGAAACAAAGTCAAGATTCATTACAGACTGAAAATGAATAAACTACCATAAAGACTGCCATTTCTGTTTTGCTCTGACTGCTTTAAGGCCGGTAGCCAGCTGTTTTAGTCTAAAACGACTCACATTAATACATTCAGATTTAACATAAGGCTGCTTTAATTTGTGTATGATTGATACCACCGTGCAGTAAATTTTCAAGATTAAAGTGGTAAATTAACCAAAAAAAAGAGAAAAGATTTTCAGAAACTGATTGACCCGTTAATTAATTAAGAGGGATTAAAGCAAGAAAGTGAACCTGAAAAGTTATCCGTGAAGAAATGTGTACAATGTGTTGAATTAAGTATCATCTGAATTTAACACTGCTCTATCTCTGAAATCCAGCATGGTGCCTGAGAACATTAAGCCCTGAATTGAAATCTATTCCCTAAAGCACAGAAGCTGAAGGCTACCTGTGTGAATGTAATGCTACTGTTAGAATAAGTGTAGAATGAGACGCACCAATCACCCTCTGGATTCTTCTGGAAATAAAGTGTTCTTTATATAGGCCTAGTCTATACAAATTAAAAAGCATTTAGCATTTTTATATTGTGAATTCCCTCAGATGAGAATCGATATCTTTCATTGAGAACATCACCAGGGTAAACCAGAGGATTTTGAGGGTCTTTTAACACTCTTGACCTCCACAGTGAGCCTTGTGGGTGGTTTATAGGTTAACATTGACTTAACCACAAAAAAAACCTGCTCGGAACAGTTTAGACATGGAGCGTAACTCAGGTAAAACGTATCCACCTTCTGTAGTACGAGTTTACCTGGAAGTTACACCTGACGTCACAGAGTTACTCCTTAAGTTACCTGCATAAGCCAGTTACCTCGCTTCGTAGTACAGCCCTCTGATGTGTTTTTTTCATGACAGCGTGAACGACAGACTGAACTAGCAAGGTTATCTTCTGTGAGACTACAATATTACTGGATATATTATACAGCTTCCTGTTCAAAACTCAACTGTAATGATTGTAATAATCTTCCATCTGAAAGGAATCACAGGTCGACTGTAAATTGCCATTTTGTGTGAAAGAATCTGAGATGATTACTGCAATCAGTGTGGACTGATGGATGTACAGGGATTACAAACCTTGTTTTGTGTATCAGCGTCCTCAATCGTTGCCTTGTGTTTAGCAATCTCATTCATCTTCCCAAGGACACTCTAGATAGGAGAGAAAAAAGTTAGTTATTTATTTTGTGCGAGAGGTGCCATCTTAGAGGCTTTCAGATACAAAACAGAAGAAATACAAGCATTGATTTTGTTCATGTTGATACTATGGTATTTTTTAGATACAGCAGAAAGACACTTCTGAAGGTAATGCTAGCTTGAACAATCTCTGTACTCAGCACAAACAGAAGAAATATCTAGCTTGTCACGTAGCGCTCTGCAAGACAGCAAAACAAAGATTTCAGTCTTCTTTAAAAAGAAAAAACGTTTGTGCTGTGCATGGATTAGTTACCTGCAGTCTGGCCTCCACTTGATCCAGAGTAGCAGAGTCCAATGCGCTGACCCTCGCCTGCAGGAGCTCTATGGTGTCCTGATACAAACAAGAACAGATGCATAAGTTATATTTAACTTTGAGCACAAAACTTTGTTTTCCTGCTCTTACTACTGGCACAGCTGCAATAAACAAACTTGGAGAATTCAATGTCATCTTTGAAGTATGACCCAGTTCTCTGGCTGCAGATACACAGAGTTATGAATACAGACACAAACTCCATGCAGCATGTTCCAAAAGAAAGTAGATGATTTCTTACCATCAAACTGGCTCCTTGTACACCAGCACTTAGAGGTCCCTGCAATATATACACAAAGAGGGAATATACATTTTAACAAGACAAGCCACCCCCATAATTTACATAAATCCAGTGGAAGATTTTATTTCAATTTCACTTTGTGGATGGTTACACAGCAACAGGAGCATGAAAATGCTGCTGGTGTGAGAGTGAAAGAAAGAAGGAGATAAACAGAATTAGTGTGAATGAAAGAGAAAAGAATTAGAGAGGAAGAGTGTGTGTGTGTGTGTGTGTGTGTGTGTGTGTGTGTGTACCTGCTTGTCTGATCCTGAGCCAACAGCGATCTCCAGCTCAGCAAGACGCTTCTCCAATTCCGCCATCTACAGGGACAGAACAAGGCAACACATGGCTGGCAGTGACAACAGCATCCCACAAGACACACACACAAACGCCCACGCACATACCTTCCAGCCTTTTGTCCCGTTTATTGCCATCAAATATTCTGACATTTCTCTCATGAGAATGAAAACAAAACATGTCTAGTGGGTCATACTGCAGAAACATTTGCAAGCACATTCATCCGAGAAATTTACCACCATCCTTTCCACTTTACCTTGGCAGACTCATTGAATTTTTCCTGCTCTGGTCTGCTGTGCAGCTCGTAGAGTACCACTCCATCTGGGCCCTTAGCTGATGCCGTCGGCTTGTTGTCTCCTGTGGCGCTGCTACGGCTGCCCTTGGCCGCTTCCAGCTGGGTGAGCAGACGCCTGCGGGAAGGAGGGAAAAGGAGACACAAAAGGATTATTATATTCAATATTGTTATCAGCCCCATGTGCTGCTGTGCCCTCCCTCCTGTGTTATGACCCGACTCTTAGGCCAGAACCAATCTTTTCAGGCTCTATTGTGAACTGCAAGGTCAAGGGGAGCTTGAAAAGTTTTTATTACTTCATCCTCTTTCACTAGTGTCAGTGTCTCTTTCCCTCTCGATCTTCTGTTTCTTTCTTTTACATATTGCAGCATATTTTTATTCTCTCCATGCCTTCTCTATTATTTCCCTTCCTAAATCATCTGCCCATCAGTTCTTGTGCTCCCGAGGTAGTGCTACACTGAGATCAGCAGGATTTATGTGAGCAATTGATACCAGCTGTACTGCCTTGACCTTATTACTCTCTCACTCCTTATAACTGGATATAACTGGGTTTTAGTCCAAGGCTCAATAAAATGAATTCCCCTGCACTTCTCTCCAACTATCTATTGCTGACTCCCTTTAGATCTTCAAATACCATCAAACTTTCCATCCATTCCCTGCCTACTAGCTCATCACTCTGTCAGGGTCTGATAGGTTGTAGCTTTAGGTTTCAGATTCCAGATTATTGTCCTGTTGCTTTACTGTCCTGTGACCCCCTCCTCCCTCTTCTCAGCTCACCTGGCCAGCGCACCATCTGGGTCAGCCAGGTTGATGTGTGCCTGCGGTCCCAGCAGTGAGTCAAGATGGGCAGAAACCAACTGCTGTTTGAGCTGGGCTGCCTGCTGGGCGAGTACCACTGGAGTCAGGCGCTCCTCTGCATTGCTTTCCTTTGTGGCAGCCTGGAAGCAGAGGGAACACTGAGGTCATTGGGTTCGTCACAGCAGTGAAAGTTTTTTCGAACTACAACGCAGAGGTTGATGAAATCGAGGACTAGTCTGTCTGGGGAAACCATGTTGTTCACTGAGAACAAATGTCCCATGACAAATTAAAAGGAAATCAAGGAAAATGTACCGAATACATAAACATGCACGCTTGCACTAGGCATGTAAATTGGATTTGTTCTAACTAGGGATGTCACGAGAACCAATATTTCAGAACCAAATTGATGCCAAAGTTCTAAAATTGGTTTTCTACAATACCATAGGAACCAGGGTTACAATTCTTTCAGACCCGACGGGGCAGCATATACACCTACAAGCAGCCTTTACCATTACTTACAGACTATGGTGCCCTGCCACAGTTTCATAATGAACAGAAAATATTTTTAGATTGAAAAAGTTTGTGAGTTAAATAGTGAATTAAGTAAATAAGAAAACAATCTATTAGAAAAGGGACCACTGTTATTTTTTGTAATGTTGAAGTGTTTTTAATAAAAGTGAATAAAGATACACTCTTTATTCACTTCGAAGTACGTGGGATTTATTGTTTTGTTATTACCGTGGTATCAAATTGGGTATTGAGAATCGTGGAGTTTCAATGGTGTTGTATCGACTACCAAATTTCTGGTATCGTGATACATCTAGTTCTGATATTATATTTCAGATAGAACAGAAGTAAAGGAATATTTCAGTATTTTTTAATCTGGTTCTAGGTTTGATAAGCTTTAGAAGGCTTGAGCTGCTTTCCCCAATATATGTTCTTTTTCTGGAGTCACGTTTCCTTAACCTCTTTGGCTTCAGCAGTTCAAATAAACAGACTATGAGGGAACAAATAATTCACTTTCCGTCTGTAGACGGAGCTCTTGCAACCAGGCTTAGTACAATATCATCAAACTATGCCATTATTCCTCAGTAAATGTGGTCTAAGTGAATTACAGTATGTTCTCACTCAAGCATGCAGCGTTTTTAATTCACAGAATTCACCCTAATGTATGGACACACATTACTTGGAGCATGTCAATTGCTCCATAGAGGTCTTTCATGAGTGTAAATTTAGAGGGTGCAGCAGAGAAGCAGCACATTCCCTGCAGTCAGGCTGCATATTCTGCCAGCATGACCTGCATGAGTTGAAACCCACAGCTACCGTCACACAAACTGCCAATTCACAGGTTGAATTAGAAACTGATGTTGGACTCAGAGCAGCAGGCCCTGTTCTGTGTGTATCCAAGTTAATGAAACAAAAGGTTTAATTAGTTTCTAGGCTGTGGGGTCTCTGCAAGTCTGAAAAGCAATTCCTGGCCCTGGTTTTAATCAATCCAGAATAAATAAATAAATATAATGCATCAGTGTACACACTATACTAAGCTTTGGATTGGATATTCAGGTCTGTAGTTCATCAATAAGAACTGGACATATATATTACACTTCTGAAAATGTCTTAACTAAAACACTGCACTCCTCTGAATGAATACATGATGACGTGGTCGAGGAGCAGAGTGGAGGCATGGCCCTCTGTGGAAGGCTATTGAATTTGTGTGCAGACAGCAAGATAAAAGGCTGTATAATCAGAGCGTAGCATTCCTTGCCAAGTCCTGTGGGCAAGGGAGAAGTGTACTTGAGTGCATGTGTGTGTCTCAGTGTCAGTTCACCTGGATGGTATCCACCTCCTGAGTGAGCTCCTGGATCTCATTCACCAGGCGCTGGTACTTCTGCTGAGGTGTCTCCTTCACTCCACAGCCCTCTCCGAGCTAAACAAAGATGGGAGAGTGGAGAAAGGGTATGAATATTACACAACAGCAAAGTGGGTCTAGACATGACAACAACACCATCTCAGACTCTTGACTTTAACAGAAAACACATGTAGCGAGTTAAATAGAAATGATAATGGTGACGTTATCTTCAAAGTGGAACTTCTTCTGAAAGAATAAAAAGTGAAATAATGAATTTCTGCTGAATGAAATATACTCACGATTTCAAATTCTCCGGACTCATAGCCCACTCTTCTGCTTTTACTGATTCTGTCTGAGAAGTCTGTGGAAAAAAAAATGACAAAGGGGTTGGAAGAGAAATAATAAAAGACAGGAAAAGCAGACTGGTTGTCGACATAAAGCCTAGTCTGAGCCAGAACAGGAAATGCGGTATGAAATGAGCAAAAGGATGGATCTGTTTTGTTACACCTGTAACAGAAGAGCAACATTTTGAAGTGACAGCACCTGTTAACTTTCTCTACCAGTCTGTATTTTCACAAAGATCATTCTGAAAATGTGTTTTTAATGTTGTTTCCATTAGTCTGTCCACCCCATTGTATCAATGAATAGGATAAATAATAGAAGCACTTCTCTGTATAATGCAATAGTTATTACAATAAAAAGATATGTTAACAGTGATTTATCATCCCTTATGAACTGACCAAGTCCCTTGGTGGTGACATGCTTGTCTTTGAACTTGTCATAGGCTGCGTTGGGGTTGACCACAATCCTCTCCACGCTGTCACTGCAGAGCTCCTCCTGTCATTGAAACACCAGGAAATAAAGTCAGATGAACGTAAACTAAACCATAAAGGGATATGAGCCAATACAGACAGCAAAGACTTAAAAAAGAGCCTTGGCTTACTGAGCCAGTGAGCCAAAAGTCTCGAAGCCCAAGGTAGACTTGAAATATGTTGACAGGTTGATAAGATATAGAGGGGGGAATTTTGCACTTAATCATTGCCCCAAAATATAATTTAAAACAATTATTATTATATCTTACCAAGGTCAGATTCCATCAGAAATTAAAAACCATTATAGCCATGAATCATGAAAATTTCCAAGCGCTTCAGAGTCATTATTTGGGGCGGCCTTATGGAGAACCGGATTATTTCAACATAACTTGTACCAGCAGGCAAAAGACTAGGCTTGATTGTATTTTATTATTTTTAAAATCACCTATGTGGTTTGAGTCTACAATGGTAAATTAATGTTGTGTGAATAAAAAAAAAGCAGAAGCCACTAGCACTTTCTAAATGATGTTTTTTTTTTATTAGTGATTCTGAGGAGCACAAAAAAAAAAAACACAGATCATTTAATCAAAATGTCCTAGTGATCAATTATGATGAACTAGAGGCTATGGGTAAGATCAAAACACCACTGACACATACAGATAGATGACATGAGTCCGGGATCACACACAGATTTGGTTAAAAAAAGACAGACCAAGAAAACACACAGAACACAAGACAGTTACACAGATAAGGTAGGGAGGATGAGTGAGGAGGAGGAGTGAGGAGGAGAGTTAGTCAGGCTCTTACCAGCTCCTTGGGTTTCCAAAGAGAGTTAGAGAAAGTAACATAAGAGCAGAGGGAGAGAAAAAAGTAGGGGGGAGAGAGAGAGAGAGACAACACAGATTAATGTGGTTATCACATGCCATGCACACAACAGGAACACTTGGCCAGGGTCGGGGAAAGATAAGAAAGAAAGCAGTGTTCTGAGAGTTGCTGCTAAAAAACCCTGGAGACACACTGTTCAGACTGCATATGATGTCTCCAGTTCTTTCTCTCTTCCCCGATTCAGGATGGTTAAGATGGTACATTAACGCCAACAAGTTACTTTCTCCGTTGATACCATACTGTACTTTATAATGCAGTGCTACCATACACTCTCCTCGAAAGCATTATAGGTCTCACAACATTATGCTATGGATGCAGAAGATTGGTGTTTTACAGTAACAGTTGGCTGAAGGGTGTCTGAAATAAGTCAATAAACTTACTATAAAACCTTTAAGTACATTCTGTTTTTTGTTTTTTTTGACATCTATCATAAATCATTCAGTCGGGGAGAGTTATTTCTTTATAACATGCAGTTCAACCTCAATGAATCTGGTAGATAAAACTACAGCGGTTAATGCAGTATGTCCAAGTTAAGGTCCCTATACACTGTGTGACTATGTATTGATATCTTTGGTCATCAACCCAAGATGGTGGTTAGATCTCACTGCGAAACACAAGAACATTGAATTTTATAGTGTCGAGACAAAGAAACTCATCTGTCGTCTCAACGTGGATCAGTCACATTTGGCCAATTCCCAATCCACTTAATGAGGTCAGTATTGGCACAGATACTAACTCAATCCATCCTTACACTGAATGACGTAGGATACACTTGGTACAAAACAAGAAGAGTCTGTACAACTCCGGCAAAGAAGAACATGTGGTGGAACATATAAGCACCAAAGATGAACTGTGTGACTTGATGCCGTGTTTCTGCTTGCGTGTTTTATTTATTCTAATAATGGCGCGTATGATTTACTAGGGATTCAGTCAAGGCTGATGACGTAATAGTCCAGCACAATATTTCATTATACTATATCCATCTGGCAAAGTGTGACAATGCAATGAACCTGTTTTTGCACAGTGTATAGGAGCCTTTAAAATGTCCAGTTAGTGAGAATAGTGTGGTTAGCCAAGAAGCAACTGTTAGAACATGATGACAGGTTAAAAAGGGAAATATCGAAAGGCAATAAACAAACACTTTTCTTTCTCCTGTCAGTGCTTCACACTCACACACACACACACACTCACACTTCAGCATTCACTGCCTTGTCAAAGCATGACCCAGTGAAAGAGTGAATTAAAGTGCTGCTGAAGAACCATCAACATCATTATTCCCTTAAAATGGTTTACATGAGCAACACAAACAGGAGGAAAAGAATCAATCCCTTGCACTTCAAAACAATCAAAAAATGATTCATTACAGAGCACAAAAAAGGGTCACTCCATCGATCCATTTCTCATTTCATCCCAATCAATAGAGGTAGGAAAAGTGGATATGAGATTAAAAGACATGCATAAAAAGCATGGCATTAAGCTCACTGAGAGTAAAACGGAGCCAGTCTTACTTGTACAAACTAGAGTCCCAGGAGGGGTGGGGAGGAGTCAAAACAAGGGCAAGGGTATGGAAAGAACGAACGTGGAAACATGGAAGGGAAAATGCCAATTAGGATTCACTCAGCTGGTCAGCAAACAGCCCAGACATGTTTAAAAGCAACGTCAGGCCAGCATCTGTCAAGTGTTTACAAAGTTTTTACCAATACGACTGTATTTTAGCAATGCAACTACTGTAACTCTAGCTGACTGCTTCACACTGCAGTTAGATGACAGTAAGGATATACACAGATATGAAACAAAATAGGGGGAATTTGATATATTTCATATTGTCTTCCTTTACTTCTCTCCATGCACAAATAGGCAGATATACTAGTATGGACAATACATGTAGTTAAACAGTAATCTGAACAGCGCAGCTTGACCTTTTGAATCAAATATAACGAAACATACATCATTCTTGGAAACTAATGAATGAGCTTTTCACGTAAATTAGAAGAGGTCGAGAGGTGGTTATAGATCTCATCTTACAACGTTTGTATGAGACAAAAGGAGAGCACACATTGCACTACAGAGTTAGTAAAGACAGCACAAAATCACAGTTTAATTTAAACTTCACACACACAACATCTTAGTAATTAACACCAGGGGAGATTACTCTTTTGCTATGTACGTCTGTAAGCCGAGTAACTGCGTGGTTAGCTGTCTAATCGTTGCAGGGATAACGCACACGGATCACAAGGAAGAAACTACTGTTATATAAGTTAAGTGGAAACAGTTTTCAGCTCAGTTGCGTTCACTTAGCTGCAGCGACCCGAGCTGACAGTCTGCAAACACATCCAGAGAACAAAACTTACCGACTCAAACTGGGCCTGGTCATCTTCTGGAAGGTCACCGGTCTCGTACACGTCCGGCTCGTTAAAGGCCTATTAAAAACAACAAGTGAAACGATTTATTTCACACAATGAGATCACAGTTTATTGCCATTAGCCTGGCCAACGCCCCGGCCCATTCAACACAACACGTACTTGCTGAGCTCTACTCTCCGGTATCTCACAGGATACAAACACTAGCTGAGACGTGAGCAACTAAGAACACACGATTATTAACGCTAGTTGTGTAGTAAATACAAACAAACAAGCAGACGACGGAGTAAACAACAGGGGCAAACGTTAGCAAACAAAGCTGTCACCGCCTAGCGCAGACAAAATAGCAACCTGAGCTAATCTGTCTGCTAGCGTTAGCCACTTACAATTCCTGGCAGGTTTGCGTATTTAGGATCAGCCATTGTCAGCGGGGGAAGCAAAGACCACACCAATTAATCACGATAGAATATGGTAGCGGTTGTTAAAACGTGTAGGTTATCGATGAGCCGAATCGAAATGTAACAAAAGCTAACGATAGATGAGCCAGCAGTCTCTCAGCCGGCGGAGGTTTCTCTCCAGGTCTGCTGTGTGTCACTGGCTGCGGCTCGATTTGACAGCCTGCACGTCGGGTTTCTTACAGGCGAGCGGGCGGTGACGTTTTCGCCCTATGAACCGCAGAGAACGGCCGACCACGACCAACGAAACAAACACACCCGACAAAAGTGGAGCGTCGTTACGCATGCGTGGTTTTGGACCAATACGGTTTAACGGTCCCTTCTCTGTTGTTTAACGTCGGTTTGTTTGATTTTGTACCATGAAACAAAAATATTTGCTGCCCCACTAATAATGTATTTAACAACTAATTTGCGTTAACAACAAAATTATTCTGTCTTTATTTTCAAAATGTATATATGGGGTTGAATTGTAGCAAGGTCGTCACACGGTGGCGCTAAAGGTGCGAGCAAACAACTCAATCAATGGGCCAAAGATGGTCCATTTATAAGATGATTCACTCTGTTGGGGGAAAAAATGATCCACCTTATCTAAAGTGCAGAAAGTAGTGATCTAAGGTGTGATCGTGCATGTTTCTTGTTTTAATTTACTAATATTTTATGCTATAAATGCTTTAACTACTTTGTATTTACCTCCGCACATAAAGTGGACATTTTCAAGGCCATGTTAGAGGAGAAACAACTATATAGTACATCTTTGAAGGAGAAAAAATCCTGAGAACAAATCAAATCAAACAACACTCTCTTGTTCTTTTGCCACAATTACAAACATATAGGAATATATTCTCGTTAAGCATGTTTGTTTTTCAAAAGATCGCCTCCTGTTTATCACACTCAGTATCTAGGCCTAGATATATAACATACTGCACATTATATAGCCTATCATTACATTTAACAAACATGAAAAGAAAGTGTAATCAGTAGAGTCGTATTTTAACTGGGAGCTTGGTTGCAGTATTTTGTACAATAATGGGGAAACATGTCTCTGACCAGCTGTCACATATTTATGGAGAAATCAAGTTGTTTTTTGAGCCCTGTTTGTTCCATTGTCAGCCAATGATTTCCCCTATAACTAGTCTATTACACCAGTCACATGATTGGATTGGGTGACGAAACATCATTTAATTTGTACCTTTAGGCTACTTCCACACTGGAGCATATTATCAAAGGCAACGATTGTTAGCAAGCACATCTAAAGAGCAGTGGCAACTTTACCATCAAGTGCACTACAGCACAATATTATGGACATTGTGGTCTATTTCTTGGAGTAAAGCCTGGAACATACACACATAGCTAACCTTTTGGTTATTTGACATTTCTCATTAGAATTTAAAATGCTACTTAATTAATTTTAAATGTAAGCTTACTGTGAGTTTTATTCATTCTTTATGTAGGCAACTCTTACTGCCTTGCCTTGTACTAGGCCAAAAGGCAAAATCCAGATATCTTTTAAAGGGGGCATTACACCAAGTTTACACATGACGGTCTGTTTACTCATCATGAGGAGTGTGATGTCTTCTGTGGCTCTTGAGTAGCTTTTTAAAGTATGACAAAAAAATAACCTCTCACATATTTGCATCTCACTTTGGACTTGAGACCACAAATTCATAACAGTAAGCGTGGGCGTTATAACTGAGTTTTTTGGGTAAATGAAAGGCAAACAAACATTTTGGGAAAAGTAAAGTAGTGTCCAGTGATTTTGGACCTTATAGAAAGCTTAAAAGCTTTAAAGTCAGGATATCAGTGCTACATCGCTGGCATACCCCTTTAAATCCCAGGGCAAACATTATGGAGCCTTTGGTTCCCACATGACTACCCAGTTTGTCATGCAAAACAGCATTGCCATGACGACCAGTCTGGTGCAGACATGGAGAGAACAAAAAAAAAAAAAAAAAAGACAGACAGACAGACAGATACTCTCTTCAAAAACTACTGGCCACAGAAAATATCTCACCAGATGAAAGCAAGTTAAAGTGAACGTGATAACTTTTTCTGTGGAGGCCAGTTTATTTGTGGCTGCGGGGATAAGAAGCAGAGTTGGAGCTCAACTCCTCCCCTCTCCTCGGTCCCTGTGCTCAGTGGTGCTGATGAGAGAGGATTTGAGTCGCTACTTTTGCACGCCCCGCCCCCAGTGAGAGAGCAGCGATGACAGTGATGCAAGGCATGCTTCTGAGGAGCCTGCAGCCTATCCAGACACTGCCGACCGGACCAGTTTGGAATATACTCCCCGTTTACAACTCTCCATCTGTTCTCCACCTGCTTCAACTGCACCTGAGTTTGCTTTGAGCGCATTTTAAAACCAGAAACACTCTCAAACGGCTTCCTTTTTTTTTTCCCTTTTTTGTTTGACATTTCTTTAATGAATTTGGCTGTAGTCTGTCCCAAAACTCGTAGATGCCCATTCTCCCAAATGCTTTGCCTGCCAGTCTCGCTTTGCATGTGGGTATAGCCGGTGGTTCCAGCCTGCGTCCAGGTGGTTTTACGGGAAAAGGTTGCACAGGGAATATTTTATTTTTCATTTAGATAAAGAAATCCCTCTTTATCTTTTGGAAGCGCGACCACTATTTCTTTATTTTTTCACAATGGCTGATGCTAACGCGGAATGCAATATCAAGGTGTTGTGTCGATTTCGTCCTCTGAACAAGTCCGAAATTATCCGCGGAGATAAGTTCATCCCATTATTTCAAAGAGAAGACACTGTCATCCTCGGGGTAAGTTATTTCTAACGATCTCTTCCTCTTTTTTTGTCACCTTTCCATACAGTCGATGAATGCCAACGCTAGGGGTTACACTTTTCATCTCGCACACACATCAAATACTGGCCAGACAGGACCGGAGGCTTAAAGGCTTCTGACAAGGATCAAACTAAGTATAGCCTCCATCAATAGTCTGATCAGCATGTTGCACCATTCAGGTGTGCGTTGATGCCATTAATGACCAACAATGCGTCTGTCATTCAGGCTGAACCTTGTAGAAAAGAGGCTTGACCAAATTGATGAATTGCCACTCATGATATATTTTATAGATGATTTGCCAGAATCCTTCCTTTCTTTTTGAAATTGAGCCCACGGTCAGTAAACTCCACAATCCTGAGGGTGTGATTAATAAGGAGAACTCTGGACCCCACCTTTGTGATCCCACACCATGGATCATTATGTGCTTCTTCTGTAGTATTGATCTGCTGGATTTTGGTTTGTTTCCTGTCTCAGAAAAAATCCTCCAGGATGATAGATAGCTGGTGATATATCTTGTAGTCAGCCTTTAATGCACCGTTGAATTAGCAGGTGCTGAAAATCTACTGAGAGTCATAATTGAGCTCTGGTTGTTTCTTTCCAGTGGATAGATTTTTGGCTTTGTCTCAGTGCAAACTGAATGTCAGCTGATGCTTTGGAGCAGCAACAAAAATGAACCAAGTTATAAAATATTTATCAATCTGTTACATGCCCGAGGTTGAGGTTAACAGTGGAAGATTAGAGTGCTCTAAATGCAAATGTTGTTTAGATGTAAAACACATCTGGGCTAAGGCTAACAGACACACACACACACACACACACACATAAAAATCTATAAACACGTACACAAGCAGGCATACAGAAATGGATACATTTCACGCATACTGTGCTGAAATATGCACATATTCTGTATATACATGCATGCATATCACACCCATAGCACAGCTCTTGCTTTCTCAGAATACACACACATATGCACACCCACCCACACACA
>NW_023339740.1:19131451-19139404 GCF_004916995.1 Morone saxatilis | reverse complement strand
CACACACAAACACACACATATTAAAATTCAAGACAGCATTGTTGGGGTAGATATCCCTACACGACAGTCTTGGATATCCTGGAAGTATCAGCAGGATGTCTTCCACAAGCAGATTGAATGCTCATTATCACATTATTTTGATGCTATTTGGGAATGGCAGGTTGAAATCGTTCATTCCTGCGTCAGTCTTAGCAACTGTATTTAAATCTATTCTGTATGTGTTTGAAGGCAGCAGATGAATGAAAAATTCATTCAGATGTTCATTCTTGTAGATTATGAGGTTATCTCTGAAACAACTATCTCTTTGATTTATTTGATGTCAGTGCTTCTGTTCCATTCAGGCTATATAGTGTGCTAGACAGAGTGAATACAGATTATGACAGTTGGAAACAGTGTGTGCAGAAGTAAAATCATGTTACTTAATTAAGGGAACTGTAACAGATGACACTGAAAAGACAACGCACAAACTGTACGGCTGTCGTTCCCTACCTGCACTTCCGTATGGCAGCAGGGGCCTTCAAAACTGATTATGTCTGGTAGCAGTTCTCTACTTTTTCTCCCAGTCATTTCATGTGCTAACTGCTCCTCGATTTCCTTCTGTTCAGATGGCTGTAATCACAAAAGCATGCGTGCAGTTTTCATCTTTGCAAATGTAATTACTTTGGAGGCGTCTAGGTTTTTAGGGGCGCAAATGTATTCAGAGTTTGTATTTTCCATGTGTCACATTTCTTTTGTAGCTCTGGAAAACTCTCAGCGGAAGTTGTAAAAAAAAAAAAAATGTGTCTACTGAGAGTTTAAATGCTGCGGCCGTCAGATTGGATCAGGATTTAAAATATCAGGCCGGCAGGCAAGTAGGTACCCTGTAGCGACAACAAAGCGCTCACATTCGGAAGGTTGATAAAAACAATTCGCATCTGGGCAGTGCTGATGGCCCCACATTTGTCTACTCCTTCCTGAACTTGTTAACTGACAGAGGCAATGATTTGAGTTGTTGAGTGATGGTTCGGCTGCACCTGGGTGGCAGGCAGGAGGAGGCTTGGAGAGATTAAAGATTGGGAAAGATGGTGTGTTGGTGTGCTCTGAATTGATGAAGGGACGTCTCTGGGGCCTCAAAACATTGGGAACAGGGGACATCTGACTGATAAAATGTCGAGTGTTTTCATACCAGAGTCAAAAACTGAAGACCCCTGAATCCCTGGGATGTGAATTATGATGACTTGAACTCAGACTTGAACTTGACACATGAGCTTAAAGATTAGCTATGCAGCCGTTTAAACGTCTCCCTAAATTTTGATATGAGCATCTGTCAATATTAAAAAGCCACTAGCTGTGAGAAGGAAAAAGCAAGACTGTGTAACTTTAATAATGGCACATTAAATTCCCCTCATTTCCAAAAATGTTTTTGAAAAAATATTTTTTTATTTCATTATTCATTATTTGTGACAGTTAGAGAAGATAGAGAAATGACTAAGACATATTAGTTAAACAGCAATATCTGTCTAAAGATTTCTAACATAAGCCTCCATAAGATACTAGTCATAGCAGATGATGTAGGGTTGTAACAGCAAAACCCGAGTGTACAAGTTACACAATCTCCCTTAAAAGCAGTAATAATTGATTTCTGTTGTGACAACATTGATATTACCTCATAAAGTTGTCACTGTATCCAGCCGACATGGAGCAACATTACGGTTCACTGGAAGTTGTGTTTATAGCCACCTGATGAATGTCTAGTAAGTTTTGGCCTGTACCACCTCCTGAGGGAAATATCAGGCTCTTTAGCTGCTAAATGCAGCAGCTGCTTGATGCTGTGCAGGTAGTGTGCAGTCAGTTTATGAGAGCCTTTTAACTGGAAACAGCTGCCCTCTGCGGCTGGAATCAAGGTTGATGAGAGCAGTGAGAACGTTTAAGACAGTAAAACGAAAATATTGAGTTGAAAGATGTAGAGTCCGATGATAGTTATCTGTAGGTTTGTCTATGAACGACCCTTTAAACGTAACATAGTCAATTGATCAATTGCTCATATACAAATATCATTATTGCAGCTTTAAACTCAAGTTGGTTACTGAGGCAGAAACTCAGACATCACCTCAGTGACTTGGACTTGACTTCAGGTTTGGTTGCTTCACTGCCATAACAGAAGATGTTCTTTGCTTCATCCACTTGACATCAGCAGCTCAAACACAAGCAGAATCGCCCATTCAGTCCTGAAATGTTGGATCCTAAAAAATCAAGACATTGGTGTATGTAGGACAGATAAACCTTTTGCTGCACATCCCTGAGTTAGACAGTTAGGCAGTTTCACACTGCAACACCATTTTTCCCAAGAGTGATATTGATGACAATAGCAATATGTTTCAATATGTCACATCCCACGTTATTATTAGTTTGTTTCTAATGTCTTTTTTCATCTCACATGCATGGCCACCTGTGGAGCTCCGCAGGGCTGGGTGGCTGTCTGACAGTAATAACCATACTAGGTCTGCACTGCCCCAAGGCACGGCCTTTGTGTTTGCTCCACAGTGGAGTGACACAGCTGTCTCTAGTATTTCACTGTCTGGAATAATGCGGCGTCACAGAGGCCAGATTGTCCCTCCTAATCTTCTGGCAGGCAAAAAAGACTGCCACAACGAATCACGCTTTGGATTCAGTTCTATGAATAAATAAATGATCATGGGCGCCCCAGAGGCTGCAAGATATGGAATTTTTTTTTTTTGATATCTATACGTCTTCGCAGGTGAAGACGTATAGATATCACATGCCGGTGCCATATGAGCTATACCCTAGGCTAGGCATTTTAAAAATGGACTGTATACATACATGCATCATACCAGTGGCAGCATATGATGGTAAGATATGAGTTAGGAGTCTGTAATAAATGTTTAATAAAAAGCTGTTTCAGACCTGGGCTATTCGCTCCATAATTGTTGTCATATCTCCTTACAAGCTGCAAGAGCATTAAGAGCCTCACCAGTACTGAAGAAGATAAACAGCATCTCTTTCATTCCCTTTGTCCAAAATGAAATAGTTTTATGGTTCATTTGGCTGCTGTTGTTGCAAACCGTTGTGATTATTTTTAGGCGCACGCTTGGGCTGAGTTTAACTTAAGGGTGTATGGTAGTATGACATAACATAACAGATTTTTAGATCTCTCTGCATTTTAAACAATTTTCAGCGAGCAAGAGGAAATGCCTAAAAATTCCGCAGTGGATTTTACTCTGCAGTGTTTCTTCAACTATAGGTCACTGTGTCTCTAAAACTGTCCCTTTTATCATGGGCCATTACATTCCAAGATTAGAGGTACCATTTTAATGAGCCTGCATCATAGAGCAATACCAGACTGATTTAATTTTGGACCAAAATACGAAAACAAAAAGAAAAGTCTTGTGTTTGTTACCCAAACTGTCAGCCATTATCAGACTCCACTTCGGGGTGTGATCACGTGTGTGTATGCTGTGTGTTTGTGTTAGGTTGTGTTGGTTATGGTTTAACGCACATTACATCAAGTCCCTAACTTCCACGCTGACCTCCCTGTCATTGTCATGTTGACCCTTTTGATTTTTTTTTTGTCTTTTGTTGGCAATGATAGATAGCGTGGAGGGTGAACTTATTTGCGATGAAATGGGTCTAGCTGAAATGTGCGCATTAAAGAACTATCGATTATCTATTTTCTGCACACCATTTATAATTGTATGGATTACCTTTCCGTGGTTGCTTTTCGCTTTAGTACTTACAAGTCTACTAGAGAAACTCCAGGGTGTTAAAGGTTGCGGTATTCACAGCTGTGAAATACACCTTGTTTACATTTTTAGGAAGATTACAGGATTAGAACAATCCTGTCAAAAGGTTCTCAGAATATTGCACGAAAGCTCTCAATTTTCATTTGGGCTTTGCTCTTCCCACAAGAAGGTTCTTAGATTCTCCTGAAAGCTTTTTCTGAGATTTATGAAAATGAATTAGGATCATATGGTGCGCTACTGTTGCACAAAATAGGCATGTAATGCTGTTAAAAATTAACCCATTATTCTTGAGCGGCCACGTAGTTTCTAGGATGTCTGGTTTCTGGTGGAGCTGCTGTTCTTTTCCAGACGTGCTCGGCTGAAAGCTGATTTTCTTATCTTCCTTTATCCCTGTCTTGATTAGGCGCCGAGGTAGAAAATAGGAGGAGAAAACAGCTGCTGTTGAAACAAACTGTTGACAGTGCATGTTGGGCGCAGCGTAAAGTCATCTACCTGTCTCATACCTTTTGTTATTTATAGTTCCATTGGAGCTGTTTCTCCTCAAGGATATTTCTGTGCAATGGCTTTAACTGACTGAAAACCCAAACAGAATCAGAAATGGAGGTCCAGAGGGCTCCCCTCCCTGCGCCAATGCATGCTTTTGTGCTATAATTCTATCACTGCAGCGTGCACACCCTATCCAATTAGGCAGCGTAATGGGATTGCTGTGTGGGGTCAAGATCCGCACTCATTTCTCCCGTTGGACACCACCATCAGAGCAGCTACCACTTGGGATCATCTTCTCCCCCTCTCTCCATCTCTCTCTTCCTCGATACACGCTTCGCTGTATTTTTCTCTGTCTAGTTGTATTTTGTGGTTTAATGATTGTGGCCCTTATTTCCCCATGACTCAGCAGCGGTTTTGGGAAGATGTGAGAGAAGAAGCTCAGCCTTTCCTGTCGTCTCATTACGTTAGGTTGACGCTGCTAGCAGGTTTTACTGGTGTCAAGGGTGAAGCTCTTGTCAATCAGGAGTCTAAATATTAAGGAATCAAGTGACTTTAGTGAGGTTCACTTTTTGGTAGTAAACTCAGAGAATTTGAGAATCTAAAAAATGTAAAACAGGCTCAGATTAATTTAGTTGTACTTCAAGACAGAGTAAAATTATTATTCTAATCAACACTATTTTGTGGTCTTCAAGGACCTAATCTATCTACCCACAACCCATACCAATAAGGGCTGCCTCTCATATTTTCCCTAATATTAACATTTAACTGACACCAATTTAGTCAGCAGCCACACTTGACAGCATATTAGCTGCCAGTTCCTTCCGCTCATCTTTATTTTTACTCAGCGTGCACACATGCCAGGGTTAGATAAGCTTGTGCCAGTTCATCAACACTTTTCCTGCCCATTCCTCTCCCTTTATGACAGAAGTGGGCTGTGACTACCAGGCTTTCAGCTTCGGGGAGCGTTAATGGAGCATCCTCTCCTCATTAGCCACGGTCCTGCCCAGGATGCTGCCTGGTCTCCATGTCTGCACTCGTGCTGTCTATGTGTTGTACATTGAAACCAATGGCACATGTTCACACACGTGTGTGCGCATGCCAATACCCCATGCAGTTGGTGCTATATCAGAATGGTAATAGGACCGCAAGGAAATCCCAAGGAGACGAGAGGAGCATCCCTGCCCTCTGCATGCCCACGACTTCTGTTTCTTTCAATTAATCACAGTTCAGTTTATTGATCTGACACTTGAGAACACTGACATTTTCTCTAGGTCACTGTTTTTTTTTTCTTCCTTTCCTTAGGGGAGCCATGCTTTCAAGCACATTTTCCTTTATTGTTTTTGATCTGATTTAATCTAATTTAGGATTGTATTCAAACTACATCACATAAAAGAGACTGGAATCTTGGAAAACATAAACTTCAGGCTTATTTTAATCTTCTGCATGGCCCTGGATTGTTCCTAGCCCAGACTTTTAGAAACACATCTCCAGGCTACAGTACCATGATGCTGTTTTGTTGTGTCTCCCAGTAGGTACATCAATAATCACAACACACTGATTTTTTTGCCCTTTCACTTCACCTCTTCTATCTCCCGGAGTTCCTAATTAATTATATTTTATGCAAACTCTGAGAACCATTCACTTTTTTTTTTCCTGGAGGCCTTTTATTATCCAAATTACCTCGCTGCACAGCTCTGTCATTAGTTGCGGATGAATTACAAAGAGAATCTCCATAACCATGTTGTTGATTTTTACAGCAAGTTTAAATCATTGCTCACGACTAGTTCTTGGATTGCTTCATTTTACACCCATATTCCTCTAGCTTCCCTGGGTTTAATAATTGCTGACAGCATACATAAGCTGATAGAAATGTGTGCTTGTGTTTCCACATTTATACGGCTTCTTCCGCCCTACCCTTTTATGATCTAATTTATTATTCATTCTTTGGCACATGTGGTCATTAGCAGGGCTCATACTAATGGTGCGACGCAGTTCGTTGGCATAGGTGGTGGATTATTGCACGTGTCTTCCGCCGGCACTTGTGTTTCTGAGGATCAGTTACAGTGTCGGGGATCTGGATTCTGGATTTAATTGAAACTGTGGAACAGGACCACACAAAACCTCTATTTTAATTTGGCACAGAGCTAGAGATGTCTACGGTTGTTGCATCATAAGTTGCCTGCATTATCATTTCATTGGAGCATTATTTCTCACCCAAATTCAGTTAGTACAGTTGGTTTATGTACAAATTGAATTAGTGGGATTGATGGCTCGGTTAAGAGCTTTCTTTCATAACATGGCTTCACCCACAAAAAGCGAGGGCCATTAGTGTACATTTTTGTGGAATATGGTTATTTTCTCTCACAAATGGTACAATATGTGCTCTTTTTAACAAGAAAACATCCAGATGAAATTATACTTGTGATAAATTGATGCACTGTCTATTCCCACCGTGTTGGTTAAGTGTTGATTAGATTATTTTACACATTCAGAGTTATATTAGCACTCAGGCATGATGCTTTTTTAAGGTAAGCTTGCCATCTGAAAAAAAAGATTTCCTCAGTATTAAATATTTAATGTGTTTGGCTTTATTCCCTGTTGTCCCGAAGCATCGCCGACAGAGACAAAGCTGCTGTCAGGAGTAAGCTTGTATTTTGTGTGAATTAATTTTGACTGGATTTACTTATACACAGGTTGAGCTGAATGCAAGTGGATGTAGGCTAAAATAGAGGCAATAACTTCAAGTCCTAAAGACCTCAGATATTTCCTTTGACTTTAAAAATTGCCTTTGAGAGGATGGACAACTATTGGCTGTTTCCTGATAGCGAAGCTCTTTGCTCCAGTCTGAACTCACTGATCCCAGTTCATGTAAAACAACCAATTTCTATAAAGGATTTCTATAAATCTACAACGTAAATAACTGGAAGGCATGTGGCAGCTGACCCAATCAAACGTGACATTGCAGGCAAGCACTGGAACAGTCAAAGCATCACTTCGGTGAAGAGGCGTCTTTGTCACCACTGACAAGAGTTTTCCTCCCTCTCCCTCTCTTTCAATCTCTTTTATTATCTCAGTCTCTGCAGTATCTTCATTGCCAGTCTATTTGAACTGTGTATCATCTTCTGTGTGCTTTGCTGTTAGAGGTCGTTCTGGGCTCTCCTGGGTGTATATGTGCGCTTGAGCTCTTTTCCACACAATACAGACAGACAGGTTGTATTATTTAACACTTTGGGATCGTACTGCCAACATAATACCCTAGCTTTAATGCGGAGACCAAAATTATACTTAATTTAATACCTTGTGTAAGGGTGTGTTAACGATGTATCACAAGAATGTGAAATCCCAATAAAAATCTATATATGAGGGTGTTATATACTTTAGACTTTGCTTGTTCGACATGCTACATCCTTTGCATCAGTCTCTGTATCAAGGTACAAAGACGTGGTGGCCACAGGTGAAGACTTTGAAGTTGAGGATGCACCATCCTGTGGAGATGCGGCAGCTTTTTGGATTGTCAGAACATTTAAAAGTTAAGATAACAGACAAGACATAGCAACAGATATAAGGCGGTTTTTCTGAGTTGATGGGGTCATATTTTCAGTTTCACTTTTCCAAAAAAATCTAAATACACTGTAGAAACATGGCAGTTCAACTTGTAAGGTAAACCGCAGTGTTTGTAGGGAGCGTACCTATGTTCCCCGGGTCCTATGTTCCCCGGGTTCTATGT
>NW_023339740.1:19107441-19131351 GCF_004916995.1 Morone saxatilis | reverse complement strand
CCATATATTTCTATAAAAGTTGAAAAATGATTTCAAGTATTACATTTGTTTAGGTACGTCACATTGCAGCACACGTCTGTTTGTTGTTTGCTGGGAAATTATTGGAGTTCAGGTTTTGGAGTCAATCAACTAGTGTATTATTTCTCTATTAAATGTGCTTTCCTGTTACCGGTTCCCGCTTTCTATGCTTCTCTTCTTAAAAGAGTAATCATTTCTGTGTATGAATTTCTATTTACGGACACTGTGTCGAGAAATTGGGGAGCCACACACAACAAGTTGCAAACTGTGACAAGTTATAAAACTTTAAAGCAGGCAGTAAATAGCTCTGTCACTCTATCCCCAGTGTTATATTACCTGGACACATTTATCTGACGGGTGGTAAATCTCAATTCCCTTTACCCCCCAAAAAGGTAAGAGGACATACAAGAAAATAAATTGCAGATAGCGTGGCAAAACATACGACTTAGTTAATCAAATGAACATGATGTTTCGAAAGGGAGCATCATTAATAATGTCAGCTAGGAGTGACAGCAGTTTTGGGGAATAGAAGCAAGAGTCCAAAATTCAATAATGTTTTCCTCCTGCTGTACAGTTTATAACACTCCCTGGAAACAGTTTGTATTCCCTAATATTTTTTTTACAGTTGCTTCACCTGCCTGATATCCTTCAGCCCTTTCCTTCAGAAGCTGTCAAAGCCGCCAAGTATAATATATGGCCTCTCCAATGAGAACAGCTGTAGCCACTCTCTCTGCTGCTGCTGCTACCCTGCCCTGCATGAAATAATACATCAAGATTAATTGATTTCCCGTCACACTCTTAGAGAAAAGAAAATTAATTTTCATGTATCTTTTCCCCCCCTTCCCCCAGCATATGAATTTTGTACATGGCAAGTAATTTAAGTTTTTAATTATTCATAAGGACTAAAAACATGATAAAGTGTTTCACAGAAGGCCCCAAGGCCGTAGCCAGAAGCTCAATGTGTTCTAAGACGACAATAGCAGTTCCCTTGCCTATATAAATAATAAATGTATTTACATATATTTTAGTGCATTTTAGGTCAACATCCACCTCTCTTTCTCTCTTGGCTCAAAGAGAGTAAATGTTGGCTTAATGAACCATGAGTGTGATGAGTCACTGAACCACATGTATTTGAACACATCAACATTATCATCAACATCAACATCATTTATATATATATATATACACACACACAATGTATATATATATATGGTTATTAAACCTGCAAAAGTATTGAAAAGTAAAATATAGCTACTCAATATCACCTTCATGAAGATTACAACTTGTTTTAGAGAGGTGATTATTCATTCATTTTAATTTTGGAGGCTACAATTAGTGGTGCTGTATTGTATTGTCAGTATGTTGTAAAGCAATACAATTGACCCTTCCCACCCCTTTTTGTTCTGTGCTCCAATAACAGTTGAGGAAGCCTTAGTAAACTTTCTCCTTTCCTGTAGGCTACTTAGATATGTGCTAAACGCGTCTATGTTGACAAGACAACCACATTTTAAAGATTGGTTAAAAGTCAGTCACATCTTAAGTTAGCAAGCTATGATAACAAAACACTAGCTAACTAGCTAGTTAATTTACATCAATTGTTAGTTATTTAATGTTTTGCCAACATTAACCTATTTAAGATGTGACTATATATGTTGCTTTTATCTTAACATGTGGTTGTCTTTCTCAACATAGATGAGCCTAGCACATATCTAAGTAGACCTAAAGGAAAGGAGAAAGTTGACCGAGGCTAGCTCAACTGTCACTGGAGCACAGACCAAAAAGGGGCGGGACTTAGGAAGCTGAGCCTGTGAACTATCAGATGTTGAGAACAGGTGGTCGTCCTGGCTTGGCTACAAAGACTGTTCCCCATTTACAAATCCAGCAGCCAGTGTAAATTGTGTCCACATACACTTATGCTACTTGCTAGTGTTCAAACCAAAAGTCTGTGACTAAAGTTAATAATATCACACGGCTCAGAGCATGTGGCAGTACGTGCACAATGCCAAGTCTATTTTTGAGCTTGTTCCAGTGGTTGATGCCAGTCTTGTCACTGATCTCAAATTCACTTCTGGCAGAGAGTCTACAGATGGAAAAAAATTTAACTATCAGCAAATAATTTGTTACTATGCTACAGTAAATTTTTGGGCTTGCCAGTTGAGCAGGCAGGCAGACGGATAAACTGACTGCACCATGATAGATTCATCATGTAACTGCCAATGATAAACTTAACAGCTGTGCGCTGTGTTCACTCATTTTAAAATCAGTGTGTTTCCAGCAGGTTTCTGGCTAACATTGGTGTCAACAGTCCAAACTAACCGCTTAATATTTCAGACATATTTCCACCAATAACGTTAATGACCTCAGGTTGAGCAATCAGCCCTTATGATGGTGCTGGGCAATATGAGAGAATTGGTATTCATTGTGTCCGTTTCAAACAATGAATTATTTATGGTTTGCTTGAAGCGGCTGCTGGGCTGGTGTGGTGAGGAACGACTGCAGCAGGGTAAAGGGTGAGAGGAGAAACACAAGAATGTTAAAGGCAAAAGAGAGGCTTATGTCTTATTCTCAGGGCGACAGTGTTAAACAAATAGTGGAGAAATTCAGCTGTCGTTAATGGCTATGGGTCATCACTATTAATGTTCTGACTAAATGATCTTGGCCGCAGTTAAGACATTGACCTGTATAGCATGCTGTCCTTATCTGAGTGTGATATCGTCTGTGTGTCTGCAAGATAATTATAAAAACTATACAATAAATGAATACTGACTCTACCAAATGTAATTTTCAGATTCATCACGGATCATTTTCTGACCACACACAGACATGCAGTTGTTTTATTTATTGAGATAAACTGCACACAGTGTTTTATTTAAGCTGCAACTGCGATAATGCAATAATATGTGTTCAGGCAACACATTGTTATTAAGGCCTTAAAGCTACCAACCCAATGTACTTACAATACCCATCACATTAAAACTGAGCAAAAGCAAGGCTAAAAGGGTCTCTGGGCTCTCATCAGGTGGCTTGCACCAGAGGTTACAAGCCCTGATAGATGGCGTAATTGCCCTCAGGCTAGAAGGTTTTTTAATTGTAGCTGATTTAGAAAACAACATTGCCGCACATCATGAGGGAATGGTACGCATGCTCATGGTGGGTGGGGCAGTCTCATAAACCCTGTTATGGTATGGAACACCTTCCTATTCTCTGCTGTTCATTCATTAATATTAATGTTTAAGAATAATATTGATATTTATCAATGGGAATAAGACATCCAAGAAATCTTCAACAAAAAAAAGAGAAAAAAAATGTTCAGAGTTGGAGCTAAATTAATGTTTAATCACAGGACATTTATCCACAGTAGCAGATGTTTGTATGGAGAGCAAGCTATGCCTCCTGCACCACAGAGTGAACTTGTTACTTTAATATAGTTTGTGGCCTTTATGTTGCTAGGCCAGTAAGTTTCTACCACTGGAAGTATAAAATTAGTGGACAGAGCTTCCAGGTCTGTGAAGTGAAGCCAATGCGGTGGTGGTCTTAAACCTGCATTCTTTCTTCATTCAAGTCAGATAAAAAAGACCAGACTTCTCACTTGACTCAGTAAACAATTTTCTAATGATTTTATTGTCTCAATCTCTAGTTTCAAGGCTTCTTCCATACAACATGATGTGAATTTTGTAAATTATGGTCAAATATAGACTAAAATTTTTGTGTTTTTGTGCTGATGCAAGAAGAAATTTATATTGCACTGGGGAGAGGAGGACCTGTGTTATTGTATCCTGCTGGTATTGAGTAATGTCTGAGTAGTCTGTCATGTCAACATGTTGCAAATATAGGTTATTATCTTGTCAGGATATAGATACAACAGATATGCAGGACTGGGAGAAAAAAAAATGCTTTGGGAATATGAAGTAATACTACTGTGTAGACTTCACGTTTATCCAAATGACAAATGACATGATAAATGACTTTCTTTGCTTTCATTCACAACTTGTTGAGAGTGCAGTTTTTTTTGCGCACATATAAATATGACGTGGTACAAGTGTTGTGTTGTGAAATAATGAATCTTCATAATACTATTGGGTAAAATAGAAATATCAAGGGAGATTTGTGTTTTCTGTGGTTAGTCCTGTATAGACGGAAATCCCTATCAACAGCAGAAACACTAAATCACACACAAATTTAATTAATACGTAGATTATTCTATTTAGTATACTATTTTCTATTTAGTTATATTTTGGAGCCATCATCAGCACAATCACACTTTGAAACTCAGTCATTTCACAAAGTAAAATGAAACCAGTCAAAATAAGTTTCAGATGTGCAGCAGTCGACATACAACTTTGCCTCTTTCAGTTGGCAGGAATCAGTTATTACTCATGCTTTGTCTTGTAAACTGGCAATTTACTTGCAGCCTTTCTGAGGTTTTTCAAATTGATTGTGAGGTTACTGGAGGGGAACTTCAAAGTCTTTGTGAATAAAAGACTGTATATGTCATTCTGTGTATTCCAAGTCATGAATCTTTTCTTTTTTGGCTCAGTCTTCAATTAAATTTAGAAAGGAATGTGATAGAGATTGTTGCCTTTGCTTTAAGAGTCAAGCAGTTATCAGAATTTCTGTGGCTCTAAATTCTGAATGAAAGCGTCTGTCTGTAGATCAGTAAAATGTCACTGCTTTTATTGTAGGACACTGGTGATGCCAAAAATTAAAAGCAGGATTCAGTTGTTCTGATATTAAGTGTATTAAAGGTCCAGTGTGTCAGAATCTAGCGATGTAGTTGCAGATTGCTGACTCCCTTGGTTGACCCTCCCCTTCCAAGTGCAAAGGAGAAATGTGTGAAAAAGGCGAACTGCCCTATCTAGAGGTTATCTACTGTAGAAACATTGGCAGTCAAACATGGCAGCCTCCATGGAAGACAACCCGCACCATCTGTGGTATAAAAGCTTAATTCTGAGGTAACAAAAAAATAACTATTCCTATATTTAAATGATTAATGAAAATATAGTTATGCATATTATATTCCATTTCTGGCAATAGATCCTTCTAAATGTTGCACACTGGACTTCTAAATGGAAACCCTGATTGAATAGTAGAGAAACCTGACAAATGCATGTTTTCATACAGGATATGAGGGGTCACTGAATGGTTTGAGGAGAATGCAAATTATGTGACTCAACTAAACGCCTATGGTTGGGAGAGTAGAGAGGGTTGCAGAAACTAAGAGGTTTTCTTTAAATGGTCACTCTTCTGTTGGTTAGCTTGACATAAAGAATGAAAACAGGGAAAAAATAGCTAACCTGGCTCTATCCAGTAACAAAATCTGCTTATAGCACCTCTAAAGCTCCCTAATTAGGTTGTTATAGCTTGCTGGTTGTCTGGCAACCTCATGATGACGACAAGACTCCAGGAAGTCACTGCTCACGCCAGCAAGCTGTTGTTTTTACACTTCAGTTCTGTATGGATTAAACATGACATTATGTGTTAATTAGTCAGCTTCACAGGGCTAGCTGTTCTGTTATCTTTATAGTCTTACCATATGCCAAACTGTGTCAACAACTGCTCTTTTTATCATAACAATAAATTAAATGACAATGTGATAGGGGTTGTTTGTAGTGATGAACCTCCCCTCGGATTTATATTGAGCTTCAACTTATTGTTTAGCTGTCTGACCGACAACCTCCCTGTTTTGGTTCACTCTCACCGCTCTCTTAGTGTCTTTTTTAGCAAAGAAGCTCCTACTAAGACCTACTATACGCCACATGCCCAGCACCAAACGGCAGACAAACATGGTAAGCAACTAGCTGGCGAACATAGTAAAGCATTTAGCAGCTGAATAGCCAGACAACTTAAAAGTGAGTGAATATTGGACTTCGCCAGGTGGTCAGAAAAACGACTCCAAATCAATGTTAATGGATGATACAATGGATTTAAATTGTAAACCACCTGATTTAATGTAAGTAAACAAGATTATGAAGAGACATTCAATGCCACCTTTCAGTAGTCGACAGTTTCTGATGCTCTGTGCTACAGGCACATTTTGGTGTGTAAAGAAGGCTTGAGGCTTAATATCCAGCCCTAACAGACAGGCAGGTCAAGCTGCAGTGGCACTTCAGGAGTGGGTGTGTCATTCAGATGCACTCAGAATTGAATAAAAGAATATTCTGCATGTTTATTGTCTTTTCTCTATCTGTGTCTATCTTTTCTCTCATCTCAGTTCATCTGAATCGGTTCTCACAATCAGTAACTGTGTCTGTCTCTGTCTCGCTCTCCTCAACTGGATGTCGATGTGGTTCCTTTTTACTCACTCCCCTAATGTCCATTGGGAGGTGGATGTTGCTCCTATTTTTCTGGTCTGAAACTCAGTGAACAAAGCCCAATCTTCCCCTCCCTCTGTTCTCCACTTCTCTGTCTCCTGTTTCTCTCACTCCCTCCTAATAAATTATGCAGACCATTCCAGTTTGATGGGGGACTAATTGCTCCACTTCAATGTGTGGATCTTTAATAAACAACTTGATGCAGAAAGTAAAATTATAAGATTAGTGTTAACAGTGTTATGTTGAGAGGTAAACTTTGGCTCCTTGAGCTAGTGATTAAGTAAAATAGCTGCAAAAATTGCTGTGATAAGCACAAGATAGCTGTAAGACAAGTAAGAAATAACACCACCACCATCACATCTTTACTACTGTATATCTGAGGCACTGTGAGCCGTTTACCCTGGAGGCACTGTGCCAGTCGACTCCGCTTATACTTGTCAGTAGGGTGAATTAGGAAATACAGTAATGTTTGGTAATATCGTGTGACTGGAGCTTTTGCAGTTGTGTGGGGTTTTCTGTTGTCGAAAGCATCACTAATGATGCTGTTATCTGGGGCTCGAAGCCTGATTAGCTTGACGGATGGAGCAGGCATTGGCAGCCTAAACTCCTCTCTTCTGTCAGTCTCACTGTGCTTGTGTGTGCATTTATGTGTGTGAGGGAGAGAGAGGAGAGTTGATGAGTTTGTGGGGTGTGTGTGTGTGTGGTTATATCTGTATTTAAAGAAACTTGACAAAGACATAACACACACAATATATTCTATTTCTTTTATTTCGTTAACACACACACTTTTACTTTATTGACACCACACACTCTCACACACAGACAGAGACTGATAAGGGAAAATAGAACCCCTTCTTTTTTTACTCCTTTTGTCATCACTCGAGCTTACACACCAACACCAAACCACTGCAAAAGGAACTATGGAGAAAAAATGAGCAGCCGCCTGCCTGTCAGCCCACCAATGTGTAGGAGGAGGAGGAACACATGCCTAATCTTCTTATCATCTCATCCAGCTCTGCCTTTAAAATGTTTAGCTATATGTCGCCTGGTTAGTGGGAGGGACGCTTTGGTGTGAAACTAGATGGAGAGGAAGGTTGTGACAAGAGGTAAACCTGCCTGAATGGGAGCTAAATGTACGTGTGTGGTCGTGTTGGGAGGTATTGTTCCCTCGCAGCAAGTATTGGCAGTCACCAAATGTTTACCATATGCAGAGTGAGTTGTTTTCTGTGTTAGCCTTCTCTTGTGGGTGTTGTTCAGGTACCCCACCAATTGGTCAATTCAATTCAAGTCAAACACTGAAATGGGGCCCTAATCTCTCTATAGCGCCGTTACAGTGCAAAACCTTCACAGGATACATTTAAGTTTAGTTGGCTAAACCTGAACAGACCATAACCACCTAGTGGGCAGATGAAACCAAGTGTGAACCTATCGTGATATCAACCCTTTGGTTTGTGGAGTTACTTGTCTAAAGCCTTGAGTTAGGCGTTATGATCGTGCGCCATGACAGTCAGATGGAGCCAGTGGGAGGTGACGTACTGCGAGTTGAGCTGCTGTCATTGTCTGCGTTAGTCTTCGACTTGACTAGCAGGAAACCATGGTGCTTCACCTAGTCACACACAGTCAAGTGTTACAGATAAACAGTACATTAAAATACGTTTCTGAAATGATTTTAGGTGATAAAAAGTCAAGCGCAGCAACACTAATCTTGATTCATATTTGATCATTACTGCCTAGTTTGACAGTTTGATCTGAATTTTCATGCGGTGAGTTGGACAGATCTTACTGAGAGTGATTTGTCAATCATAAGGTAGCCCACGCCAAAAAGCATGCCGTGCTTTATGGTCTATTGTTACTCATGACATCTACTAAATTAACATCATTGCTGTAAGGAAGAAGGACGTTGACACTAGAGATTGGAGACCATAAACTCATTAGGAAACTGATTGTTGAGCTAATTAATCAAGTGAGGAAATAGGGGTAATGTTCTCCATAAGAGTGCATAGTATTGTTTTTTTATTGCACCCAACGGAACGCCCCCCTGGACAACTACTAGATTGATTATGATTAAATTATTTGTTCCCAAGGGATGTATCCTACTGACTTTGGTGATAGCCTGATAGTTTGTCTAGTGCTACCATGAGGTAGACCTTTGTAAAATATATATATATATATATACTATATATATATATATATTATGCTAATAGAAATTAGCTACCTAGTACTAACTGATTAGTGTTTAACTATTGTGAGCTGACTAAACACCACATTAGCTAAAGCTATCAATACTTACTGAGGGATTCAGCCAAGAAAATCCCTCTATTTGTGTTACATGGTTTGTTGTTTCATGCAAGTTATTGTTTGCAAACAGGGCAGGATTTCAATGTCTCTGGTACGCTGTATGTATGTGAGACCCATGCAAGCCCTCTGGTTGGACGAGGCCTCTTTGGTCCCAAGGGCCTTAAAGAAGACCTCCATCTAAATTCAACAGCTGCTGCTGCAACCCTCTCTTTCCCTCTCTTTTTTCTTCTCCTGGCTCTTGTTAACTCATTTTTTTCAGCCTTCAGTCGATTGTTCTCTCTTGTCTGTTTGTATGTTCTCCACCTTCCCCCTCCCTCATTTTTTGATCGTAATTGCGTTTCTCTCTCTCTTTTTGTTGCCGTTTACGCTGATTATATGTCTTTATTTTTCTACTCTCATCACTTCTCCTCACTGATTTTTCTCTCCTTGTCTTGCCAGCATGATTCTGTTTCTGTTGATTATTGCAGTTTTTTAATTTTCTCTCTCTCTCTCTCTCACTCTCTGCCTGCAACCCACTGCCTCTTTGTCTCCTGGCAGACAGCAGCAGATTGCAGGCTGGACAGGGCATGTGGGTGTTTGACATTGCACACAAAGCTAAGGGCTATGAAAAATGTCTGCATGTACAGGCATAATATTGATATATTATTTGGCACAAACACCCCAAACCCACAACACATCACACACACTCACACAGATGCACTTTGCTTCCCATTCCAGCATTCTGCATCAGTGTGCACGCACATAATTGAAAAGACATCCGTTAAATTATACAAACACACAAACAAGTTAGTGTCTCTATAGCTGGACCGACAGGCTGAGAGATGGACATGGAGATGGAGAGCTTACAGAATGTCGAGTACATTACATTTATGCTATTATATTTATGCAGCACAGGAACAGATTAGTGCTTTAACAGTGGAGCTAGCAGAACAAATGATTGGCAAAGGGTTGTTTTTCATTCTGCTTATATAACTGACTCATTTTATTCACCCCAATGAAGACCACATCATGATTTCTCCCTATACCCCCCCCCCCCCCCCCCCCGCATGTGTGTAGTGTGTAGCTGTGCAAATGGTTATTGGGAACAGCCCTAATCAGTTCTGATGGGAAGCTTGTTTGTACCTGCAGCTGTGATTACAGCACTTGAACACAGCAGCTAAACAGTTCAGCTTAATAAGAAATGGAAGAATTGAAACTTGAATTCTGCCAAACTGTCTCCACCTTCTGTCACAAACAAATTATTTTATGCAAAGCTAGAATTGTAAAGTGGGAGGTCATTGTGGAAATGTTCCCACTCAGTTCCTTACTCTGCAGTAATGCTGCCTTATTTTCAACTACAGCTCTTGGGAGTGGCACAAATTGCATTTTTTCTTCCTTAGTGGGTTTTCTTTATAAATAGGTCTGAAGCCTGAGTGGCAAGAGAAAAACATCTAGATTCTCTTGGCAGACTAAAATAGCAAGTCTCATTTAATCTCAATATATCAACTTAATATATTGGTCTCAAAATACTTACTTGAGAAGCGTGGAAAAAGATCACAAGGTTCAACTCTTCTGTTATGATAGAAGTTTAAATACTCTTCTTATTTTACTGTCTCAGTGTATCAACTTATTGAACAGGCAGCATGTTAAACCATGGCAACACAGAAAGGGAACAAGCTGCTGTGTATAACAGTAAGTACCAATATCTAATTTCTGAAAGTTTTAACTAAAAACAGTTACTGTCCTACATGCCAAAATTAATAATTTTTTCTTGCCTTATTTTAGTATAATACAATTGTGTACTACCTCAAATGAATGGTGGACAGTCTTGAAAGCCAACATAATAAATGTAAACATTAAGAATTGTGAGTTAAACCACAAAATAATTCATCCTTGAAAGCTAGGGACCGGAACTTATTATTCAAGCCACTGATCAATTTGTGTGCATTAGGATTTTGTGTCGAGTTGTTGTTGAATGTGCCATTTGAAAGGTTGAGAGGCAACTGGGCCCATATGTAATACATGGAGGTGCAGGGGATTATTGGTGTATTTTCCCCCAGCCTGCTGGTGCAAACATAATCTTGGTTTAGAGCATTCCTCTCCAGTTGTATAGCTTTTATGTAAAGGGCAGAAACACATGTACATACTAGAATGTAATTTTCTTTATGGTAGATTATGTAACAGTAAAAAGCATTTGCACGGCAATTGACGAGTGTATTAAGACCAATCTAAAATAATAACATGCAAGATGGTGCACCATGTGTGCAGCTTGTTGGAGCAGCTCTTTCTTTCATTTTCTTTTTTCCATGTCTAAACATTTAAAATCCCACTTTTATTTTCTTAATCTTTCTCCCTGTGGGATCAATACAGTTTATTTTATCTGAAAAAATAATGTGTTTTCCCCATAGCAAAAATATCTTCTCTTTTCCAGTGAAGGGGCATGAATAGCACAAGATTCATGCAGCTTGTATGGATTTAATGCCTTGCTTATGTAATGTGGCGCTCCCACTCACTATACAACCCTCAGGACAATAAGGATAGAATGTAAAACTGTTTGTTCGTGGCCTATATATAGTCTGTTCATTACACAGTACATCAAGATTACATAAGAAACCTTTATTGTCGGTCATAAGATGAAGTACCCTTTCTGCAGGCTTTAAAGTGACACCTTTTTACATTTAATTATGGATCAAGAACCAAGATGAGTCCAATGTCTGGTTGTGTCATATTCAAACTGTTATTTGATGTAATGCACATTCTGACAATAAAACAAATAAATAGGGGTGGTGACGTGGTTTGATTCTGACATTCCCGGTTCTATTCAAATCTCCGGACCTCTCACCATGTTTTCTTTAATGTCACACTATCAAATAAAGACTAAAAAGTCCATAGAAAATACAGAAAACTAGAAAGCTAAACAGAGTAAAAAATGCGAGTTTAGGAAGCCACTGTTCAGTTCCTCTTCAGTGTTTATGCTTCACACAGCAGATGTCTGCAGGCCTTACGGCTAGTCCAGCCTGTCTTGTACAATTACAGACACAACTGTGAATTCTATGCACATATATGCCTCCCTACACCCACCCACATACATTCGTACATACACACTCATACATAAAATCAAACCCATTAGCAGTAAGGCATGTTTTATTAAGGAGACTAGACTTCTCTCAGCCACTATCCTCATCACCAGGACTTGGCTGATGGGTGACTGAATGATGCATGCAGTGGCTGACTAAGGTGAACTTGCTTTTCAGCTGAATGATGCTAGCTTGCTTAATTAATTGGTTGAGTGGCAATCCAAGCCTGTGTGTCGAATTAACATATGTCCGCTTGGCTGTGTGACTTGTTTAATGGCGGATAGTTAGCTGATTGGCTGGCTTGTTTGGTGCCTCACTGACTAACAGACTTGTCAACTGACATGAGACCTGCTTCCATCAGAAAAACAGACTCTCTTTTCTTTTCCCCTTCACTCTTTGTGTGTTTCTCTCTCACACTGTTTTTCTCTCACACTTTCTCACATGCAATCACTGGTTTCAGGTCATCTACTTTCCTCTGCCCTCTCTGCATTTCCACTCCTCTGCTCCACTCCTCCACTCCATTTCTCCTCTCCACTCCATCACTTTACTCTTGAAGTCCTTGAACATTGCCTCTAATGGCTTCAACTCAGATGTGATCTTTCTCTTTGTCTCTCTCGGGGTCACACAGACTTTTGCCCAAGGCTTCATGCTGCACTGCACTCATTCAAAACACCCACTGCCTCTCAATAGCACAGAGTACACACAAATAAAATTAGACAAACTCACACTCACTCGGGATGCATACCACCAAAAGAGACAGATGGGCCTCTTAATGTGATATATGTGCTGCTATTCAGGCCTAATACACACAGATGGACACAGTCTCCATAAAACATGTTCACTGTGCGTAAAGGAAATATTGATGCGGCTCTATTTAATAGTGCCAATATGGCTTTACATAATGTTTTATTGATAAACATGATGTGTGAAATCTCCCTCTCTTTCACACACACACCCTTGTGCTCTGCTTCACAAACTTCCCAGGGTGGATTTTACAGCGAATCACAAGGGAAGAATGAGGTGCTGACAGTAATCTAAAGCACTCTTTAAACTGTCTGCAGCTGACTGTGTTTGTGTTGGCCTCCACAGGGGAAGTCGTACGTATTTGACCAGGTTCTCCCCACTAACACCACTCAGGAACAGGTCTACAACGCCTGCGCCAAGCAGATTGTCAAAGGTGAGTCATGTGCATGTTTTTTGCTTATATGTGCACAAATAATATGGAATCTGATCTTTTCAGTTCTGATTTGGGGCACTTTCAATTGATAGATAGATTTTTCTCAAAGTAACCTCAGTGTGAACAGTCATATTAGAAATCATGTGAGTTGTATGTCACTCCAGATCTATTTTTGTCATGCGGGTCTTCAGGACCGTGACCTGTTCACACTGGAATCTAATATGAGACACATTTAGAAAATAATGTAAACAGCTAAGCAAACATAGCCTTTGTCCAAGATGCATGAGTGACACAAAAGGGAAAAAGCCAGTACACCTTGAATCCCCATTTCCTTGCATTTACCCTTCACAGCATTGTCAGTTAACTCTTTAGTCACTGACTGCATGCATTAGCAGCTCCCTACAAGCAGTGAGAAAACCAATTTCCATGATACGATGTAGTCACACAACCTACAGGTATGAGCATCAAAATGCACTGATTAACAAGATGCATGCTTATCACAGCACGGCGGGACTGGTGTATTCAAGGCACTAGATCAAACGAAACCAATACCCTCAGGAGTCAGATCTCCTTTCCTTCGCCCCTCCCTCTCCGTCTGCATCTCCCTACATCTGTCTGCCTTTTCACCCTTGTTAGGGTCTCGTTTTTGTGAAACCTTCAAAGCGAGTGTGGAGCTCCGTTGAGCTAGTTCTAGATGGAGCATAAAAAAGAGATTGATTTGTTAAGAAAGATTACCTATAGAGTGTGAGATTACCTTGTAGGCTGAGGAAGGATGGAAATAAAAGGCGAGATGAATCGCAGAGCACGGTTTGAAAAATTCGAGGCTAGGGATTTTGCAGAAGGAAGGAATGAGATGAAAAGTGAGATTTGAAATGTGTCAGGGGAAAAGGGTAACAGAGAGGGTGAACAAGGCCGGAGAAAGCTGGTCTGGAGACATATGCATGTTTACGCTTTCTGGCTGTCTCCCTGTTTTACTGCGTCTTTCTTTGCCCTTTTCACTGTCTTCCTCTTAAACTCATGCTGTCTTTCCTCTCTCTCTTCTCTTCTGTGTTTCCCCTCTGTGGTGGTCTCTGTTGTCTTGCGATCTTATCTCCCACTGTCTTTATTTCCTTTCAGCAACAGATTCTTTATTTTCTGCTCTCTCATGTGTCATGCTCTGTTTCGGTCTCACCATGTCCAGCGTGGAGAGAAAGGAAGACATGTTACTGAGCTGAAATCTGCAAGTGTAAAACCAACACAGGAGAGTGAGGAGAGGGGGGAGTGAGGGAAAGGGTGCCTCATGTTTTCAGCTGAGGGCCTTTGTGATTAGTCTGTGTTCAGCTAACCAGTGGCAGCCGGCCTTTCAGGGTGATGTGTTTTTCTTTATCCATGTTTGACTTTTACCACAGGGGTTTATTAGACTGTCAGCAATATGACATTCAGCCACGCGCTGCTTTTACAACCTCAAATGGTGATGAGGTGTTGTTTTCAGTGTGGCTGCTACCAGATGAATGGAGAGGGTAATATATCTATACTTGCTTGGTACTTCAGAGCCTCCTGGTGACTTTAACACTGCAGGTAGGGGTTTTTTATTGTGTGAAGCCACAGAGGTCATTCAGCGCCTAACCAAGCTTAAATACCACATGCCTCTAAGTGCACACAGGCTTTCTGAGGCACAGTTTGGAGCAAAGGTCAAAAGATGTTTGTCTTTGTCTGGGTGCTTGTCTGCCTTCCTGTCTTATTGTTTACACACCTGAATTCGAAAATTCTGTCAGATTTTCTTATTATTCATGCTTTTTTCTTTTTTTCTTCTTTTTCTGTCATTATAGATGTACTGGGTGGATACAATGGGACTATCTTTGCCTATGGGCAGACCTCCTCTGGAAAAACACACACCATGGAGGTACAGTATCACTAAATAATTTTATAAGGTAGACATCTTGCTGTGGCTCACACACGCACACTTTTTTAATAGAGTATCTGCTCCTCTGTTCACCCACATAGTTGGCCTACCTCTCCCTCCGTCACTGTCATCACTCACTATCTTAACCAGCCTTCTGTGGGGAGTGGGAACTAACCTCCTTTACAACTCTCTCTGGGAAACAACTCTGTTCCCTTGCAAGTCAAAAACCTCTCTGCTCTCCTTTCTTTTACTATTCTCTCTGCCTGATTTGTCCCAGGGTGTGCATGCCTACTCTTCACTCACATGTTCTTATCAGGTTTCTTTCTTCTCGTAGGGGAACCTTCATGATCCCGAGGGAATGGGTATCATTCCCCGGATCTCAGAAGACATTTTTGAACATATATTTGCCATGGATGAGAACCTAGAATTCCACATAAAGGTTGGTGTGAATTTCCGTGTGTTTATTTGTGCAGTTGTCAAACATAGTCAATTTTGGTCTTACACACTAAGATACTTTTAGTCGGAATTCAGCTTCTGCCTCTGATGTAAGCCTCACATGCAAGTGGAATCAGTCTAGCATCAATAAATCATCATATATAAACCATGATTATCCTGCAATATTTGTTGTGCTTTTTCCCCTTTTCAACCGCAGTCTTCTAATAGAGGATAATACCTTGTCAGACCCAGAGGACAGATTATTGCCACATCCTTTTGCATATTTGCACGAGCATCCCTTACATCCCTCTATCTGTGTCACTTAGTTTTTCTTGTCTCTCCCTTTTTTTTCCAAAGATCAGCTGCTCTATGTTCTTTGTTTTGTTGCAGGTCTCCTACTTCGAGATCTACATGGATAAAATCCGGGACCTGCTGGATGGTGTGTTTATGCACTGAACACATGACAGTGAAAACTAAATTTGTTAACTCACTGTTTGTTGCAGCCGATTCAAAATTCAAACCCTTATAACTAGGTGCATCAGAATCAACTGCGATGTTGACATTTACAGCGTAATTTCCACTGGGGATAGGGGAACATGTCTCCCTAACTTTTTAAAATCCTTCTTTTGTCTCCTGCTGCATGTTTATAGTTTCAAATTGATGTTCTCACTAAAATCTCTGTATACATTCTCCTCTTACTGTGTAGCAGACAAAATCCCAATGGGAGAAGAGAGGAGAAACATCAGATGGTCATCTGAGTCACCTTTAATTATTGCACTCACAGCAATAAGCGTAATGAGCAGTAGCCTATGGTGGAACGAGTGGTATATGGACTTCTTATACCCTGTCTCTCGCCTCTCAGCCCACATGCAGTCTGACTTACCTTAATGTTAGAGGGTGTTGGGGCTATATGCAGCCTGAATTGAAGACTGTAGAAATAACCCAGGGCTGCAAAAAGTACTGACTGCATGTTGTTTTGGTAAAAAAAAATCATTATTTTTGTTTACTAAAAATAAGCTAGCATTGAACATAAACCAAAAACACAGCAAAGCTCAGAGCTGTTTGTACTCAATAAGAAGGAATAGTGCATTAACAGTACTACATAGCATCTTAGGTTTTATATTAAGAAAGACTGTTATTAATTATTAATCTTATTAAAAAATAATACAATAATAATTATTAATGGTTATTAATAATGTATTTTATCATTACAAATAATCAAAACAAAACCTACGCCTGGTTGTCATGGCAATAATTATGAGTTATTTTAACAGTATAAAAACTTAGAACTTCAAAAAGTGATGAAATGAAATTCAACAAGTAAACAACAACAATGCTTTCCTTTCCCAGACAATAAAGCTTTGTGGTTTTGTGCCTTATACAACAACAAAAGCACCACAATATTGCAGTTCTTGGTCTTATCACTGAGATATATAACCAGTGTACAATGATGGAGAGGCCTGGACAAGGAGAGGTAGGCAGCATTCTTGTGATTACATCTTTAATCGCGCCAGAGACAGTGATGAAAGCTCCCATCTGTATGCAGGGGAGTTCACAGCAGCTGAAGAACATTTAAGCCATGAACAAAAAAAGAGTCCACAACAAGCGAGATGAATCGAAGCAGCACAGAGAACAACCCCCTTTAGATGTATTTTCACAGAGAAAATGTGACTATAGGGTGATAAAACACACAAAAACAGACCCACACAAGCACACTATCTCCAAGGAAAAAACAACCTCCTCAACCCAGTGAAATGTAATTATCATAAAGGGAGGACTTTTAAATGTGAAAAGACTAATGCAGGAATTGGGGCCAATAGCTGGTTTTGCAAGAAAAAAACCAAGTTTGTTCATTGGCAGTAACTGCTTAACCTCTCTGTGACTTTGGCAAAAAAATAGTTCAGTGTCATTAAAAGCATTAATAGCTAGAGCCTCACTTATTATGTGAGTCTGACTCATGACGGCAACATAGTCAGGTCTGTTTATAGTTGAGCCCAAAGTAAAAACACAGATTCATGTGCAGATGCTCATTTGCACACGCAACACACTGACCTCTCTCCTTATTTTCCCCTTACACCCTAGTTACAAAAACCAACCTGTCAGTGCATGAAGACAAATACAGAGTTCCTTATGTGAAGGTGAGTCATGAGCAGTTTGACATGATTCAGTTTGATTTCTCTCCCTTTATTGTGTAGATGTCTTTTGTGTTATGAATGTTTGTTAAAAGAATAGTTAAATATTTTGGGAAATATGCTTGTTTGCTTTCTGGTGGAAAGTTATTTATTTATTTATTTATTTATTATTAACCACTCTGATATCTGTCTTTTAAATATAAGCAAGGCTAAATCCAGTGGATGATTAGCTTAGCTTAGCACCAATGTTACAAGGGGAAACAGCTAGCCTAGTCAAAATGTAATTAATTAAATACCTCTAAAGGTCATTAATTAACACGTTATGTGTATCTCATTTGTTACAAAAACCAGAGTAAAAGGCGCTCAGGACTCTCTGCTGATTGCAACTGTTCAGAGCTAAGGAATATTCTGAGACGCAACCCTTGTGGTTTTCCTGCTTTGGCTTTTGTAAGGATTAAGCAAACAAAATACAATATACTTCTAGGCAAGGACTGCGGAACTGGTAGAGCTGGTAGGGCCGGAGCCCTGCCAACTTTTGAACATCAAACATGTAAAACGATAAATAAAAATTCTTCGGTATCCACTTTTTTAATTATACAGTCTATGTAACCATACATATTTATCATACTCTGACCACATCCATTGATAAAGTAATACATTCTACTATCTAAAAATGTACGGTACTGGCTTATTATGTCATGTGGTGTAAATAAAACGTTTCCTATTCAAAATTGGTGGCCTGGCTGCTCTTCTCTATGATACTGCGGTGCTGATGGGCCCGTCAATTTGAAACGCAATGTTCCATTACTATTTGAAAGGGACAGGATAGGGTCTTTGTGCTAAGCTAAGCTAACTGGCTTCTGGTTGTAGCTGATTGGTGTCAGTCTTCTCATCTAACTAACATAACTCAATGTTAGCTCTCAGAAAGCTAAATAAGCTAAAGAAAGATAAATAAGCTTATTGTAAGTCCTTTGGATAAAAGTGTCAGCTAAATGAATGTGATATATTTCCCAAAATGTTTTAACTTTTGCTTAAAGCTTGAGGACACCAATTTGAAGTAAAGCAAATGACAAACTGTTGTCATCTTTGCATTATTTGTTAATGTGTTTTTATTTGTGCAGACATAAATATGTGCGTACATTTCAATCTGCAACTTTAAATGAGTGTGCATATGGAAGCATTTATTTGTGTTTGTTGGTGCATGTATGTATGTATGTATAGATGTTTCTCGGTTTTCTTCATAGTACAAATGAATGTTTGCACGTGTCCTTCTTTCACTAAGGGCTGCACAGAGCGCTTTGTCACAAGCCCTGAGGAAGTGATGGATGTGATAGATGAAGGGAAGGCCAGCCGTCACGTTGCTGTCACCAGTGAGTCACACTGTTGATCTTCATGATGTTCTGATGCTCACACTGTCACGTCAAATGTCTTACAATTCATGTCAGATATTTTTAACTGTTTAAGTATAAAAACATTAAGGTGCAAAGGTGAGAAATGCATGACAAGGTGCAAAGTGAACATCTAGCTTAACAACTCCGGCTATGAGAAATAATGAGTTGAATGACATTTTATATAAGTAATCTGAATTAGAGTCTCTCCTCTCCTCTCTTTGTTCTTTAGACATGAATGAGCACAGTTCCCGCAGTCACAGCATCTTCCTGATTAACATCAAACAAGAAAACGTGGAGACGGAGCAGAAACTGAGTGGGAAGCTGTACCTTGTTGACCTAGCTGGTAGTGAGAAGGTAGGACGAATGGGGTATTTTCTTCTACATTATAAAATTCTATAAACTCTCAACATTCACTCGTAAGCAGGATTTTGAAACACTGGGTTCAGGCTTATTTTCTCATAAAGGATGTTTTCAGACATCAAAGAAGCCGATAAACAATGTATTAAAGCTCTGAACTTCATCCTTAAAGCATTATGAAGCACTCGCTTTAAGAATTTTTATTAAATTCTACATTATAACGAATCTATCTTAGAGATGGAGGACTCATTCTTTTTGAGGGCTTGGTTTAGTCTGATGCAACATCAGGGTTAGAGTTTGCACAATTTGAAGAATCCAATTGGTTCCACTGATGGAAGCAAAATATCATTTTCTGAGAAATAATAAACTCTCAAAAATGTTTTTCTTCTGTTCAGATAGGCTTTAAAATAAATTTCAACCAAGACAGAGGTCAAATTGAGGGGAATCACAAACAACTAATTGTTACCCTGTTTCAAGGCCTTTTAGGTGAAATCTGAGTCAGCTCGCCTCATTGAACCATTGATAAAACAATCTTTCTCCAGGACATAGGTCAAACTCTGGAAAGAGACTGAAAATACATTAAAGACACAGCCAAACAAGACCTCTGGCTGCTGGGTGTAGTTTAATGTTGAGACCATTGATGCAAATTATAGAATAGTGTGTGCTTAGAGTAGTAGATGGCCATACAGTCTGGATAGATGCTGACGGCCATGGTTTGTAGCTAGTAAGTGCTGATGCTGCATCTGTAAGTTCTCTTGGTCATCCCTAAGGGGGTGAAGGAGGAAATGGTTCTGCTCCAACAACTTCTTAGACCTTGATATAAAATGTTATTGACAGAATGGGAATCTAGTAGATGCTCCACAGAAGGCTTTGATAGGACAACTTGCTCTCCTCTATAATTAAGCTCCTCACTATCTCGCTGTAAATAATTGTATCCCATGACAATTATGGCACAATATGGTGTGCCTTTCCTATTAAAGTAAAATGTCTTGCATAAACCCTCTTAAAAGCTGGTTGTCTCAGTGTTTTCTATCTGTTTTTGACATTTTATGATACAGGGCATTATAAATGCTGTAAATAAAGCATACAGTAGTAGTAGTTTACGTAGAAATGAATTCCATTTGGCATGTATTTGTTTACTACTATTTTTTTACTTAAAAGAAGAGCTCCATTTAAACCTGAGTAAAGTCATTATTTGTTTATTATTGAAAACTTTATTCACAAAATATGTTGATATGTTAGTTTCCCTGTATACCTGTATAAGTTTCACCTTTTTGCATGTATAACTGCACTGTGTGCTGGCTAAAAGACGTCATTGGTTAAACTATACTTATAAGGGATTCTTTGTAAGCCGTTAAAAGAAACTACAGAACCTTTCAAATAAAGAAGGAACAGGAAAATAAACACTTTTTATGCTGATAATGTGCTTTAAGATCTAATTCCTTCTATGTGTGTATCTGTGTCAGGTCAGTAAGACAGGTGCAGAGGGAGCAGTGCTGGATGAGGCCAAGAACATCAACAAGTCTCTGTCGGCCCTGGGGAATGTCATATCAGCCTTGGCCGAAGGAACGGTACGGTGGAGAAATTCTCTGCCCTGTTTCTTATCTATCAGCCCTCTAGGGTATCGTAACTGTCTAATGCTTTTCCCCGTAATTGTTTGTTTTTAACACATACCTGATACTTGCTGCCAGAGCAATATGTTTGACAAAACTGCGTATAGACTGCAGTGAGTTTATTTTAACATATTAGATTAAAACAGCCTGAATGTCTTCAGCATTAGTCTTCAGAGTTAGATCGGAAAATCAATGCTGCTCTCATATTTGTATGGTAAATGTTAAGCAATTGCTGGCTTGCTTAGCTTAGCATAAACACTGTAAACCGCCAAGTAGATCTGTCTGTGGATGAACAGTACTACAGGACACAAATATTATATGACACCCTTGAAACAGTCAGAGTTTGGTATGTTTAGGCACCAAAACTACTTGGTTAATTTTAGGAAAAGATCATGGTTTGGGTTAAAATAGGTATGTTAATCCAGGAAGTTATCTCAGGGGGTGTGTCGTGTAGTGAAGTGGGGGAACAGGCAGCCTGGGTCTGTCCATCTGGAGTGTTGTTGTCACCACAAGGTTGCCAGTCAACGAGGGGAGAGTGCAAGAAGGACCCAAAATGTCAAACTATTCCTCAAACCATATTTTATTTGTTAACTATACCATATTTGCCATGAACAGATTTTAAAAACACTGGCATAAAAAAACAACATTGTCACATGTGATCCAGAGTTTTGCAGAATCTTCCCATATTCCTTGTTTGATGTGCAGTTGGATTGAATGAATGCTGCAGTGACATGCTAGCTACGTTTCTGTGCCCTTATCCATAATTGCTAATGCTGCAACAGCTGGTAACTTATTTCTATATGAGCGACCAGCAATTTACCCACTCGATGTCTTGTGCCCAGTCTGTTAGTCCTTCCAAGTTTCATCATCGTAATTAAAATATTCACCATCTCTTATTATATAACTCTCTATAACTCTTAGGGAACTCCTCATAAAATGCTAAAAGGCTCACAGACTGTAAATGCCTCTCAAATCTTACATAAATCTACTGGCAGCAAGGACACAGTCTTTTTGAAGATGTTCCAAAGGTTAAAAAGGTAAGACTGTGAATGGTGCAGCAGACAGAGAGAAACCTCTTGTCTCTTTGTTCTGTGCTAATGCTCACAGCAGCATATTTTTCATTTTTTTAAAGAAAAGCATGTGGATGGTGGCACTGCAATTCAGAAAGTCTTCCACAATCTCTTAATCCTCTTCTATCTGTCTTTTTTTCATGCCTTTCTCACTGTCTTTGATTTCTTTTCTTCCTTCCTCTCTTTATCTCTGTACAGAAATCCCACGTGCCTTACCGTGACAGCAAAATGACTCGCATCTTACAAGACTCGCTGGGCGGGAACTGTCGCACCACCATGTTCATCTGTTGCTCTCCCTCCAGTTACAATGAAGCAGAGACCAAATCCACCTTGATGTTTGGCCAACGGTAACTTGCTTCCCTGCTAAGTAGCCATGGGCTGCTGCACAGTGCAGCACAACACTCATCTCTGTCTCGCTCAGCTGCAGCTGTTGGAATGTTTTCTGCCTGAAATGCACTCAATTCAGATATGCTGGTCACATATTACTGCCTCCAACTTTACTTTTGACCACCAGGACCCTGCTTTAGAGGCAGGGTATGTGTTGTAATTGGGTTTGTGGTCGTGCTGGGATTGCTTAAAGAGCATCTTTTCTAATCTTAACGGTTTTAAGATTAAGCTGCACTCATGGTAGCAGAGATTTGGTTTGCTTGCCAGCTTTTCACTCCTGTTGCTCACTGTCAACTCAAAGAAACCCACAGATGGTAAGAAAAGATCTATGCATCTGTTTCCCCTACCAGTGAATTCTTTGAATAGAGATATGCGAGTTGGTTGAAATAAATAATGTATGACGAAGCAAAGGGAGTGACAGAATCCAAAGCAGACATCTGAATTTTACTGAGCAGAGAATTTGGTCTTTTATCTCTTTTTGTCAGTGCCAAGATTAATCTCTTCTTTTAAAATCAGTATCACACCAAAAATAGTGTAACATGATATTAAACACATTTATGTCACTCTTTATTTGGATATTTCAGTGTTATCAACATAACAAGTTACTATATTTCAGAAAACGTTCCACACATTTGCAGGTTTAAGCGAAAACTACAGCATAAAAACAAAGTTATTGAAATTCAGTGCCTAGGTTTGGATTCATTTTATGGTTTTTGTTACTATTAAAAATAGAGATTCTATGGTTGGATTGTTTGGGCACATAGTGTATAGATACAGTACATAAATACAGTCCATAAATTAGCCATTACCACTTTGCTGAACATTAACTTTACTGCCACCTGATGTTTGATTATCAGCCCTATCCACAAAAGTGTTATCTAAATTCTGATGTGATGCAACAACTTTAGATAGGGCTGTTTGTCTTGCTAATATCAGGGAATAAACGAATAGGGACAACAGTGTTTTCTCACTGGAGTGTGAAATTAAGTGATAGCCACTGATGTGAAATTCACAGCCGGAACCGAGTGCTGCAGCTGTAGCATCGTGAATATTTCAGCTCTGTGACGCCACATATTTGCGTCATAATTGAGTAATAATTTATAACCACATACAGTACTCTGTCCTCTTATGAACTGTATGATCGCTATATTTTGATGTGAATTTAAGAGGTCTGAAGCATTTTTTTACATTTTGAATTCTTGCCTCCATATACCTCCCTCTCCCTACATGCACCATCAAACACAGTTGGCAGAAACCCAATCTGCATACCAATTAATGAGATGCAAGCCCATTTTCATTGAGCAGCCAGGGCTGAAATACCCTTGTTGACAGTTCCTCTATTCTCTGCTGTTCTCTCATACTTTTTTCCCCCCCTTTTCTGTATCTCCTCCTCTCACTCGCCTACTCTCACACTGCCTACTTCCTTTTTTCTCTTTTGTGCTCTTTCTCAATTTCTCCCTGCATCCCGCCAATTAGAGCCAAGACCATTAGAAATACTGTATCAGTGAACCTGGAGCTCACAGCAGAGCAGTGGAAGAAGAAGTACGAAAAGGAGAAGGAGAAGAACAGGTCAATGAAGGAGACTGTTCAAAGACTGGAGGCTGAGCTCAACCGCTGGAGGAACGGTAATACTCGCACTGTTATCACACTGGCTGCTCACAGAAACACAGAATATCTAAATCTTCTTTCAGGGAAAATTGTTGCCCAGGCATTTTGACAGAATCAAAACATTTAGTATTTAATGTCTGAATAATAATAAGTTGGGTTTGTGTGTGTGTGTGTG
>NW_023339740.1:19106109-19107341 GCF_004916995.1 Morone saxatilis | reverse complement strand
AGACATTCATATTCCCCTCAGGATGTACACTAATAACTCATTTCATCAAGCTTTTAACATTTTAATTTGATCAATATTTTGGTCTCTGCAAAACTAATGATCTTGCAACTTATTCCCATCATCCTGTAGTGCAGTTTGTGCTTATTGCAAATGAGCAAATATTAGCATGCTAACCTGCTAAATGAACATAGAAAACATAGTAAACATTATACCAACTGGGAATCAGAATGTTAGCATTGTCACTGTGAATATGTTAGCATGCTGAGTTAGCGTTTTGCTCAAAGCACAGTTGTGTCAAGCTATAGCCTCACAGAGCCTCACAGAGTTACTAGTATGGTAAGAGATCAGGCTCCTGGACAGTAAAAAATGAGAGGTATTGTGTTTGCAGCTTGTGCTGCAGAGCCCTGAGAGTCAAGTCCAGCTACCTGGTCCCTTATAGAAAAATATCTACACTATATCTCCTTGTTCTACTCCCTTTTCATGCATGGAAGAGTACTGACTCACAGGAATGAAAGTTTTACCAGCCTGCAGACATTATTTTTCAGTAAGTGCAGATTTAACCTCATTTGATATCATCTGAATACATGCCAGTAGAGATGGGGTGGGGGAGAGCAGCCACACAGACTTTCTGGACTTGAGCCCAAAACACTTAAAAATCCCTTTTTGGCTTTTTCTATTTCGTATTATTCAGACTTTTACACTTTGTATAATTGGATTCCCCTCACATTGTGCTGAAGGTAAGAAACGCTGGAGGCTTTATGTTTTATGAATCCTTATGTATTAGTAATCCTCACAGTGACAAGGGCTAATCACATCTACAGAAAAGTCATAACTTACACTGATCCTCTCCCCTGTCAGCACACACACACACACCTGTGTCAGTGCACACGAAAAACACAAGCACATGAAGCACTGCACACACCCACACCCACACATACACTTCTAATTAGACACACACATAGACATACACACATTTCTAAGCATCTTCTCCTGCTGGACTGACGGTCAATTCAAATGTCAGGGCTCTCAGTGGTAGTGATCAGGTTGACATTCAAGCTGTGTAATGAATCCTGTTCGATGTTTTTCTTGAAGATCATTCCCTCAGTGCTTGACCTGAATTTTAAAAATGCTGTAACACATCTTTATTGAACACCTATCAGTGAAAATGATTCCTTTTATTGCATCATCCCTCTCAGTAACTCTCATTCTCCTTCACACACAAACACACACAC
>NW_023339740.1:19087635-19106069 GCF_004916995.1 Morone saxatilis | reverse complement strand
CTCCTCTCCTCTCTCTCCCTCCACTCTCTTCCTCTCTCACAATTTAGTGCTTTTAATTTCCTAATGGATCATCTTGACAACATAGTTGCCCCCATTCCCCCCTCACTGCTCCCTATATTGTTGCCCACCACAGGCTAGGAACTCCCTGAGACGAATGCTGTTGACCTCCATCTTGTACCACATTATCTGACTCTTTAGTCAAGGATGGCCCAAAGACACGAACAGCTGTCTCCTACAGTAAATTCCACCACATCTCCTCCCTCTGCGTTGAGCGGGGATCTCTTGTGCTGTGCAATCACGTGTTTTTAGGTCTTTGTCGCATTTGACCATGCGGCTGTTTTTATTGATTGGCCCACCTCCAACTGGACAAGAAGATGAAATCAGTGAAAGGTATCAGGTAGCTGTATTGTATCAACAATGGATTACTTTGACCTTGTCTTAAAGGGGCAAACTACTCAATTTCCCCAATTCATCCGGATTAACAGTTCAGTTATCAAGCGAAAAAACAAGGAGGGGGAGCCAGTGAATGCTTAAAAAATTATATGTACAGGCACATGAAGAACACAGAAAAGGCTGTCAGCTGTTAAAGTCTAGCCCTCAGCATCAAGAGGTTAATACTGATGTGTCTTTAGAAATAGGGAAAAAGCAGTAAGTGGCATGAAATTATATTTTTATATAACTATTTGCAACAACAAATACCATTTGGCTAAAAATTGTGACACTCAACGTATGTTCATTGACAATGTATTTACTTATTTTGCTGCTAAAATATCAGATTTTGCAATACAATATTCACTCACATAGAAACAGCAGTATGAAACATTTTTATGGTTGTGTTCGGGCATTCATAGCACATTAAAGATTTGGGAAAGATTGTGATCTGATTTAATATAGACAAGTCCACAGTGACTTCAGACACAACATGTTTATTAACATTTAATTTTATTACCACAATCTTTCCCTTACCTAACCTTAACCAACGCTTTGGTGCCTAAACATAACCACATACTTTGTGTCCCTTTGGCAAAACAAAAATGTGATTAAACAGGGTTGGTATGTCTAATGTAAATGTGTTGAATATCTCAATTATATTAGAGGATCATACTCTTTATCAATAACCTATCCATCCCCCTTTTTGTGTTGCATGTATGGTTTTGTGCTTTGAAATATTTTTTTGCACCACCTCCTGCTACTCTATCCTGGGGGACAAACCTCTTGATGCTGCCGGAGGTAAAGCATCAAGCCAGAAAATCGTTATAAAATCCAGAGTAGCAGTCAGTCCAAGACTTTTTCTGTGTTCTTAGTGCCATTAAGTGGCTGTACTTGTGCTCAATTAGCATACTGAATGTTCTCACTTTTCTGCTTTCAACAGCCTTTTTCTTTGTGAAATACTGGACGAGTTTGAGCCAAAGCCAGACATAAGACAACCGAGAAGTCAGTGTTATATAGGTCTGGTAATTTGTATGCTGTTGGGTGTTGAGTCCGTAAAACAGGAAGCTCATTTATAACAGAAATATCTCAAACGTGAGATGTAAATGTATTCATGAGTAAGGAAAGGACATACACTGAGATTAACCCACTAATCCCTGTTTATGCAATAATCCATAGAGGGGGATTTGCCAGAGATAAGAGGAACACATTTAAAAATATATATAATATTTTGTCCCTTGTGTTTAGGTGAGGATGTTGTGTTAGAGCATCTGAGCCCGGGATTGGAGGAAGTCCCCCTGGCGCCGCCCGAATCTGAGGTGCCAATTCTTGACATCTGCAGCCCCTGCAGCCCTTGTTCCCTTGCCTCCTCCATTGTGGTTCACATCTCTGAGGAGGAGCGACAGAAGTATGAGGAGGAGATCCGCAAGCTTTATAAACAACTGGATGATAAGGTGATGAAAGGATGCAGCACGAGGCCCGTTTATATGCATGAATGTAGAGATTTTTTTTAATGGTATGCACACATGAATACAAAGAGAATATCATACATGTATTATTCATGTTAATGAATTCAGGATCAGACACATAGTAGTGACTAATCTAGCAACTATTAGGAATAGATGCCATTGGGGAAATAGTAATGTTCTACACTGAAAAGCATTAAAGCTTTAATTTATTTAACACATCATCACGTGTATGCTGTGCTCCACAGGGCTGTAATCCAAGTTTTTATCATCAGATATTACATTGAATTGGCAGAACCAGTTGTGTGTCAATTCACTTGGACAGTTTGTATTCCCCATACAATGCATATGTGAATAAATATAACGTATAATCCTTTTGACGTTTTCACACATGCAGACAGATACAGTGTGTAGTTGCACATATTGTGACAGGCAATCCATGGGGATGCATACATTTTATTTTTTCTCTACTTTATGTGGTACAATAGCTATAGCATCCTGATGTAGGATATTTTGTATTACATGCTGAGTATATTTATACACAGGACATGTTTTCTCTTACACGCAGAGTTTTGAGTAACATTTATTTTAGTTATTTTTCCATTATGGTATGCATTATGAGTTGACCACAGACCATCAAATATAAATAAATCAAATAATAACTGCTGTTTGAGCAGTAATTTATCATACCCTTTTTGATATACTTGTTTATGGTTATACAGTATTAAAGATTTTTCTCAAATAAGTATTGAAACTACTGCACATCTTTCATTTATACAGGTAAGTGCAAATGTATAGTTGTGACTGAACATGGTACCCAAAGTAAACAAGATAGCACAATCTGTACTTTATCAGTGTGTGTAATACATCGCACTGTAAATGAACTGTTTCTATTCAACGTGTCTCTTTGTCACTGAAGGATGATGAGATCAACCACCAGAGCCAGATGGTTGAGAAACTGAAGGAGCAGATGCTCGACCAGGAGGAGGTAAAAGACTTCAGTTTTACATCCTTTCATCAGTTTGGTTAAACGGCCCAAAGTAGACAGCACCTGCAAATGTGGAACTCATAAGCACACTTTGAATAGAACTCAGCCATGAGAGGTTTATTATCTTGCCCTTGAGATAGAAAAACACCAGAAAGCACTTGAAGAACATACAGCATTATTGTTGGCTCATGAGCGTATTTGTGTGTTAATAGCATTTTAAATTAGAATAGGTTTCAGTTGCTGCTTAGACACAATTGACTGGAGGGAATCGTCAATACAGACATTTATGAAGCACTGAAGCATGTAGGCTAACATTGTAACACTGTAGCTGAAAAACAAACAAACTCTTGAATGATCTGATATGTGATTTAAAATGCTGTGGAAGAGCATGACTCCACCATCTATATGAATTTAGAGACCATTTATGCAGAAGAAAAGGGTTACGGCCCTTTTCTCACACAAATCTACAGTAAACGGGTACTACACAAATGCTACTTGTGGGAAGTACAGCAATTACAAGATTCCATTAAAAGGTAATTAAGAAGAGTATTTACAGCATGTATTCATAACAGTAGCTAAACCAGTGGGCCAAACAGCCTGAACCAAGCTTTAGGATGTAGTACATGGCCAAGTAAAAGACTTCACATTCAGTTCATTCATATCCAAAAATGGGCCTGCTGTGCGTTGGGCTGACATGATGGTAACTACCAACAACCTTAGCTTGTGTAAAGTAACATGATTTTACATACAGCCAAACAGAATATGTGTGCTACAGTGCAAACACACCGGCACCCTGGGTAGAGCATTATCTACATTTAATGACACCCATTCAGTAAAATGACCCACAGTGGGCTGTAGCAGTGCACATGCAAGCAAACATCTCGGTGGCAGAGTAATATCAGCTCTTATAGTGGCAAGTGATAGTCTATGAATATAAAAATGAATATTTAAAATATGTTTCATCTGCTAAATTACACCTATATTGTGTAACAGGGTTTGTACACCTGCTTCTGTATTAATAGCAAGAGAACAAGATAAACCCCATCATTTCTTTATTGCTGTACACAGCAGATCTGCCTTGTGAATAACAATGAAGCTGCTGATTGTTGTACACAATGCTCCTATACAATTGTCTTTCTCGGCTCCTTTTTGAAAACCAGAACTCTTTTTATTTAGAGTTTATTCAAAAGATTATTCAAATTTTTGTGTCCCTCAGCTTCTGGCATCATCCAGGGGTGACAGTGAGAAAGTGCAGTCGGAGCTCGGCAGGCTGCAGACAGAGAATGAATCTGCTAAAGCCGAGGTGAAGGAAGTCCTCCAGGCCCTGGAGGAGCTGGCAGTCAACTACGACCAGAAGAGCCTAGAGGTAGAGGAGAAGAGCGTGCAGAACAAGCTGTTGGCTGAAGAGCTTGCAAAAAAAATGGTGGGTTTGGCTTCCTGGAGGCTCAGTTTCATACCATAAAGGTGAATATACACTGCAGATTAAAATTGGCGAACAGGGGAGAAGAGAAAGAATGATGAAGAGAAACTGAAAAAACAAAGAGGCAGCGACAGAGACAGATGGGTACATAATCGTCCTAGCATTAGCAAAAACTGATAAAGGCACATTGGACATAATGTGGTGTGGTATATATAAAGTAGGAAGGCACATTTAGGAAAAAGACAGAAAAGACGCATTCATAGATATAAAAAAGTCCCTGTCCTTCAACAAAATATACAACTACTGGTTCAAATTGCTTGATCACTGAATTCAATCATGGCTGGTTGTTTTGCACTCTGACCACAAATAAACACTGGACAATATTAAAAACTTCAGCTACCAAGAGCACAAGCTTGACTTTTCTTGATTAAGGTCAGTATTCAATCTCATAAATTCCCTTGACTGAATAGCTTGTTTGAGGTTGTGGTTAAGGGGCAGTGTTGGCATTCTAAAATACTAATTTGTAGTTATTTCAATCTGGCATAATTTATCTGCAAAGCCTGGGAAATTAAATTATTAATGATATTCTGCTTTTATTAAAAACTGTTTATTTCATTACCATTTTTGACAAGGCGTTGAAAAGTCTTGAAAACTGCATTTTCAATTAGTGATGGTCTGAAGATGTTTTATTTTAAGTCATGAGAGCTGAAATGCCCTGAAATCCTTAGTATGAGTGTTGGGATCCTACATAAACATAGTTTTTTCTGTTTTTCTTTAGTTATTTAGCATGAAAGATTTCTGTGAATTTTCACTGGTTTGAAGAACAAAGTGATGTCATGTGTATCCATGCATCAATCAGAGTTTAGGAACATTTGAATGAGAAACTGAGGACAGTCATTTTTAATCAAACCACAGCAACACAGTCCTGATGAAGCAGATTAAAAAGTCAAAAAGTCAAGTAGAGATAACAACAAAAGAAAAACCATCAGCAGAGTCCTTAATAAAGTTATTGTGACTGACTCAGTGGACGGAGTGGACCATTATTCACCTTCTTAAAACCTCTTCAATATTTCATGCACCACTTTACAATCTGCCACGGTGTCCTGCCCTCCCTCTTTGTCTTTCTCAGAAGCTGGTCCAGAAATTGATGAAAGGATTTGACAATATAACCACTCACTGCACAGTTTAGTCAGCTAAAGCCAGCTGAAACCTCTCTCTGTTCCTCAATCATTTCACTTAGCTCGCAGTCTCTGTGGCCTCTTCAGTATGTTCTGGCCTGACCTCTCACCTGTCTCAACATCCTCTCAGGGACCTCAGATGTGAAACTGAATACAAGAAACCATACAGTAATCTAATAAAAAATCCCATTAATTCAGCTTCTCAGGGTCTTTTCCAGCTTCATCCCCCCTGACTCTTTATTACCAGTTCTCCACTCACTGCATCCCAGCTGTTATGCTAATGTGGAGTGTTGCGGTTTTTTAAATTTTCCATATAGAAATGGGGCAGCATTGACCTAGAAAAATTGTGCAATGGAGTACATTCATCACTGTATTCACCCCACTGTCTCCTCAGCTGTTTTCATCTCTGCTTTCAGTGGGAACCTTAGTCTTCTTCTGCAGGAGGCCATGTCATCGCTCACTGTCACTGCCATTCATTGGCTCCTTTAGACACCTTCTTTCATCCATCCGTCCACTTAAGCCCCTTTCTATCATTATGATGAACTCCATTCATCATTCAACCAACATCACTTCTCTTCAGAATCTCTTCATAAATCTTTCTTTAACTAAACATTTTTCATTAACCTCACCTCTCCTTTTTACTTATTCATAAATGAATCAATTTCAGTTCATTATTTATTGCAAAAAGTTAATGTTTTGACACGGGAAGTGACCTGGAAAATGATCACATGGCCTAAAGTTAATGAAGTAGATGAAGATGGAGAGGAGTGAATGTTACTGTATTTAAGAAGGTGGTTAATGGTGCCTTTACTTGACTGATGATCCATAGGGGCAATATCCTAGAATGCGCCATTAAAAAAGAGCTCAAGTACATTATTTATATGACAATAAATGATCTACTTAGTATGAAATAAAACACTGTGTGTAGCACCACCAGTATGGAAAAAGACTCAAGCCAGAAAAGATTATATTTGAAATGAATACATTTGTGTTGCTCATGGTCACACCAAAACAAGGTTGTAGCTACTGTATGATTGAGGACATCAAGGTCATTCCTCAATTATTATAGTAATTTGATTTTGAAGGCTGATTTTGATGTTTTTATACAAAATATTATTTATTTATTGTCAAAAAATATTACTGAATAAAAAAGTAAAATAGGGATTTATAATTTCTCCATCAGGACTTTATCCTGGCACTTTGAAGAAACCATCTCTACTAATTGAAATGTTTGATTTGTTGCACTAGGGTCATTTGGGCTTATGATCTTAAAAATCCTGGCTATGGCACTAACCAACAAAAGGAGATTTCTAGGTCTAAATTTAGGCATAGTTTTCCAATAAGAAAGAACTTCTTTCCAAGGTAGACAAAGTGCACCACCCTTCCTTCACTTTATTTCATCAGACCTGTAGAGTATCGATTGAATCCAAATTGTTTAATTGTACTGAAGCCATTGGGGCTACAGCGTTGTATAGTCACAGCCTGCTGTACAAAATGGAGAAGGATAAAGAAAGCTCCATCAGTCACTTCCCCAGATCCTTTCATCCAGCGCCAATGCCATCAACCCCTATCCCGGTAGTTTATTGATTTGTAATTTAGTGGCCATTATGTTTTGCTGTTTGGATTTCTTGGATGAGAATGAGGTCAGGGGTTAAAATGTGTCTCGCAGCTGTGTGTGCTCTCAGGTTAAAGGACTCTAAATCCTCCCTCTCTCAATCCTCTGCTGTACAATTTTCTTGTGATTATTCCGCTGTTCTTTCCCATCTCCCCTCTTCTGGGTTTTCTCTCATCTCACACAACAACGCCTCTCTCATCCTGCTCTTTGCCCTCGTTTCACTCCTCTACTCCCACAGGCTCACCTCATGGCTTTAGAGGCGGAGCTGTCCCGTATCCAGGAAGTGAGCAGCCACCAAAGGAAACGCATCGCGGAGATTCTCAACGGCCTGATGAGGGACCTGAGCGAGTTCAGCACTATCGTTGGAAACAGAGACATCAAGCTGGTGAGTGGGACACACAGTGCAGGTTGGGAGACACTGTATTCACTTACCAGGGATGTTTTGAAAGAAACAGACTTGTGACAAAACAGGAGAAACTAATATAATATATATATCTGTGACAAAAAAATTACGTTTAATAAAAGTTTTGAATATTTAACTTCTAAACATTGGAATCCCCATATTCTCCAACAGTCAAAGTTACAAGAAACATTTAACTTTTGGGCACAATTGATGTAATTTGCATCAAAACCACCCTCCTCTTTTTAAACTCAAAGCTCACAGATGTCATACACTGGGATCGGCACATCCTGTTCTTTCCAGTGAGCATGCCATGTCTGTGGATAGATGGTTCTACATATTTTTAAAATCATATTAAAAAGGCGCTACTTCAGATCTTGCCTGACATGACTTTCCATGGTGCAGCTGGTGCTATAAATGATAATATGTTTAAAAGGCTCAGGGTGTAACTCACACTTAACTGACTGACTCCTTGACACTTGCCGCTTACATCACCACAAAATCCATTATTAATTTGTAAGGGATTACAAATTGTTGTGAGGCTAATCTTGTCAAAATATTGATAGCTAGGTTAATGAACCGAACACACCCACCAACCTGAGTCAGTAATTCACACAAACACTCTCAAGCACTGCGATTGAGACGAAAGCCAACAGAGAAGTTAAGATACATAGCTAAGAGTAATGGATAAAGCATTTAAGTGTCCAGTTTATGCCACCAAATTGTGTTAATATAAGTATTTTTAATTATATAATTAATAGTGTTCAAATAAACTATTTTTACAGATCAAAATTCCTTTTCAAATGAGCACATGACGAGTGGTGTTGCTGATGGGATGCTGGTAGAGTTGTGGGTGTGGGTCCTCTAAAGCTTCACTAAAGCTTTTATCACAGTGAAATATAAAAACAAGAGACAGAGTGGAAAATTCAAAATGTCTTTCTTTTCATTTTGTACAAATGTCTCTCTAATTTAACCTGACATATTTGGCATCTGTGACAATTGACACATCTTTAATACAATTGTCTGTGTGATTATGGTTGATGATCCAGTGGAAAAGCCATTTATTATATAATAGATATTCAGTAAACTGTATGTATTTCCATTTACTATCTTGTTTTCTATACACCCGAGGACAGGTTATAGGCATATCCACATATATTTGCTGTAATATTTCGATTTATTTTGATATGTGAGTATATTTTCAATCCTGCACTGCTTTTTCAGAGCATTTGAGTCACAGCATCTCCTAAATGATGCTGTGAACAAAATGGATGTTCAAATAAAATGGCAGACAGTTTCTAAGATGCCTCCTTTCCTCTTTAACTTCCCAGCTGTCTTTAAATCGTCCCCACTCAATCTTAACCAAACTAGTATTTTAACTCTCTCTTCCCCTCTTTGTCTCCAGCCCATGGAGATTACTGGTGTGATCGAGGAGGAGTTCACAGTGGCTCGCCTCTACATCAGCAAGATAAAGTCAGAGGTGAAGTCGATGGTGAAGCGCTGCCGCCACCTGGAAAACCTTCAGACGGAGTGTCACCGCAAGATGGAGGAGACAGGCAGAGAGCTGTCCTCATGTCACCTCCTTGTTTCACAGGTGAGGGACGGATACAAGCATTGGAGGAACTACTTGAAAACATCTGGTGTCGGAATAAAGTTTGTTAATCTGTCAATCAAGTGGGAAATGTTGGTGCTGAAAAATCAGGACACCTCCCAATATCAATTATCACTAAAAACAGTTGAGTGACATTTGGAGCATGCTGCTCTTCATCAGAATAATTAACATCACACAAAGGCCTACGTAAGTATGTGTGATGTTAATTACTCTGATGAAGAGCAGCGTGCTCGAAATGTCACTCAACTGTTTGTGGCAGTGACACAGTTTTTGCAGCAGAAGCCTTCAGCGTGTCCCGATTCTGTAAGGATTGCGTGTTTTGTATTCTTTGTTTCGATATGATTGATTGAGTCATGTTGTGAGTTTTAATATTTTTGGTATTTAATCAAATTCCCTAATCAACAAAGATCATAAATATTCAACGTAGATCATACATATCCACACTGAGTAAAAAGTACATTTTATCTTTGTCGTAAAGTCTTCTCTTGCGTAGAGGTCCTCATCAGTATACTTTCTGCATCTGAGACATTATGTTCTGACTTTCAGCATGAGGCAAAGATCCGCTCTTTAACAGAGTACATGCAGAATGTGGAGCTGAAGAAGAGACACCTGGAGGACAGCTATGACTCTCTGAGCGAGGAGCTGGCCAAACTCCAAGCTCAAGGTAGACTAATGGAACATTATATGATTAAAAAACAAAAAAATCATCATATTTAAAGTACAACAGTAGTCTCCTCAATAATGCAGTCAACAAACAAGACAGCCAATGTAATGGTTCTGTTATAGTTCACAGAGCTAACTAACATTCTCACAATGACTTTGTTAACATGCTGGTGTTTAGCAGGTACATCATGTTCACCATCTTAGTTTAGTGTGTTACTATGCTGACATTTGCTAATGAGCACTAAACACAATGTAAATGACAACTAACTAAAGTCAGCTAACATGTTCACAGTGACAATGCTAACACGCTGATGTTAAGCAGGTATAATGTTAATCATTTTCATCATCTTAGTTCTTAGCCATAGCTGAGGGTGACAACCAGATTATTAGTTTTGCAGGTATTTAATGATAAACCAAAGCACTGGGCAAATTTATAAGGGATCACAAAGGTAAGAATGAGAATCCATCTAATAGTCGTGGAGAGAATTCACTTAAAACCACAAATTTCGACCTTATAACACAGTCAGTAGAATTCATTGCCTTTGAACCATGATACAAAATGTCATCCAATAGTTGGTGAGATATTTCAGTCTGGACAAAAGTGATGGACCAACAGACCAATATTGCGATCCATATAGCCAAGTGTTTGTTACTAAAACGACAGACAATATTAGTGTACTACTTATACTTAGAAATATTGAAACACACAGTCAGCTTGAAAATTCAGCACCTTGGTGAAAGTGCATGAATCAAGCTTTCAAGGTTAAATCTAACAATTTAGCCAAACCTGAGGTTCAAGGATCGATATTGCATAAACGCGGTGCAGTACATATAAAAAAAGGTTCTGTATTTGTAATAAAAGTGTATTTGCCCCAGGCTCAGGTTGAGATATTTTACCTACGTGACCGAAATTACAAACCAGGAGCAAAGAGTTTAACATTTATTCAGACTCTAAGGTGAAGGAGGAAACTATCAATATGGTCAGACAAGCAAAACAATAAGCGTATGGTTGAAAAATCCGGCAAAATACAGGGCTCCAAGAGAACAGATATTTGCTCAATAAATCAAAAAATACTGCAGGTTTAAACTGAGAATATTTGTCCAACAGAAGCACAAGTTATTAAAATGACATTGTGCTGCAGGGATTGAAATAATAAATAATGATTTCCTAAGTGTTGTGTGACATTCTTACTCACTGCACAGTTAAGGACAATATTTAAATTAATCTACATCATAAATATTGCCAAACTGCTGACTTGAGATGCCAAAGTCAAATATAAGGTTAATATTCTGACACAGTCAAATAAAATCATGTCAGGATAGGGAAAACATAAAAAAGACAACACGTCTGTCAGTGAATCTCAGCTCCACTAGAACTAGAACTGAGAGGAAGGGCCTCCTTGCTTAAAACAATGTTATTAGCTTCAATGGAGAGTTTGAGTCAGTGCCAGAGGCCTTTCTATCCTGTCAAGAAAAAGAAAAACAAGTGGTAAACACTGATGAACAGCTTAGGCTCCAAAACATTTCACAGCACCAGCACGAAGAGATTAATGGTACATTTGAAATTTGTGCGCGGTCCACCTAACTGCAGATACTCCCAGGACGCTGACACAATTCACAAATCAGGCCAAAAGCAATGTAAGTCATTCTTCCTGAGGAGTCCCATAGAACTGCATTAAATAACCCATGGATTTAAGGGCAGGTAAATCAATTTTGCCTTTACTCCACACCAGAGCCAGGCGGTCCTAGAGTCATTACAGAAGTAGATAAATACAAAGTGCTGCAGGTCATGTCGCTCTCATAGTCTGGTGTGAGGTAGAGGGCTCGGTAATTTCATCATCAGACACCAGGCACAGCAGTGTGTTAACAAAAGATCAGATCAGCGTGACACAATAGCTGTCATTTTCAATAATAGATATTATTACACCCCGGGCACGACTTACATCACGCTGACCTCACTGTCAACATCAAGCGGTAGTACTGCTGTGCTGTCAAAGTCAGGTCACTCTCACCTCTTTCATCTACATCACTGTGTTACTTTCTTTTGTCTTCCTGCTTTCCTTTTCCTCTTCTTTCTTCTCTCTTTGTCTTGGTTTCTCTCACTGGATTTCTCTTTCTGTCTTTTCTCCTAATTTGTGTGTGTGTGTGTGTGTGTGTGTGTGTTTCAGAGAGCATGTCACAGATGACCAGAGGGGAGAACCACACATCTGTCCAGGATTCCTATGATATAAAGGTAATCATGACTAGTGTAATGACCTTTTCTCACACCACTTAAGCACTCAGCTAACTGTAGATCTGCATGTGTGTGATATGGTTGTCTCATAGATATATAATAGAACTAGATACCTGATGCCTATTCAGTCCAATAAAAATTGCTTGCCTGGCACATTTGCCAAAAAAGTTTCCTAGCTTCTGCAATGCAGTAGTAGTGTGTCTTCCCACTTGGCCCATAGATTTTACATTGTGATGACATTTCAGATTTTAAATCGATTTTCTCAGCTCTAGTTAACCTCGATGGATCAAAAATTAATAATAGAAAGGGTCATAGTTGACCTTGTTTGCAGTTCGAAGTGTCCTGTGACGTCTGTTTTATAAAGGTGAGCTGTGGGGGAAAAATGTTTTTTAGGCTGCAGGTAACCACTGGGCAAAATTGGAAGCAGTGCTGAGCGGCACTGCTGTATCTAGTTCTATTATATATGCATGGTTTGTCTGCGACTGCTTCCATTAATGTGCATTCATGTGTCAGTGTACTGTGTCTGAGCTTGTACATAGGATCCCGAGTGGAAGTGTTTTCACATGTAAACCAGGGCTGCAACAGTTATTTTCATTATGCTTTAGATTCATCTGACAGCTTACTTGTCTGTACAGTACATATAATGGAGTCAGCAGCTAGTTAGCTTAGCTTAGCATAACCACTGCAAACGAGAAAACCGCTAGCTCTGTCCAAAGGTAACAAAATTGTAGCATGAAAATGATATGTTGCTATTCTACTGCTGGTGACCTAACAACTGGTCCCAGACAAGAGATTAACTGACACTTAACTGCCCCTAAAATGGAAATGTATCATTTTTATACTACAATGTTGCTACAGATTGATCAAGCAAGATGTCAAGTGAGCTTCAGAGGTACTGGTAGACATATTTTGTTACCTTTAGACAGAGCTAGGCTAACTCTCTCCCCCTGTTTCCAGTCTTTATGCTAAGCTAAGCTTACTGGCTGCTAGCTCTTTGTTAATATGTATTGTACAGTCATGAGAGTGGTATACGTGTTCTCATCTACCCCATAATGTAAGAAACTTGTGAAAAATGCCTATTACAGTTGCCCAGAGCTGTGATCACTTCAATTAACAGTCAAACAGTCCAAATTCAAAGATATTCAATTTACAATGAAACAAAATAGAGAAAGGTTGCAAATCCTCATATTTGAGACAAATGGAAATAGCAAATGTTTTGCATTTTTCCTTGATAAATGACTTAATCAATACATCATTTCAGCACTAATTTGCTCTTGGGCCTTTGTTATCTCCAAGTTCCCATCACATACAGTACACACAGCAAAATAATGAGGGTAGTTTCATTATATTCTGCACAGAGATCCAGAAACAAACCAGTATACTGGAATGTTACCAGGCCTCAGGTTTTCTGTATGTCATTTAGATTATAGCAATTTAATTTAGGAAAATGCACCATGTGAGAAAAAATATAATCTAAACTGATAAAGGTGTCCCTTTACAGATAGGGTTGCAAGATTATAAAAATGCAGGATATAGATGATATTGGACTTTAGTGATGCAAATCCCCAAACAAATTTACAAGTAATCAAATAACCAAAAACCATCTGATGTTTTTGAGGCCCCTAGAGGTCTGGGGCTGCAGGCCAGTTGCTCACTTTGCCTTCCAACCTTACAGCAAACATGCAACACATGTAGTTTTCAGCTCCTTAACACTCCTGCACGGCTGGAAGTATGTGTTTGTTTTTTTATTATCTGCCTGTATTTCTGCACATGTTCACAAGAGTGTGTTTTCGCATGTCAGTGTGTTTGTGTGTGACACGCTCCAGTTCCATTAGCCATGTTCCCAATTGTACACAACGGCAGTGTGCTGTGTGTACCAATGCCCATGTGGCCCTCTATGTCCACATGTGCACTGGTGTGTGTAATTGTATTCTCTCTTGTTATTTAGTCATTTTGTTTTCCTTTTGTTCCCACCCCTTGATACCGTCTCTCTCCTCTCTCTCATTATATATGTATGTCTCTCACCCCCTCTTGTTGCCCATACCTCAGAGGGCTCTGGAGCAGCAGATGGAGTCACACCGTGAGGCGCACAGCAAACAGCTTGGCCGCCTGCGAGACGAGATCAATGAGAAGCAGAAGATCATCGACGACTTAACTGAGTCAGTTTTTCATTATAATTCTTTTTCTCTAACATACTAAATAAGGATTTCTTAATCAAGAGTCCACTTTAGAAATGTGTAACTTGTGTAGGAGTATAAAAAGAAAAGTGCAGGAGTATTTTAAGATATCAATTATAAAGAAAATATAAAAGTGTCATGGAAAAGGCATATTTCCTTCTACCTTTGAGACTGGTCTGTGTGGCACTATACAGTGCAGGTCACATGGTTCCAGAAGCATATAGCTTACCCTCTGTGTCAGCTGTCTGTAGGCTCAAATCTAAAATTCAGTTCTACCCTCATAAGCAGTGTGGAAATGCTAAAATTGGGGATATACAGTCCGCAATTTAGTTCTCAAAAAAAGTCTAAGCCCTAGCTGCAATTCAATATGTGTGGGTGGTGGACATGGTGAAGAAACTGCAGCGTGGGAGGACTTTAGAGTCAAACTGCTGCTAAACCACAATGTGAGGAGCCACTGGGCTGGTTCGGGCTCCTTGAAGAGACGCCCCCCTCAGGTACCATGTTTGGAAAATGTTCTGTACCAAGCATGACCGTCTGGGAGCAGACTGTAGAGCAAGCCTTCTTGAGGGACTAAAGTACACTTCCCAGCTGGCCTGGGAGTGTCTGGTAACACCCAAGGAGCAGCTGCAGAGAATTATGAATGGCTGCTTTGCTTGTCCTGCTGGCATAGCCTGATTTGGATAAGCAGCTTGAAAATGGATGGATGGATGGGTGTCAGTGAGGTAGAAAGCATCTGAAATAGGAGCAGAGTGGGCCTTTAGATCCTTGAAGCAGAGTAGGAAAAGCGGCTATACATAATAAATTCTTTAAGATTCAAAAAGAGCAAAAAATTGTTTCTATTTAGGGTTCACGCAGCAGCATGTACAGGTGTGCACTGTTTTGCCATATTTATTTTTTAAACCAGCAGGTATTGGTATCCTAATGACCTTGCACCACTAATGGACCACTCTGATCAGCCAATCTTAGGAAAATTTAAATCCTAACCCTGCATGCAAATGGTCTCTCCTCATCATTTTGGCTCCGAAAGTCGCTTTGAAAGTCTGTGCACGCCACTGAGCTGGATCTTTACTCCTCAGACTCAGGAAATAAGAATGTATTCTTCTGTCTGTGACATTGAGGCGGCTGTACTCTAAGACCAAAAAAACCTATTAGGCATTTTTACCAGTTTCAAAACTTTTAATAAACCTCTCTGGTGTCCTGTAATATGTCTTGTCCAGTAGCTGAAGGCGTAGTAGTAAAATTCTGAGATGGACACGCAAGTTAAATTATCCTTTTAAGGTCTTGAGAGTTCATAAAGTCATATTCCAGATGGGATTTTGTAGAGCTAACCTACATTTCCAGATTGTATTTTTTGATTGTATTCTATTTTTAATCTGCAGACTTCCTTCCTAGTATCTATTTCCGTTAAAATATTTTGCACTTATCTACTGAATGCCATTGTTCACCTTTCCAGTTGTAACCAGAAGCAGCATCTGGAGTTGAAGCAACTGCACTGTGACTTTGAACGTCTCAAGTGCCAAGAGCATCACAAGAGCCGGCAGCTGGAGGAACTGACGTGAGTTTTTGCTTTACTGTCCTGGCCGGCTTTCAAACACTTCACCATATGGAGACCTGGGGGCGAGCTGCCTCTTTTGATTCACGTCTTCCATTTTTCTCTGTCATTTGTCTTCCTTTTGTCTATTTATTTTACTCTCGCTCCTCAGCTCTGACTGCCTTCTATTTACAGTATGTGTCTTTCTATGTGGTGTATTTCAGTCATACAGTCTGAGAGTAAATTACCTGGAAGCTAACCGTTTTAACCCACTCTTTGCCTCTTTTCTCTTTCTTTCTTTGTAACTCTATTTGCATCTTCATTATGGAGTTTTGAGATAAGGTAGCAGCTGGTTGCTAATAGGCCTCTTTCTGCACTGACCTTTGCAGCATATTGCATCAGATTGGCAGATGGTTAACAGCCCACGAGTGGGGCAGCCGGTCCATGCTGCGTTTGTTCTTTATTCATGAATTATTCTGGCAAGAATGTGGTCCTCATTTGCGGTAAAGAGATTTCATTTTGAATTTTCTCTCTATGTGTGTATCTATTTGTCTGTCTATAGATTTCTTCATGAGCGCCATGAGCAGTCAAAGCAGGACCTCAAAGGGCTGGAAGAGACTGTTGTAAGTCATTATTTGCTGTCACGATTCACTTGGCTCCCTCAGAGGCAACTGATCCACTAAATACTCTCTAACTGCTTTAACTGCACTATTTCCTCTCTCTCTCTCTCTCCCCCTTCATACCGAAGGCTCGTGAGCTCCACACCCTGCACAACCTCCGCAAGCTTTTTGTTCAAGACCTCACGACTCGAGTTAGAAAAGTAAGACGGACGCATCTTAACTATAAACAACAAATTACAGTATTTGCAAGGCAGTGCTAAAAGATCTCCACTGTATCTGTCAACAGAGTGCAGGGATGGACCCTGATGATAGCGGCGGATATATCACCCAGAAACAGAAGATTTCCTTTCTTGAAAACAACCTGGACCAGCTTACAAAAGTTCACAAGCAGGTAACAATAACAGACAGATATAAAACTATAAATTATAGTAAAGGAGAGAGATTTTCTGTCACCCATCTCTTTAAAAATTAGAACAGCAGTAAGGCAGAAATGTCTCAGCTGGATAGAACATGAGAGGAGGACAAAAAGAGCAAGTCAAATTAAAATACAGAGCAGTGTGCGCTGTTTGTCATTGCTCTCCTATGGGCAAAAGTAATGCTAGCACCATCAATCATCTCACTACAGTAACTTCACATGAAAGTCTCCTTGAAAACAGAGCAGCAGGAGGTGTTAAACCATGCTGCCTTTGGGGAAAGGAAGGCGCACAGCATAAAACAGTAAAACTCACAATTGATAAACACAAATGAATTTGTCATGCAGGTGCACAAAAACACGCTGAGTCTTTCTCCTCTCTCTAGCTGACACGCACAAGCTCTCAAGTGCAACCTTGCGCTCAAAAAAGATGAGACATAAACACACAGACTTCACATCTTTCTTTAATATTCCTAAATGGACTACAGCAGTGGACAAAGTGTTGATGTGCTAAATGTTCTGCAGACTGGCACATACACTCAGGCTGGCAGATTGGTGAGAGCTGCACTGCAGCAGTCTGTCAGGCAGAAAACCAATCCTAAAGTGGCTGCTGGGAGACTCCATCCCATCCACCACCTGCTGATACTGTGGGAATGGAAGATGAAAGTCATGGTCATAAATCAGCGAACTCCCAGGAGAAAGTGATAAGGCTCCCAAAGACAGACAGTGGACAGTGCACTGGGGCTTTACGTTTCTCTGCCCCTCTACAGACATAGTAATGTCTGCCTGTCTATCCATCTATCTGCACACACACACACAGCTGTCCAGAGTTCTCTTATAACATCACTTACCCCCTGTGGGAATGAGGCCCCCATTTGTTTTTGTTTTTTCCTTCAAAATGACTCGCCGCCAAACAACAAATAGTGCTGCCAAGCCTCCAGCAGTTCTATTGAATTCCCTGAGTCCTTTTTCTGCTTTGCCTGTGAGATAACTCTGCCCTGTTTGCTAAACCCTCAGGTCTTGTACTTAGTGTCTCTGCAGGGTGTGGATTAGTTTGCATGATCACGTAGCAGCAGACTGTCAGTGTTTAAGGTGCTCAGTTATTGGATTTCACGTTTAACTTTCCCACTTATAAGAAACATTACGTAAGCGGCAATTTAAAATCAATAAATCTTCGCTTTGATTTTGCTTCATGACTATAATCATAAACAAACAAAACCATTATCTAGCAACCATTTCGTGTTTTATATTATGTGGCAAGGGATTGGCTTTTGTCATGTTTCTCCAGTATTATTACTTCACCAAAACCAAAGATAAGACTTTTTTATTATGTATTCAGACTTTTTTTTATGGTCGGTCAAAACATAGATAAAAAACATTTAAAAAAGGGAATCATTTTATTAGTTCAGTTCAGGCTTTATTTTCTGAGAATAAATGTACCAATCAATATTTTTTGATAGCAAAAGATGCAGCAATGCAATTGGGTAAAACATCCTCTACTGCAGTTCTCACAAACTGTCAACTAACAGCGGGTTTTTTCTGCTCTCTGGCCTAATGAGCCCATTATGAAGCCGCTGCACAGTTTTGATTTAGGATTTATCAGAAGAGTTTTCAAACTGTATTTTTCATTTTTTACAAGAGAAGGGATTTCAATGATCAAGACTAATGTGGGGCGCCCGGATAGCTCACC
>NW_023339740.1:19053790-19087535 GCF_004916995.1 Morone saxatilis | reverse complement strand
TTCGCTGCATGTGCCCCCCCCCCCACATTAGTTCTGTGAAATGGCCTAGTGCTAGTTATATAAACTGCTATAAGTAGTTATTAATAGTTGTTCAGGTGAGTTAGCCCTCACTCTGAACTTGTCAAGGAAGTTTCCTCAACATAAAAGGCAGTAACCTGTCTTTCCCTTCAGACATTTTCCCATCAGATCACACTTGGCACTACTCTGTTCCACCTCGCTGCACCTATTTGGTTCTAACTGACAGAAATGTTCCAGTTCAAACCAAGGAGGTTATGTGGTCACTTTGCTACTGCCATTGTTGTATACTATACTCATTGTTGTACTGTTCTTGGCAGATACCTCACTCCAAAACAGGAGGATGCTTCTGCAAGTCGTCAAACAAATTAGAAAAAAATAAAATCACATTTACATTCTTGTTCTTCTTCAAAACAAAATAAAAGAGAAAATGGTGAAACATCATTTCCAGGTCTCATAATGGTACATATAACAATGTGAAAGGGACACAAGTTCTTCATGAATTGTATTCAGAAAATTGTTATCCTTGACAGAAAAGAAGGAAAAAAGAAAAATAAATCCCTGTTTATATGACACAATGTGTTGTATGGTCATTGACATGTTCAGTCAAACCCTAGGTATACTATATGTTTTCTTCTGTGTGTGACAGCTGGTGCGTGACAATGCAGATCTTCGCTGTGAGCTTCCAAAACTGGAGAAACGTCTTCGGTCTACAGCTGAGCGAGTTAAGGCGCTGGAGGGTGCGCTGAAGGAGGCGAAGGAAGGAGCCATGAAGGACCGCCACCGCTACCAGCAGGAAGTGGAGCGCATCAAAGATGTGATGAGGACTCGCAATCCGTTTCGCCGGCCACATGCTGCACAGATAGGTAACACATGCACCTCGCTCTCAGATTCAGCTATATCAAAATAATAAACAGCCATCAGCAGTGATCTACACACAACTTTATATGGTTGCATGTGTCATTTTAGCAAAAGCTGTGTAATTGGATGGTATGTTTTTATCCATACATTCAATTTCTGATCTGTGGGTATTAACATGCAATATTCCAGTGGTTTTATTACATTACTGTTTAGGACATTAATTGCTTTCTTGTAATTCTGGCATTTCAGACCACAGTAAAATCACACACACAACTATTTTCATGTCTATAAAAACACTTATATTAATTTTATATAGAGTCATTTTGAAGTTTTTCTGAATTCCTTAAGTATGTTTTTTGAGTAATAAACAATAAGTGCAATCACCAGAGTGATTTATTCTGTGCAGCGTAACACCTGCAAAAATCCAAAGTCAAAGTTAAGTAAATCCATCATCCAGTGCGTTTCAGTTTCCCTTGAAAAATCCACTCAAATTCTGTTCCTACCGAATTTTACTGTTCTGTCTAATTTCCACTGCAGCCAAGTGAATGATGACCCATCAAAACTCATGCCATACACCTCTAGTTTCAACAAAGCAGCAGCAATATTAAAGGATTATACATTACATTATAGCAGGAGCAACAGTAAAGGGAAAGAAGTAGAATAAAGACAAATGTCTCACTATACTGGTAAGATTCATGTAAATTATTATAGGAGCTATTCTACAAAGCATACAACGTAAAATGTGAATCCTCTCCACCGCTTAGATTGCCAGTGTAAACACTCTTGTCTACACCATTCCTGTTTCTTATCTGACATTTGCCCTTCCAATGCGAGAAAAATCTTTCGGCACGGTGCAACCATCCATTTCATGTCCCTGCTGTGTGATTTCCTCACAGGCGACATCCATGGTTGGATTTGCTTCCCTCATGCTCCATCATCTGTCATCTCCTTCTTTCCCCTTACCAGAACATTCATACAACTCCTCCTCATGCATGAGCGAGCTCCAAGACAGGTTTTCGACACCAATCTTGTTCCATATTCAGGAACTGGAAGTAGCAGAGACTCAGGTTCCCCACTGTGGAACACATGTTCGAGAATTGTTAGAAACTAAAATCATGATAGTTGCCATAAATGATGACATTATTTATGGTCAGACCAAAATGCTAAGAATTTATTCAACTTTAATTATACTTGAATAGTTAAGATGTTAGGCTGGGATATTTTTCATGCAGGGATTTACATGCTCTTTCTGAGAGAAATATAATTTATTAAAAAGCAGTATAATCCATTTTTATCACAAAGACTCACTTCATAGCTGTGGCAAATTAAGGTAACTGCGCTTTGAGTTCTGTGTGAAAGAAATGAGATGCATATGCTGCTGTGAGAAAATGAGTTATTGATTTGAAAGTGTTTCCAGAATAATGGTTTTCATTTGATGATCATACCAAAGCTACTGAGATATGTCACAAGAATGTAAACATGTTTTTTTTGTAACTCAGTTTTTTTATATTGTTACAAGTTTTTTATCATCAAGGAACAAAAAAGATCTGGCGAAATATCAAAAATGCTCCTTTTCATCTCAACCAGTTGGAGAGGTGTCTCAGTGTTACATCATAGTGAAAAAGAGACAAAGTAAACAAACTTGAGCTGCAGCTTACGTGTCATGGAGAGATGTCGTGTTGTTAGTGGTATTGAAGAATGAAGGTCCACACTAGCACCTCAGGTACGTTTTACATGCTGTTTAATGTGCTGTAGCTGAGCAGCAAACTGATGTCAGCAGCGCACCTTCCCCCTGTGAATGTTTGTTTAGGTTGCTCATTTGACATGGCAAGGTGCAGGAGAAGACGCGTGTTCATGTTTGTCAGTTAGATAAGGGGGAGACTTTAATAGGAAAGTTAATGGGGGTTGTTGTGCAAAGTCTGTGGCTCTTGTGTTGTGTAGCTGCTGTCTGGCTCAGTGTGACCGTCTGCTCTGCCGGTGATAGAACGCTGACATTACGGCTTTATATAAAATTCAATTGGTTGTATTGAAACAAGGTCTCTATCTACATAGACGCATACAGGGACCGTCCCTGGTATTCCATCAAATTTATACAAAATAACCTTTATGAAGCCAAAATATACAACATAAAAATTGATGATTGTTCTCAAAGGAGAACACAGGACAAGCACTTTACAGAGCACGTATGCTGTAACAGAAAAAACTTTAATATATTCTAGGTATTCCAGTCACATTAAAAATTTATTATTTTGTGCTACAGACACCAGTGTAACACTATCCCTTGAGGGCAAAATAAATATGTTTTTGTCTTTTCTGGATGAATGGATCAATTTATACATCAATTGTGTTTTCTCACTGACAGCCAAGCCTGTGCGTCCTGGCCACTACCCAGCCTGCTCCCCAACCAACCCCTTCTTCATCCGAGGCTACAGCGATCACCCCGTTGCCTTCTGCAAAGCTGGTTTCCACAACAGCAACAACCAAGAAGCAGCTGCTCCAGCTGCTCCAGCTGCTTCTGCTGCTCCTGCTGCTCCTTCTGCTCCTGTAACTCCAGAGAGTGAGCCCTGGTTACCCGAAGCCAACTCCAACCAGAACAGCCCCACCAAACACCACGACTCCCAAACCAACGATTCACACAACAGCGACGCTCAGGACAACATGTGAGAAAACCCCGTAGTAGAATTTAACATTATGGAGAAATCTACTGCAGGTTTGACATATAATCTTGACTCAAGGTCCACTTACTAGCTCTTTTCAGTGCTGTCAACCGCACTACAGTTCTATCAGGAGAGACAAGTGAATTAAGTAATGATAATTGTTTATTAAAACAGATTATGTATGATAATTAATCCTTGACAGAAAGTCTTTGGTGCTTGGAGTCTACAGGGAGATTTTGTAATCAAGGGGTGTCCGCACCTGAGCAGAAATCCCCCAGTCCCCCTGGTGCTGATGACTCTGCTGAGACTGATCGACTGATGAAATGAGGAAGCTGATGAAAATGATCAATCTGTGAAGACTGGGCAGTGATAGGGAGGTGGAGGGGGCAGCATGAACATACTGAAGGCGGGGAGAGAATCATATTTAAAAAGACAGCAACAAGATATTAAGATAACAATGTAGGTGTGTCTGTGCTATTGGATAAATGTGACCAGCTCATGAGAACAGATTATATCACAGTTTACAGCCCCAGACAATGACGCCAGGAAATTATGAGTGAGTGAGCGTGAGAGGAGGGAATGGCAAGATGGTATGAGAAATAAACTACAGACAGTCTTCCTGACTGAACTTTCTCTAGAGATTTATTTGTCATGACAACAATCCACTGATGAAGAATGGGAAATATAGTTAAATGCACAAAAAACAGCTAGCGAGTGCATTTTCAAGCAAAGTAGGTCTTTAACTGTATCTGTTAATAATCTGTGGTCTGAATTATAGTAAGCTACTTTTAAAGAGCTTAAACAGTCAAGCATTTTACAGTTATTGTGTCTGTAGATTTCCCACATGTATGCGTATAACAATAACAGTTCCTTTTAATCTGTTTTGACTTTGATTTATTACTTTGTGGCTGAGTGAGCACTTGGGTAAATTTATATTTTAATTTGTTTTATTACTATTTTATTTTAATTAACTCAAAGCCTTTTCAATAAAGATCATGATTTGGAAACTCATATGTTATATTTACATAAACATCTCTTTGTCGCATTTGCAGCCTTCCAGCTGAACCCCTGAGCCAAGCAGACAAGAGCACCGCAGAGATGCTTGATTCGGAAAATGGTGAGCCCAGTTCAGATGATGCCTGTTAAAATAATGAGGAATATTATGATCGAGACCAGCGGGGGTAAATTTCACTTCTTATTATGAATGATTTTTAGTGGTTTCCATTATGGGTCCATCATTCCAACTATTATGTTTGGATGTTGTTTTATGTACTCTTACAGAGTGGTGGCTGTTAAACCAGTTTACAATGATTGCCCCGCTGCTATGATAACAATTCTGCCCACTGTTTTCTTTCTGTTTTTTCCTTTCTCACTGCTTTCATCTTCTTGTAATTGGCTCGAGTCAGCAGTCTTGATTGTAATACTGAGACATTGGCGAGTGAGGAGTAGGCTTTCAGCATAGGTCAACAGTCTTTGGATAAAGTGTCCATATATATTAATGGGATACAGTCTGTCATCTTTTAAAAATCCCCAATGGAAAGTAGTTATTATAGGATACTGCTGCTTCTACTTAAGGCTTTTGTGTGTCTTTATGTTTGTGTGTCTGCTCCCATCGGCGACAGACTCTGGAGGAGATAGATTAGGCTTGCAGTGTCATTACTCAGCCAGACAGATAGCCAGCCAGACAGCCAGAGTGTCCACCTCAGCCTGTGACCCAGTGATGACAGTTGTAGAGTTGTATAATGACACCACACCTCTTTGATTCTCCAGGAATATCAATAAAAGTCAGAAACAGGGTTAGATCCAATATATCAATCTGCTGCGACAATAAATGCCTTTTTTTAGATGACAGATATCAGTGATGTTGTCCCGTGGATCCTCAAAGAATATAATCAAGTTGGTTTTAGTTTTTGATTTCCATGATGCTGTTTGAGAGGGTTTTCCTCCTTCTGCCAACAAGAACATTCAGGGAAAACACTGATATTTGTCTCTTTTTGGCATGAAAAATAGTCACACTCAATACTGGCAGCAGTTCAGATGAGATTTGTGAATAATTGTACTGTTAAGAATAGAATTAGTTTTAGTTAGTCTTCTCTAGATTTCTTACATTTAGTTTGATTCTGTTTTCAATATTTTGTTTGATTTGGAACATTGTACACTGTAATTTGTTCTGAAGTCACTCTTTCAGAAGGGAACATTTCCTTCTGGTGTATCACTAGTTATTTTCTCTCTGGGATATAATTCTACTCAGTGTCACGAATTTCAATAAGAGCTTATGGGAAAGTGTAAAATGCAATGCTAAAGAAATCTGCAAGGCCTGCACCCCAAATGTTTTTCTTCTTTTTTAGTTTTAGCCCGTTGAGGTGTAGCCATGACAGTTCCTGTTAGGATAAGATTTTTCTTTTAATGTCACAACTTTTTTTTAAGAGATTAAACTGAACGCCATTTTAATCCAGTCAAGCATGAGGCCCCTTGATAACAGCCAACTCATCAAGTTGAAGCAAAGAGCACACAAACTGAAGTAAACTCTCCTCCATGAATAACAATGTATAAACACACAGAGACTTTTCAGTTGCTGAAGAGTGAGAAAGAAATTTAACTTTTTTTTAATTTGCCTCTGTGTCAATATGTGTCACATAAAAAGTCAAGTGAATATTTTTTTAGATTAATTTCTGTCGGGATAGTTAATGGGAAGCACAGGCCTATCTAAGGATTGTATTATTACAGTAGCTGCAAGGAGTAGGAGGACGTTGAACATAGCACTCACAATTGAAATCCCTGGAAAATGAGTGCAGTTAATTGGGCTGTTGTTGGTTTATTTGAACCATAACCACCACATCTTTTTCTAACCCTAACACATTTATTTTACTTGGATAAACCTAACCATGCTTTAAGCATGATTTAATGACCATGGTCTTGATCTGCAGCTGCTTGTTCTTTCCCTAGCTGATCGGGTCACCACATGAGTAAAATGCACATATGGGTTGTTTAAAATGCACTGGCAAACACTCTGTTCAGTCATTTATGTAATAAGGACTTGTTGTCTGAGAAACACCACAGTATGTAGTTGCTTGTTCCAAAGTCATCTATCTCCAATGGCTTTGGGCTGTTTTAGTAAAACCCATATGTGCCTGTGACAAACCCACTTCTCCCCTAATTTACACACCACCAACCCTCTCACTGTGCACCTGCCTGCTTCCTTATGCACCTCTTTCTGTCTGCAGGAAACACCACAGATATCAATGACAACAGGTAAGACTGGGGCACCAGCTTTGATTACTGTAAAACATCTGCTGCTATTTGTTGTTTTAGTGCAGACTTCCATGTAATCAATGTCAATTTTGTAGAAACGGATTAATTAATATTAGGGTTTATTTTGGGCCGTCTATGACAGGCAACAGTTTGGCTTCGACTGAAGGTCCTGCAATTTACTTTTGATAGGAGATAATCAGTTGTCAGAATGAATGACAGAGCTTGAAGTAATTAGCTTCATACCTGTATGTTTAATAGTAGTCAGTTATGAGCAAAGAGCATGTTGAAGTATGGCACTGCCACATTTATCTTGCATGCACTTAACCCTTTTGGTTTACAGACCAATTACTGTAACACCACTGATTTGCTTCCCTCACTGCTGTATCTCTCTGCTCCATCGCTGCCCCCTTGTTGCTGTCACTGCCACTGCTGCTGCTGCTGCACCTGCTGCTGCTGCTTCTGTGGATGCTGCTGATGATCAATCTGGTGACGGTGCTGCGGCCGCCTGTGATTCTGGTGTGTTGGTTAGCATGTGTCTGAATGTGAATTCTGTGTCCAGAACTGACGTCTGTGACAATCAGGACCCAGCCAAACTCTACAGCCTGCAACCAGAGGCTTCAGCCAGCTAATAGTCCTGAGCAGGTAAGACAGCAGAGAAAAATGGCACAACTCTTATATTAATTTGCTGCAGAACATAGGTTCATGAACCACAGGTCAAAAAATAGGCATCAAATGTACAAATATCACAAGTAACCAAGCAACCAAAGCCATACTCCACTGAATCTATCCATAATAGGTTTGACATAGCATCTAAAAAAAAATCCACCCTTGAAGCAGCTTTTCTCCATCAGTTGCTAGTGTTTAGCTGTTGTTCTATATGCACTGCATGTATAGACTTACATTTATAAATAACCAAATGTTATGACAACCTGATCACTTTTGTATAGTCCAATTAAACACTGTGATTTCACTTCATTTTTCGGTAATAGCTGCACAGTATGTTTTTAAAAATGATTCAATACTGCATATGTACACATTAATTGTCTTCGCCTCAACAGTAACATTAAACATCTGTGATTACATACAGATTTCTGTGTTACATAATATACATTTATATGAAGTTTAATCCTGAGAACCACAGGCTTATTTTATAAAAGCAATGTGTAAGCACTACTTGCACAAAGATCCTGAATGTGACAACGTTGTCTTGCACATGATTGTGGCTCTTGCATGCTAGTGCGTGCGTCGCAGGTATGAGATATGTTTTGATTATTGAAAAATGTTAATATTAACAGGCAAGGAAATTATCTCATGTTTCAAATTGCACATGTTCTCTTCCTATTTATACTTTTGCTTTCAGAATAGGAACTTTTTCCAGCAATTAAAATATATATGATGTACTAAATTACTATAAAAATGTATATATTGGTTTGGGAGCAGAAGTTATCTTGTGAACCATCACTTTGACTTTAGAGGCTATTGGGTCTGAGCTCCTGGGTGCTGTGTGGAGTTTACAGTAGAAACCTTGCCAGCTGCCAGGGTGAAGAGACTTATTTTTTATTTTTTTCTGGGGCCTCCCAAACTAAAAATACCTACACTCAGTGGCTCCACTGTGAGACACTTTGCACAAAAATAGCCAACAAAGAGCATATGTCTCAGATCAGTCGTTTTTTTATTTCATAAATCCCAGCCAAGAGCTAAAGATTTCAAATTCTAAAAACATAGCTTTTTCCAAGAGAAACGTTTTTTCAATGTCTTTACTCTGGGAAAGACCCGTATGAGAAAGGTGGATTAAATTATCACTGGCTCTGGGTTTTTACTACATCCCACTGCTTTTGCTGTCATGGGATTCATTTATTACTCTTTTCATGTATTCAACTTAATAATATCCAGCACCCCTTGTCACAGGCACACAGGGAGTGAATTGACCTCTTTTGCAGAACTAGTGCTGTAATTTAATTTTCTACTTTAGGAAAAACTAGAAATGTGTAATGTGCTTGCACTCTATATAGCACTCAACCTGCAGACTGAGGACTTGTCTGTGTTATATGATGAAATCTAAAAGTTATTCTAACTCTTCTAGCTATATAAGCTGCCATGAAGTTTTCTGCAGAGTAAATATATAAGTTTTGCAACAGTGCTGGTGAATTTTACATCCTATGAAGTCTAAATTTGGCCCCAGAGTGTTCCATGCAGTTCCCAAACACAAGTAGCTCTCAGTGAAGACACCAGAAATGAAATGACTCGAGATGTGTTCCTTCTGGCAATGTACGCTTGACTCACTGGCTGCTCTCTCTTCTTTTATGCCATCGTTCGCTCTCCCTGTTTCTCTCGAATGTATCTGAATGTCTCTCTTACTTTCTGTTTCTCTGTATTTTTCTCTCTTTCTCTCTCTCTCTCTCTCTCACCAGGCAGACGTTTTTCTCTGAGCCCTCCTCTATAAATCTGCATGCAGCTGATCACTGTCCTCCCAGCCTCTCTTTCCTCTCCCATCCTCACCTGTTGTAAACAGACATCTATCTCTCCCCTGTTTCCCTTTTCCTCCCCCTGCTTGATCCTCTTCAATCCCTTCTCCTTCCTGTTTAATGATGTCGGGTGTATGTGGGTATTGGTGAGATTCATGGAAAGCACGGCATTTCACATTTGTGAACTGGCAGCTTACACCCATATTGCTACACACCCTCCCCCATGAATACAAAGGGACCACAAATAGAAAGGTGGGGAAGTGAAGGTGTGTCGTGCTGTAGTTAACCACTAGGGTGTGGTGTTTGTCTCAATGAGAGGACATAAAAACCAGTACATTCACCAGTAAGATGAGGTTAGTCTTTATCATTATCATTATTATTACGATTAAACTTATGTATGGATCTGAAAACTCCAAGTAAAACACTGTTAAGCAACATGAAAGCGGTGTGAACCTCGAGCTCAGTTTACTAATATTTATACTTATACTGACTGTGCATGTTGATTTGCAATGTTGGTCTTCAGATTTTCTCGGAAAATACATGACAGAGGAAGAGAGCTACTGAGGCAACATTATCATGAAATGTTTAAGTCTAAACACCAGTGCAGGAGAAGCGCTGTCAGTCAATGTAAATGGGAAAATCAGCCTTAAAAATGACACGTGTTTACAGAATAATTAGGCATTATTTAGCTGGCAATACTTAGCTGGCATTATTAAGTATTTTTGTTAATGTAAATAAATCTCATGAAAAGACCAAAACCATCAATGCATTCCTCTGTCTCTCAGTATTTTCCGACTTGCCCAGCCTTGCCTGTGGCTCTCAGTCTGAAGCCAACTGAAGATGTACGTTTTAAAAACAGACCTTGAATATATTATTTGTTTTTAAAAAGTCTCAGTAATTTGTGTTGGGGAATATTTTCAGCTGTGGATTATATGATTATATAAAAAATAAGGCATCCATTGCAGTAGTGTGACTCATTGATGTGTTTTTGAAAACAATGGCGGTCATTGGAATGGAGGACTAAGCTATTATATATCAGGCTTTAATACTATACCTGCAGTACTTCACAATAAGAAAAAGACTCCTTTTAAGTGAGTTTTGAAACTTCAATCCAGTTTCAATTCAAACTGAAAGCAACATTTAAGCTAATTGCAATATGAATTTTTAGAAACAGTGTCAATAGTCATAGCAACAATATAGTCTATAATGTTTTATGTCATGTAGGCTGCTGTTGCCATGTAGGTAGACCAACGCAGACTTAACTATAATACACATATTGCAGCAGTTGAAACATGGCCAAGCATTAATTTAGACACAAGATGATTTCTCATATTTGACCTGTTTTTTACTCAAATTAAACAAAGGTAAATTAAGCTTATATACACATAGTACGATATATAACTTGTCAAGACTTTTCAAGACACAACAGTTTTGTATTTTGGTACCCTTGGAGGATATATATTTTTTCTTGTTAGATTAAGAGGGATAATAAACCAAATAACCCCTATATCCACATACCAGACAGTAGCCACCTCTAGCAAGTTCACACTTTTTGTAAAAACCTCACCTTAAATCTTAAAGCTTCAGATTGTTCTGGCAGTAGCACTATCTTACAAAGAGCAGGAAGAACCAAGTGGCAAATGAGGAAGTTGGTTAGTGAATTGTTTAAAATAAAACACTGAAATATTCAGTGGTTAAGTCACCCCATGTCTGACCTTTGCTACACTGCACTGGTCTGAAAAGAAATGTCATATGATCCATGAAGGGAAGTCTAAAACACATGGTTCCTGATTGTTTAAAAAAAAAAAAAAAAAACCTGACTGTGTTGTTGTAGAGAGACTTTTAAACTGTAAATTATCCCTACAAAAGCTGCCTGTGAGGGATCGTCTGTGAGATATTCAGTCATTGTCATGTCAACCAAAAGCATGGCAGAGTGAAAAAAAAGAACTGTGTAGCAACTATTTTTATACCACTAGTACTAGAAATATATATTATTATCATTTACTCCATTTTAAATGTTATTTATTTGCTATTTATTCTTCATTTATAGCAGTTGTTGAATGTGAAGCATTTGCATTTGTTTTGATACATAAATATATCATGTTGACAGTGTTTCTTACACTGCAGAATACTTTGGATTGTTTTGTCATTGAATGAAAATGTGTGCAGCTGCTGTTCCAATATACATTTGTTCAGGAGATAACTAATCTTACGGCTCTTTACGAACGACCTAAGATTGAAACCAAAGCCCTGATTGTAGTGAGTCACCTAAAGAGGATCTTGCTCTACAATAGTCTATATAGTTGTGATGGAGACATGAACCAAGGGTTACTGTAGGTTATCAAGAGCTGATACAGCCCTGTCTTATCCCTCTGACACACACTTTAGATATAGTGCCTCATCAGCCAATGAGGTATTTGACCTTTGACCAAAGTACAGATACATCCGGTATTACTTAGGTGCAGTCTGAGCAGATTGACTGACTACGCACACTGACAGTCAGTCAATCCAAGCTGCCCATTAAGCTCTCTCTGTTGATCAGCCAGTCAGGATGAGAGAGTCAAGGCTGGCACTGGACGGACTGTATGTGTGTGTGTGCATGTGCATATCTCTGTGTGTATTTTGGGGAGAGAACAGGAGCTGTATCTTTTTAGCAGAGTCTCCTACTCTTCGACTGTCTGTGATCTTTTTAACAAAACAGATCAGTATCTGTTAGCTTTAGATTACAGCCTGTAAGTGACAGTGTAAGCGTTGTGTACAGACGGGGTATCAATGAAATACTTACTGGGTAGGTACGAGTAAAGCAGTATAATGCACACTATATTAATAATAATAAGTACTTTAACAATTTAATCTCCCACACTAAAAAGATAGTTAATATAATAATTTTCTAAATAAATGATGGCATTATGATACAACTGTGGCCCAATTTCCCCTCTTATACACAAAATTGTTACCCCTGTTCTACCCTAACATCTTGTCTTCCCCCTGTACTTCCTTCCACACATTTGTCCCATATAATTATTCAGTAAGTATTTATTGATACACTGTGTATACTAAATGTATTACATTGTAAATTGAGCTGCAATCTAAAGCGCTACCAACAGACCCACTCATTATATTGAGACTTATCAGAAATACATAAAGCACCTTATCACATTATTTTCTTTATGCTTTTCCTCTTTGCTGACTTCAACTTTCTCCAAAAGGTCAAAAATGGTCATTGAACTTGAGAAAAACGTTTACATTATCATTGATGTTGAGTGTTTTTACACAAACTATAGAAATCATGAATTGAATGTGAATGGTCCTTTTGTCAATCTGCTGTTAATCATTGAAAGCCACAAAGAAAACAATGACATGAACTATGGTTGTACATTGAGCTGTAAATGTTGGGATGATTGAGTGTAGAATTTATTTTCAGTCTTATTGTTCTGTTTGTCTTACAGTAATGGTAACCAATCTGAAAAAATACTCTGGCAAGGTAAATAATATGTGACACTGTAGCCTAAATATGCAGAAATAAAAATATGACAAGAATGGTAGGGTGGTTTAAAAAAAAAAACAGAGGCAAAATGTCTGTGTCTGTTTGTACATTTATGCGTTGGTTGGTTTGTTTATAGCGTGTGATTTAGTGCATGCAGGACTTTCTTCTGTAGCTGCTGAGAAACGGTACTGTTATCTCATGAAACTCCTTACAATAAAGATGATCCTGTGTAAATATCATTATTACACTGTCTTGTTATTACTCTATTACTCTAATTACGTGACATTTTTACTCTTAAGCATGTTAAAAAGGCACATTAAACAGATGTTGACACTTTTATGTTAAAAAGAAATAAATTCTGAAATTAAAATGTGTTTAATTACAGAGAGTCTAAATTGTCACCACTTTGTTATGTTTCTCATAAATATATTGATAGTGTGGGGGAGGGTATTTCAGTTTATTCTGAGTCAAGGGGAGCATCTATTGAATATATTACCAATGTTGGGGAGGGTTCAGATTTTTATAAACCAGAGAAAAACACATTTAAATGGTAGTTTTCTGTCAATAAATCCGGCTATGATAACATGCTGATAGAGAACCAGGGGAGTTAAAGTAGCTGTAACATCGGGGTCAATATCATCTCAGGACAACACAAATCAACGGCAACAACCCCAGACTTCATAATGCCACATTGTCTCTTGATTTAAGTCTTTAGTATTTTTCCATAACAAGGATAATCTCTCGTTTTTCTGCAGTGTTCTTCTGTGATATAAGTAATTATAGGCTTTGAATTACTATGAAAGGGAAAACAACACCATCTGCCAACAGTGCCACAGTGACTTTCAACCAAAACAAATCGATAAGTAGAGCAACCCAGGGCCCAGCGGGGGTAGTGCTCTCGGTCAGCCGCCTGACGTCAACTACCAAAGAGGTGGATTTGTTTATCTTTCTTAGTTCTGCTTTCTGCTGTGGTTTTGATTTTGTAAATCAATCTTATAATCTGTATAATGTTTTGTGCAAATGTGCTAAAGATTTCTGTTGATACGATGATGTATTTTGACAACTTTAAAGAGAAATGTTTTTTTAAGCATTGTATAAATTTAGAAACTACATTTACTTTAAATTTGTTCCAAATTCTTGTCCAAGTTAAACACTTTTGACAAAAAACAAACTGATTGCACAGATTTCTTTGTTGACCAAATACGTGTATTTGGTCACAGAGTAAATGACCTTTGCCGTCATACTGTTTCATTACTGGTCTTCCTGCATATGTCAGCTTTGTGAGCAAGTAGATCCAACATTATTTTCTCATCAGCCTGAAGTTACACGGGTAAACTTTTGAAACATGCGTACAAATACATTCATATGCATAAAGAGCCTCTCTGGACATACAGTGTTGAAATAGCCCACAAAAAAAGTTCAGATACCAAAGGAAACATTCTTAAAATGACATCTTCTTCTTCTCCCTCTTTGAAAATACAGAATCCATGAATATATAATTCCCATCAAAGGTTTAACTCCTGGTGTCACACAGGGTCTCCTACATCAGTGAAAAGTCTATTCTCTATATGTGTGCACTGGAAATGTCAAATTTCCAAATCATACTAATTGAGATGTCACTCATCATCTGATACGTACATGTCTTGAACTTGCAGATGAATTTGAAAACAGTCAACACTTGTGTCAAACTTTGCGCATACATCAATCTGCACAGTGAAGCTTTAACATAGAAGTGAAGTGACTTAAAGAAAAAACACCTTTTTGAGTCAAAGAGGATGTTTAAAAATCCATACAAATATATCTTTTGAAGTGCTACAGATGCAGCTGCCTAGAATTGCCAGCTGGTCCATGACAGGCCCTTGCTTATCTGAACTGATTGAAGGGATATATCCTGAGCTGCAGTTCGTGTGGCTGGTACTGTAAGTCAGTGCAAGAAAAACCATTGACCTATAAGACTGAGAACAGCCACGAATTTTCAGCTATATGCCAAGTAGAATAAAAAATCAATAGTTAACTATAAATACATTTTGCAATAACAGTCCATCTCTGTGAATAGACTGGACTTTAGGACAAACTGCTGCATGACCTCATACATCCAGGAGAAGAGATAAAGGGCAGGGGGTTGAACCTGTCCTGCCCAGGGCCAGGAGCCAGAAAGGGCAAAGTGCAAAACAGCAGCTGAGGAAAGGAGAGGACAAGAACTGTGACGCATGCTTACTTAAAAACATTCCAGCAACTCTCTCTCAACGGGACTCATAGATTGCAACAGTGCCTCTCACCTCCGTGGACCGCTGACTGAGCCCGAGGCTAGAAGACTCTGTGAGTATAAATATGACAATGTTTATCATGGATGCTACGTTGGCCTGATACATCTGTATCTGACATCTGTCACTTTTAAGATTTCAGTTTTCTATAGTGTTGTACCAGTCATAGTTTTAAAAATGGCAAAAATACAGAGTACAGAGAATTCTGTGACGGACGGAAATTCTTAGCAAACTCTCAGTTAGCTTATTTGTTTGTTTGTTCCTCAGTTTGTACAAAACAGGAAGCAATAAAATAAAAGTTGCACACAGTTTTTAGTTTGTTCTGTTGTTGTGATTATAATAAACTGAATCAATTCGTTCATGAACAATATACGATAATTCAAAACTGATTTTCTGGCAATTTTTAACTGCCAAATAGTGGATCATGTTTTTCTAACAGTACCAATAAGATTTACTGAATTTTTTTCAAATTCTGTTGCAAGACAATATGGTGGAATTAACACTTGGTGTTCTTGAAATTAGTTGATTCATTTATTTTCATTACAGACTATATGCAAATAAAAACTTTTATTTAATGATAAAGTTGTTTATTAAAGACAAATGAAAGTTAGACAGACTGCAAGTACACCCTAAACTTACTTGAGAGAATTGAGAATGTGTTGACCTGCTCAAAAACACGTCTTTCTTCTTCTCTTTCTCTGTCATCTCATCATCCTCAGCCACATAATATATTATCTACAAAGGTAATCTGCTTCATTGACATTTCTCCTGAGAAGTGATCAAACAGAATGGATTAGAAATTAAGGTCACTCTGTGTCGTTTACCCCTTCCTCTGAAGTCTACTGAACATAACGTCTCCATCTGTCTTCTGTGTATCTTATCTACAGTTAACTTCCACAGTGCACAGATAGACCGGCTTTATCATTTGTTTACATTGTTTAGCTTGAGCTACAGTGACTGGAGATAACACTCCTGTTATTGAAAAGCACAATAGGTAACCACAGTTCAAAACCCCTGACGTACCTATATCTTTCTGCATTCAGACCAGGAGTTTGTGCGCTTTATCAGTTTGGGATTCACACGAGTAAGCTCATCTCCTTGGGACTGTGGCTCATCAGGAATATTAATGCTTTTTGGCATGAGGCAACCTGTCAGCAATGGGCCTGTGACCTAATTTAATCTCTCAATTTATAGTTCAAGATTCTCAAGTCTACATCGTCAAACTTTAAGAAAGTGTAAAAATGTTTGCTGCACTGCCCTCTCTGGGGTGAAAGATGTGAGCATGTTATGCTTCTGTCCAGTGACGTCACAGCACTTTAATGAGTGAGAACACCTTATTTGGCATCACTTATTGGTGTGTCTCAAACCAGAGAGGACAGTGCATCAGCATATTCCTGCTTTAACTGATCTAGTATGGATTTACCTCAGATTATAACCACAAACTGAGCCCTGTGTGGATCCAAACTATTGTGAGAACACTCAATGGGCCCACCAAGTGATACCAAGTATCAGAACAACAAACAACAGGCCAGATGGGGCAAACACAAACCAAGCAGCATTAATCAGGGAAGCAAGAGTGTGTGAGACTAACCCGTTACTTTTATACACACTGGATTGTCAGATAGTCCTTAGTGTTGTGGAGCTGTCCTGTGGTAACCATGACGACTGCAGAGCCACCTAATGGACTGTGGCACCGAAATGTGAAGTCAGATGAGATCTCCAGTCATGGTATGGTTAATAATATATTTACAGACTCATTCATCTATAAAAAATATTTTAATTGGTGTTGTGTATCCTGTGTCGCTTTGTTGGTAGTATTTGTTGATAGTATTTGGCATATTTGTTTTTGTAATTAATAACAGATTTCAATATATACAGTATTTGTTTACTGTACTGTAGAATTCAACCTTAATTCTTCTAGTATTATTAATACTTTGGGTATTTATGCAATTCTTATAAAGCACACTAAACCAAGATAACAATAATTTTGCTTTTTTTATCTCTACTTTCCTCCTTAGTTTTGCACTGAATGTCTATGCAGGTGCAATGTGTAGAGTATATTGATCATTTTGATGTAATTTATGTTCTTCTCTCTGCAGCCGAGGGCCATAATAATGGGCAGGAAGAAGAGCTAAGACAGTGGCAGAAACATGCACAGGTAACTCCACTACCATCCAGTATCCTAACTTCAATCCCTCAGTTATACCGTCCCTCCTCAGTCTTACTTATTTGGAAAGAGGGAATACAGAAGTTGAGGCTGTGCAGAGTAAATAGTATACAACACATGGGATGCATCTTGTACTGTGGGATGAACAAATAGAGTAGGCTTTAAGTTGAGAAAGCTAAAACATACAACTTTTCTCCTGTATGTCTTCCTGTAGAAGGTGAAAGTGAAAGTTCTGGAGCAGGTCCAGGATCAGCTCAGTGATATACTAGACAAAGCTCTGACTGAGTCTGTCCAGCCTTTGACCCAAATCCAACCAACAGTTAATGGAAAGATGACAAAAAAACCCTCATCCAGGTGAGGAGGAGGAGGCAACTTTTACTAGCACATATATTATTCCTTACTGATCTGGGAGACACGATTATCCTTTAATTAACTGCAGTAAAATGTGTGTGTGTGTCCGTTTTTCTGTGTCGTTTGTTTTAGATCTCAGAGAATGGATGACGGCAAAGTTTTTATGGCCAGGCCATCACTGTTGGAGTAAGTATGACAGACTGACAGTCTTATTCTAATTTAGACAACAAAGTAGCAGACCAGTGTAAACTTTAATAAAAGACTGCAACTAATGATTATAAATCATGAGGCCTATTATTAAGTGTTTTGTCTATAAAATGTCAGAAAATAATAAGAAATACTCACAATTTTCCTGAAGGAAGAAATTTTAATGTCTGACCAACAGTCCAAAACCTAAAGATATTCAATTTACAATCACATAAGAAGAAGAAAAGCAGCAAACATTTGGCTTTTTTCTTTTTTTCTTTTCAAAATCCATAAAAATTAACGAGTCCTCTCCAATCAACCACAACATTCCATTTTTATGCTTTCTTCATGGTGGTGTCTTAGAAAATATATTTTTCCAAGTATAATATTTGAACTTTTTATTACAATTCAGATTTCTTTTGGTGAGTCTCTTGTTAACCTCATATACTAGTGGTTCTCATCCTGGGGTCTGGGGACCCCCATGGCAAGGGGTACTTGAAGAGGTTCAAGGAGTTCCCAGAGAAATAGGCATTATTTAAATTTTACTTTTACTTTATTGACTAGAAGTTATCCCAATGAGAGAATGTATAAGAATTACTATACTGTTCATAAGTTTTCACACTCTCTGCTATTAATATGTCAATCTACAATTTAGACAGTTATGGAATAACTAAATATTATCAGACAGGGATCCCTCTTCTCAAATACAGCCTTGATGTAACAATTTGGGTTCTTGACACAAGTTGAGAACCACTGTCATCTACTATAATTATGTGTGCAAGATAGCTTAACTGTTTTAAAAAATATGGATACATGAATGTTATATGGAACTTGTTAAGACAGACAGTCTGAATATCTTCTGCACATTGTATACATGACTGTAAGAAGTTCATTGTGATAATCCCACAAGCATGTGTGTATTATAGATGAATAAGCCTCTAACATGTATACAGCACTACAGGTATGCACATGAATACAACCTAGAGCTATTTTAATGACTGTTTCCTCCTCTTTATCAGTGAACTGTTTGAGATCAACCACATCAGGACCATCTACCACATGTTCATAGCTGTACTCCTCATCTTCTGCTTGAGCACGCTGGCTGTCGACTACATCGACCAGGGCAGGTCTGTGTGACGTGTGTTTGTGTGTAGAGGCCTGTATGTTTATGACACCGACACATCTCAAACTTCATGACCCTGAACAAAACCTAATTACCCTGAAGCCTTTAAAAACTTCCTACTCACTTCTTATCTTCTTTTTCTCCTTATTGTGTCCCTCCCTCCTTCTCTCCCTGCCTCTCTGTTGGCAGAAGAAAGATAGAGCAATCAATCCCTCTGAGTATTTCTGCTGTGGCTTTGGGCAGCTTGGTAATGATTTGGTTGCTTTTTGCAGGCGCATGGTTGTGAGTTTTATTCCTGTTTCTCACAGGAGGAAAAGTGCCATCGGGCAACGCTCCGCCATGCAAATTATTTTGCTACATCCACCCTCAGTTAACATTGATTTTAATATGGGTAAATTGATTAAATGAAAAATAATAATATCACACTTGCAAAGGCCTGTTTTGAGTTAAATAAATCCTCTGACATGCTGCAATGAGTGGGTATTTCAAATCTATTATTTTGATCACCACAGGGGTCTTTTTAGAAAGTAATGTGAAAAATACTCAATGCATTTAAATATGCCTGCCAATTATTTGAGCCAGCAATGCTTTAATATCTTTAAAATAGTTATTCAACATATTTTTTAAAGCTGAAACAGACCACAGTGGCAAATAGAGCACCTGAATGTTCCGATTTTAACTTAATTTAGATTTTTCTGGAAATGGAATGATCTGCCTTATAATATATAATATAATATATAATATATAATATATCATATATCATATATCATATATCATATCATATATCATATATCATATATCATATATAATATATAATTTTAATATAATATAATAATAATATTTTGTATTTCTTTATGCAATCTCAGGTTGGTCTTGGAGTTCGACCTGCTGTTCTTTGCCTTTGGGAAGCTGGGGACGGTCACCTGGGCCTGGGTTGTGATGTTTGCCTACACCTTGTTTGTTCCCTACTACACCCTGGTGTTTTGGGGATCTTTGTACCACAGCTTCCCCTCTAAGTTGGGGCTGTCTCTCGGCACGGGCTTGGTCCTGTCTGCATTGCAGACCTTTGTACTGGGACAGTTCCCCATCTACGTGGTTGTACACTATCAGCTGCCACCAGCCTCGCGGTTTATTGTGATACTGGAGCAGGTGAGTGTATGTGTGTATGTCTGTTTGGTTAATATCAAGTAGCATGTTACTTGTATTCCAAGTATCTTTGTCACAATTATTTATTACCAAATCTAAGGGATCCTTATGAAAAATGTTTGTTTATAAACACAGGAACTCCAGTATGTACTAGTGAGCTGATTAGCTAATCACCTGTGTGTAATACATCAGTGATTATAGCCTAAATAAGAGGGAAATCAATGATGAACTCATGGATACGGACAACACACCACTACTTGATAAAACTGTGAGCCAGTTCAGGCAGCTCAATTCGATTTTGCCACTACATTTACATGGCATACTCCTCACAGCAAGATATATCCAATATCAGTATCATAATGGTGTCCTTAAGCCACCAGTGCTCTGCTCACTCCTGCCTGCTGCCGCACTGCTCACATGAGGGATATACTGTTGCTCGCTGCTACTGCTGCATCCGTTGCTGCTGTTCATATAGCATTTCAGATGCCCCACCTCCACCTGCTGGAAGAACTAAGCACCCTTTTACACAAAATGGTACAGAATCCGAGACTGCAGTCAGCACACTTCATGAGCTCAGCAAGACGGCAATACCCATGCTTAAATCATATAATGTAAGGAGAAGGTTTGGGTGTTGAAGGGAGAACCGAATTGTAAAGGCCACCTAGTACACTGTACCCACACTTATGAATGTGTTTGGAAGTTACTAGTCAGCTGGAAGCCGAACAATGATGCATGAATATGTCAGTGACACTGAACAGCTGACATAAGCACTTCATTTGTCATTTTACATAAGCAGTCAGTTTTTACAGTTCCAAATAGTACCACTCTTTTTTAATGACTCCTGTGGTATGATTAAAGTTTTTTTTACTGCAATGTGAACATAAAAATCCAATAAAATAAATCACAAGTATAAAAATTCTTATTAGGAAGGACCTGTGCTAGAAACACCCTGTACTGTAGATAACATTGTATTCATTGGTAATCCAAATTTTAACTGCAGTTCCTCATTGCCATCAGCAGGAACACTGCGATAAGAAAGCCTATTGGCCAGAGATCGGAGACCAGCTGGAAAGACACCAAAAGAGACAGGAGTATCTCAGTGTAGCCAACGTTTGAACATCATGGACCCGTAGTGTAATACCTCCTCATCCTATTTATTGCACTGGCCCCGGTCTCCCAAAACCGTCTTAGTGCTAAGATCATTTTAACTCCATTTGATGGAGTGAGATAATCCCAGTGCTTAGATGCTTTTTTTCCTCATCTATTTCCATCAGTCTATTTGTAATTCTAATGCGTCCCTCCCCCTTTATAAACTGAATTATATTGATTTTTGATGCATTAATGAATGCATTTCATTAACTAAATTGCCCAAATAGTGTATGTGGGTCCCTGCTGTATGCAGATTGATGACGCATCATGTCTGAACACAGTTTATGACATGTCTAAAATGACAAACCATTTCTCCATCCGTACTCCTGTCTGCCCTGTCATGCTACACAGTTCCCTTTTTGTCCCTCCTCCTGATTAATTACAGAAGAAGTCAACAACTAACTGAATAATACATCACTGGGTCAATATGTGCAAACAGAAACGTGAGATTGAGGCCACAAAGATGTTGGTTGTTCACTTCGGACATCTAGCCAATTCATGTAATAAAGACAAACGATATAGAAGATATTATTATTGATATGTTGTGCTTCACTTCACATAATAACTGTATCAATTTCCCTCAGATTCGATTCCTGATGAAGAGCTACTCGTTCATGAGAGAAACTGCTCCTGTCCTTATGAAGAATACACCAAAGGAAGGTACTGTACTGTATTGTTTTAATGTCAGGTGTATTTACTCCTCAGGCGGTATAATTACTCACAGTGACACTCCCAGACACCTGTGAAAAATGACTAAAACACAGCTCAGCAAGTTACCGCCTAATGATTCATTCTGAAGTTAAAAGTAACAATGAATACACCCACATACAATAAATAAGCTCAAGTATGTGCATCTCCATGAGTTCCTATTCCTATTAGTGGGAAAGAATGTGTCTCTTTTGACTATAAAGTCATAGTAATAAACTTAAATACTTACTCACTGCAGTCAAATACCTCCAGGAAAATACTGTATAGTCCTGAATAAAGGAGTGAAAATGGAAGACGTGTCCATGGTCTGCCATGATTTGAATGTGGTTTTGGAATAAGACTGAAAGTAAGGTCCTTGTTTAATTCAGATTTATGATTCTGCTAAAAGCAATTTTCACAAAACAGCACTGTTTTATCACTTTTAAATGCCATTAGTATTAGTAAAAAGTTGAGGCTTGACTAAAGTATAGCTAATAATTCAGCAAAAGAGATTAGAGGCTTTAATGCAGACAATTGGACATAATGGCTTAACGATTTTGTGATAAACTCACTGCTGTTTAATTTTAAAGACAGCCATTTGTTTTCAGATGCCTACATTAAGGCACAGTAAAGCTTTCGAAATGGAACTAATAATGGCTGGTATGCCACATAATGAAACAAGAGGCAGACAAGAAGCTTATGTCTGAACCACAGACCTTATATCAGCTGTTTTTTAAACCCTTTTAAAAATCATTCAAGGCCACTTGTGACTGCTATAAGCTTACTCACTAGCAGATTTTAGGGCTCAAAACTGGGCTCCCTCCACTCTTGTCATACTTTATGATTTGTGTTTTTTTTTCCAGGAGAAAGTCCCAGATTCCCAACATTATCCAGCTATCTGTACTTCCTCTTCTGTCCAACACTCATCTACAGGGAATCATATCCTCGGTAAGACACATTTGCTTATGCTTGGTTCTCTTATTTGAATCAGTGATATATAGTAATGTGAGTGCAACTGGCATGAAACAGAGTGGATATCGGGGCTGCCCTGGTAGCTCACGGGGTACAGCGTGTACCACATATCAAGGCTGAGTCCTTACTGCTTAAGCTCTTTGTTGCATGTCATTTTCTCTCTCCCACTGACTTTCCTGTCTTCCTACACTGTCCTGTCAAATAAAATCAAATGTCAAAAAACAGAGTGGATGTCCTATGTATTAACTTATGCCATAAACTAAGAAATGCTGGTGTTTGAAGTAAAGCAGCAGTATTTTGCACTCTTTGCAACTCCAAAGCCCTCTGAATCTATCCCAACAAATAAAAAACATACATTAATGGAGCAGAAATAGGCACTCTTGTTCAAGTTAGACTGGGGTTCAGGATCTGGACTTTTGGACAGCAGTAGTACAGCATATGCATACATAAAACAATAATAATCACTGTTTCATGCTGACTCACTAACACATGATTTACTGGGACACCTGAATAGAACAGAGCCATTGTTAATATCGTTAGTTAATATCACCTGTGCTTTACCTACTATGACACGTCAAAACCTGAAAAGGCCTATTTGAGCAAAAGAACGACTGAAAGGAAAGGAAACTGTCGAGCAACACAATATGTATGAATGCACACTAGGCACAATTCACAGTTTACTTTTATGAGACTAATCTTGTCTGTTGTTCGCAGGAATTCCCACATAAGATGGAAGTATGTTGGCATCACACTTGGTATGGTAAGATGAAACTCCTTCCTTTATTTAGTGTGTTCATTTTCATTTTCACACTTTTCACCGATAGAAAGCCTGTGTGGGGTTACTGACCGAGAAATAATCTGACCTACATGTTGTTCATAGCAATTGTGTGTTGTGTAATAAGGTGGAGCAATAATAAACTACAGGTGCTTAATAGCTTTAATCTTTAATATCTTAGATCAAACCACTATCTCTCTGCTGATTCTCAAGAATGTTCTGAAAGAAAGAAATACTTTATTTAATTAACCTTTTCCCAGGATCCTATTGCTTTTTTTTTTTACATTTTAATGCTCATTTTGCAGATCTTGGGATGCCTGTTTTACGGCTACTTCATCCTGGTCCGTCTTTGTGTTCCCGTCTTCAGACCTGAGACCAACCAGCCTTTTAGTAAACGAACACTGGTTCTGGCTGTGTTCCACTCAATATTACCAGGTACTCTACTTTCTACTTTCTACCGACATGAAGCGTATTGTATCTTGGTAGATTTTTCAGGCAATATAGGAAGAAAGTTATGTGTAACACAAACAGAATTAAAGTTCATCTGTGATCACTTCTGCTTATAACTTCTATTATCTCTTATCTGTTTGAATCAGCACTAGTTAATATATCACTTAATATGGTAATAGAGGGAATTGGTCTCTAGTGTTTTTAAGTCTGTGATAAGATTAAAAATTGAAGATTATTATGGAATCAGGTATCAAAGACCGACATGTTTATTGCTCTCTTTAAGTGAGTAGCTCCATGAGTAAGTGATATAAGAGCATCAGTGTCAAGTTACAGTTCTTATGAGGAAGCTGGGAGCAATGCCCTGAATAAAAGTGTTTCTCATAAACTTCTCTCTCTCTCTCTCTGTTCTCCTTTCTTCTCCTCTCATCTGGTCTCTCTTTTTCAGGTTCAATGTTCCTTCTGTTGTGTCTTTCTTTGCCTTCTGCACTCGCTGTCAATCTTTGGCGGAGCTGTGTGTTTTGCTCGACAGGGATGTTTCTACAGGTGCTGGCTCGAGACACACAACAAAAACAAAAAGACAACACAAAAGCAACAACTCCACCCGCACCTCTCTTGTGAACACATTATTGTCAGATATGCCTGCTTTTCTGCTTTTCCATGAATGACAAGTTCAATCACAGCCAGGTGGCCTGATGGTCCCATCCATTATATTCTGTTGATAGCGTTTCCCCTTAAACAAAAGACGAAACCATGATTTTGGCTGTGGGCCACTTCTCCTTTGCTCATGTGATTCACTGATTTGACTGATATGTTCCTGCAAGTCTGAAAGTGTGTTCAAATTGGCAGATTGACTTAGGTCCAAAAGTAGTAAAGCAGAGGACCAATTCTAGCTTGGGGGTGATAAAGGGAAAGGCTTTACTGATTATAAGTTGGTTTAGTTAGAAAAATATGTGTGATACCTGAAACCTGAAACACAGATGCAATTTCCACCTTATGATGTGTATGTGTGTGTGTGTGTATATGAGCCTTTCACACTGAGGCAGGCATTAGCTGAAACTAAATGTACAGCAGATGTGCTCTTTAAAACATTAGGCCTACCTCTAACTTTAAGTCCAACCGGTTTACCTCTAGATTTGTTGGAGGCACTGTGTGCCATCAGTGCTACAAGGCTATCTTTCATTTAATATCAGAGATAACACAGGTTTTACTTTAGTAAAGTATAACTTTTAAAGGGCCCTATAATTGAAGTGATCCTTGTCTATTCTGTTTTTATTTTGATCCACAATCTCACACTACGTTTTGTTTATTTTCCAGGACTGGTGGAACTCTACGTCTTTCGCCAATTATTACCGTACCTGGAATGTGGTGGTTCATGACTGGCTCTATTACTATGGATACAGAGACTTCCTCTCGGTGAGCACATAGTGTCAATAGAGCAAACTAAACTTACATAAACAACATAAAACCAAACAATAATGTAATGTTCCAGTGGGTTTTTGCCTGTATTGCCAAAGCATCGTCACACGATGAAGTGCGTATAGTGTATATATATCTGTATAACACTTGTCCTGTAATTCTAGTGATACAAATTCCCAGCTGAACCAGCCTGACTCTTGAACTTTGATCCAAACCCTCTCTGTTCTCCTCTGATCCCTGCAGCTGTCGAAAAGGAAATTCCGAACAGCTGGCATGCTCTCGGTGTTCATCGTCTCTGCTGTCGTCCATGAGTACGCCTTTACAATGGGCTTCGGCTTCTTCTATCCTGTCATGTTCTGTCTCTTTGCCGTCTTTGGAGGTGAGGGTTACACTCATTATTAACAGTCTTCACAGTGATATAAACAGAAATTATTGGTATCCAGTGTTCTGACCTGGTTGCTGAAAAACCTTTGATAACATAACCTTCCTTTCAAGTAAGGAAGTGCCTCATTACCGTTGCTAAAGTTAAATCGCTGTCTCTGAAATGTCTGTCCTAGCTTGTTAAAAATATGTAAATGTCCCCATCTACATTCTAGAATGTGCCTTCAAGCCTTTAAAGTTTAAATCTGTAATTATTCAGTCTAACATGCACTCAGTAGCTGTTCTTAGAGGACGACTCTCATTATATTTACAGAAAGTACACTTGTGCAATATGTCTTTTTCCTCTGGGACTCAGTGAGTATTCATCTGACAAAATTTTTAATTTTTAAATTTCCATGCTCATGCACTTTTTGTCCGCGTCCTTACCAGTGGCCTCACGTCTCCGCAATAACTCAAAAACTGTTACTGTTTAACCACAGTTAGGCCTTCACAACAACTTTCCCTCATGTCATCCTCTCTTAGTGGTGTTCAACTTTACCATGAATGACAAGCGTCAGAGCCCCGTTTTCAACGTCATCATGTGGGCGTGTCTCTTCGTCGGTCAGGGTGTCCAGGTGTGTCTGTACTGCCAGGAGTGGTACGCCCAGATACACTGCCCTCGGACAGGGGTAGGTACTTCACTTACATTTGTACTGCAAGTACTGGAAGGTAGCATCGGTTATACCTGGATGATTCTACTCTTTAAGAGTAGCTTTTCGTTTTTATGATACCAGACCAGCTGCAGCTTCTATGTAGGCTTGCTGACAGGACAGACATCATTATTTTTAAGAGTGACAAAAAGGAAAGTCGAAAAAGCTGCTTTCTGTCAGGCTTTATTAAACTTTAGTGTAGATCTGCTACACAAGCAGGGATTTGTCTGAAATAAAATCAATAAAACCTGACAGAAAGTGAGATTTGTGACACTTGTTTTCATCAGAAGATAAGAGGACATATGTAACTATACTGTGAGATTCTTTTGAGAGAGTTACTGTGGTGTTTAAAGGCTTGAACAACTATCCCACGGGACCTTGTTTAAGCTCAGCGAGAAGCTGCATGACTGAAAAACATCAAAAACCTATCCTTTACCTAGAGAGAGCTACCGATATTATGTCACTGCATGTGTGGGGATTTTAAAAGAAATAGCAAGTTGTTTGTAGTGTGCAAAACTACAATGACGTCATTAGACAGAACTTTGGCCCCTTTTTCTGAGATACTACAATGAAAAATAGGCCAGCAAGTGAATAAACTCAAAATACAAATAACCCTATGACTAGACTGAGCAAGTAGAACAAAACTCATGGATATATCGACGTAAGTACATTACATGATTGGTACTTGATTACTTTGATGTTAGACGTCATACAGACGCCAGTAACCGGATGAATCTTACTTAACTCCCTTCACAGTTTCATCATCCTGGCTTTGTCGTCTGTACTTATCTCCAGTCATTCATGAGCATCTGTTACTACACTGACACACAAAGTGCATAAACTTGTTCTTTAAGAGATAACACACTGAACTCACACACATAGGAGAGCCACATGTGTTGAGTAATGGACATTGGTAAAAATCTGACATGTATTTAACCCTTGAAAAGCCCCCGTCCAACCCCAAGCATCTGATGAAGTCTGATGTGAAGGATTTGGATGACAGATGGGCACAGATGTACTTAACATACTTATTCTACTATGAACTACTGCACCTCTGTGTATCCCAAGCTAAGGCATCCTCTAAAGCCAGTGGCGTCATTCACACACACACAATGGCTTAACACAGATAACGGCTGTCTAAAAATAGTGACATCCGTAAAATGATATTATTATGTGATAATGAATGGATGTTAAATCATACAGATAAAATGTATAAAAGGATTACAATAATGTTACTAGAAGGAGGAGGAGAGGGACCACTGTACACATATTTAAGCCAAGTATTCTACTCTTTCTCAACAGAATAGTTTCCTGGAGTTGGTGACACCTCGGTCATGGTCCTGCAGATGAAGCAGCCTTTACCTTGGGTTGGAGGGATAAGGGATGAAAGGATGGAGTGAAATTCATGATTGACTGAACCTAGAAGAGAGCAAGGAAGGACAACTTGAAATGTAAATATATAAGATTTTCAGTTTTTAGTGGGTAAGGTTTTTTGGGTCAAGATGTGACTGTATCTTTATATTGTTCAGGTGTGAAAATATCCATACATTGGTGATGTATCACATCTGAATTACTTAAAGTTTTTATTTGTACCAACAGTATTAAATACTGTTTAATAATTAATAGTTAAACTTTCTTTCTTACTGCTCATAGAATATCATACAGTAAGCAAACTGTTGCATATTAATCAAGGAGTAGCTTGTTTATTGACCAAGTCTTTATCGAGTGCAAAGTTTTGAGAAAATGTCTCCATGTTTGTGTGTATGTAATAAATGTTAATCAATGAGCTGGTAGGCAGATTCTTGACCTTTGGACAGAGCCAGGCTAGCTGTTTCCCCTGTTACCAGTCGTTATGCTAAGCTAATCACTTCCCGACTCATCGGGTAAAAATGTACTGTACATATTTTTTTACGAGTACAAGAGATCTTAATTTCTTTACCTCCTTGAATGTAATTCTTTGAATTATTAAATGTATCGAAATGTTGTCATAAGCCGTCAGACGTATCTCAAACTCTGATCTCTAAATAAAAGATGTAATTGCATTTTTAATTCTCCTGTATTTAAAGTAAGGCTAGATTCCAAAACCTGAAACAGGACTCTTTTTATTCTCGTCTTGTTGCAGCTTTGTGTCTTTGGTTTTGATTTTTTAGTTGCAGAAGACGTTTCACAGACGTGCCGAATCAGTGACAATTTAGAACAGGTATTGCAACAGTAAGGGCACCTGGCCTGTGTGTGGCATGTTTAATCTAGCCTTGGTTGACATTCGGCTGGCGGGGATTGGTTGGGAGAGCAGGTATGTTAACCAACCAGCGACAGGCAGCAGTCTTATCAGTCAGCCACAAAGCCTCTGTTTGTCTGCCTGCCATGTCCCTCTGAAGTCATACAGGAAGAAGAGGATTAACATCGGTACAGTGTTTGCATTAGTGATGTAATGCTCTGTAAACTGATATACTGTAATACCATGAGAGCTCAGAGAGGCACAGTTTCAGAGGCAGTTTTTAGTAGTAGAATTGAATATACTTGTGTCTACATTTGACTAAATAAAATCATCCATTTCTTTTATTTTCTTCTCTTGACATTCTTTTTATCTCTAGCTTTCCTTTGACATAAAAGGGACTGTTGCTATATTAGTTCTTTGATGGATGCAGTTGTCCATATCAGCCATTAATGAGCCAACTTCTCCTCTAAAACGATGTGAAATTACATCTTTACTGGATGGATACAAAGCCTCGAAAGGAAATTAGCAGAAATAAAAATAAATGACATAATGTCCCTTCTTAAAAGCAGAATTTGGCCTCTGTGGAGAGGAGGAACAAGCTGACAGTGACATAACTCACCATATTTTTTCACAAGACAAGTAAACTTGCCATTTTACACATTCAGCAGAAATGGAACAACATTTTAATTAATTTGGAGTTGCGTCTCTGGCAATCTGACAAATGCAAATCCAATATTCACTTTTATCTTTGGCCTGGTCTCCACCAACATCAGAGAGAAATATCTATCTAGTTTAGCTGCCAACTTTGTGTGTCTGCTGTTTGGTGGGCACAAATGCCTCCTTTGCTGAAAACAACTGCCTGCTGTGGTTAGAGACAAGGTTGATGAGAGTGAACAGAAACAGTAAAGTCGGGGGCTGTATATCCAAAACAATGGTGCTATATATTGAATATATAGATGTTAAAATGCACTGTAGAGCTGAAAGAAATAGCACTGAGTTAGGTGATAATTATCTGTGGGTTAATCACTAAGATTGAGCCATTTCAGTGCAAATTCATTTGATTGATTCTTAACATAGAAATATTCATTACTGCTGCTTTAATTTAGCTTTACATGTTTTATTGATGTACTGTTGTATTGGTAGATTTCAGCAGATAGAAGAAAATAAATAGATGAATTATACAACAAACAACTAAAACGAAGGCCATCATGAGAGAATGAGAATGTACTACAGCCATTATAAATGCATCAAGATTTATGTTCGCCAATCAGGGTTTAGCAGCTTGTTTTTTTTGTCAGTCTATTGATGTCTTTCTTTTTGTGTTTTATTTCAACAGGATTTATCAACCCAGTATGAGTCATAAAATATATTCATTAAGACCAGAAATTTTTTTTTTTTATTAGACTCCATCTTGTTCTGGGACAATATATGACAACTGTTCTGCCTCTTCAAAACTGCATCACAAAGTGCTGAGAGTTGAGCTGAAATACAAACCTCTGCTTGGCTGGTCCGAACTCGGAAACTGCAGCAACCACAAGAAATGTTTTTTTTTTTTTTTTTTCAAACTACATAGATGGAAAATATGCTCAACTAGCAGACAGATTGGATTAGTTCCTTCCACGCAGAATGTCCTGCAATCCTTCAGCTGTCTCCAGCGGCCTCTGATATGAACATTTTCAGGTTCTCTGCTGAAAAGACTTTTGTCATGACAGTAGAAAATAAAGGAATAAATAAAAACCAAAGTGACATTATAAATCCAGAGTGGTTTATTGGTTTATCAACTGGCAGGTTTGCCAAAGCACCATATGAGACAAACTGAGCAATAACCCGCCTTTATATATTTCATTGGCAGCAAGATGCATTCAGGAGAAGTGGTATCAAAGCATCAGTGAACAATACAAACAAAACATAAAACCTTCATGAAAGGGTTTAATACATCTTCAAACAAAAGCACAACTTAGACAGCAGCTTTCGTACTTTGCACGCTATGTGCTACACTTTTTACAGCTGGCTGTAATTCTCAAGGAACAGAGATTGAAATGAATCAAATGGGAGCCACACTGACTCTGTAGCACACTGAGAGAGGGGGGAAGGGCAGTAGGACACACTGTAACAGGGATTAGAGATGAACACGCAGATACTCACTTACTTCTATCAGAAATGCCAGTCAGTCAGCACTGTGCTGCCGCTGCTGCTGCTGTGTGTGGACGTACATCTGTATGTGTGTGTGTGGAATCATGTGGTGGGTGGGTATGTGGGGGAACAAATCAGCTTTGAGTAGTTGATCTGGAACAAAGTGGCTCAGGAAGCAAGCAGAGCTGTGATTTTATTCCCTAATGTTCGTGATCAACATTTATAATCAGGGTTTAGAGTGCAGGTTAGGGAGGACAGGCAGATTTAGAGGGACTCTTGCATTGAAAACCAACCAGGAGACAGACAGACAGACAGTAAAGACAGACTGAGACAGTAAAGTATAGCTCAGTGCAAACAGATTTAGAAAAGCAGGAAAAATGACCTGAAATAATCTCTCATGAGAGTGCAACAAGTTGGATAACAACAAACTTCACTTTCCTCCTTCCTTTCCACATGTATCCAACTTTAAATGATCACACAATGCGGGCACACTCTCGTGACCAAACTTTTCATAAGTGTTACTTTCAACAGGAAGAGGAGGATGGATTTCACTCATTATAAGTGCGCAGACACAGTAAATCTGTCCAACAGATTTCTGTGGGCTAGCAGCAGGGGCTATATCATAATAAGTCTTGGCAGCAGAAATGTGTGGCCTGAGCCACATGATAACTACGACGACAGTGAGACTTCACTAAACTCTCAGGTCATATGACTGCAATGCACTGGGAATTTTCACCTCGGGGACGAGTGTCCTAAACAGTGTGACACCAAGACAAAAGTTTTTCTGTTACTCAGTGTAACAAACACAGGATTCTTTTTCATAGTACTGTTTTTCTATCTCAGTCACTTGACAAGAGCAAAGGAACCATTAATAGCACAAAAACACTCAAAAGAACTCGCTCAAGTACAGCAAAAGAAGAACAGTTCAGCTGGAAGAAAATCAAGTACAAGAAGGATACCAAGGGGCTTTGGTCCCAGTCCCATTTTTGTCCAAGTGCTTCAAAAGAGCAGAACAGACTGCTGCAGAATGTTAAACACGGGTGCTTTGCCAAAGACTAACATGGCGCTACAGCATATTCTTACTTACATTAAGAAAAATAAAACAGCTAAACTCCATACAGTATTTACATTTTAGCTCAGTGCATAATGGATATCTTTTCCATTTCTCTCAAATCTATACCAGTGCGTATAGAAAACTCACTACAGCGTGAAGCGTCACAGGCGAGGAATGCTTGTGTTTAGAATTGGTACTCAACTGGTCTTGGCATCAAAAAAGTCCCTAGCCAGCGCCTTCCTTATTAAGTAACAGAGAGACTTTGTTTACATGCAGAGTGGTGCCGGACTGCAGGCGGTGGAAGGTCCCTGCTCATATTAAGTTTCTGGAGGCTGAACTGCTCCCATCAGCATTCATGTGACCGTCAGTGGCAGTAATAGAGGCTAAACCACGCAAAGACATATAGACCTTGTTTGTAATAAATGAAAAACATGCAGCTTCAGGAAAGAACTGGAACAGCAACAACAATTTTGCGAAAACACTGAATAGTCTTTGTGTGAAAATTTAACCGTAATTCAATGCAGGATGATTTGCATATCCAGCATCATTCAAAACATGTGACAGGCTGAGAACCATCCGGCACCTTTTACTGTAACAATCAAATATTCTGAGAGGGCGGTTTGCTTGGCCTTTATATAGAAACAACACTTTACAGTATCTGTGAGAGTCCTCACATCTAAGAGACTCAAAACAAACATGCAGTACCTTCTTTACTTTTGACCTTGTCACAAAAATCTTGCTTGTGTATTTTTCAGTTCCCTTTTCCAGTTAAATCAGATTAAGACAAAGGGATCAGTAAAAAATGTGGATTAGGCTCACATGGAAATAGACTCTAAAAAGAGTCTATGCCCACTTGAGGAGCAGAGAATCGGTCATCGAGTGGTGAAAAGTCTAGAATATAACACCTACTGATGCAGCAATCACTAAAACATGCTGCTTTCAGAGAAGGTTTGGATATAAAAATACAAGAGAATATAAAACAGAATCTTTTGGCATTGATTGTTAAACAGGTAAGTCAAAACACAGAAAATCATTCTTCACTTCATTTTGTCTTATTATGTTATTTCATGGCCATTTCATCCATTATGTTCTACACATCACCTCTTTGTGACTCTTTTACTATTTTTGAGCACGCTGCCTCGCCAGTTGCTTCATGAAGCAACAGGTTACTGTTGCGATGATGACAATGCCCACAAACAAGGCAGAGGAGACTCCAACAACCAGAGGGATGAGAAGGAGGTCAGCAGCTGGAGAAAGGAAGAAATAAGAGATAAAAATGCTGTGATTAAGATTGACATTTAAAAAGAAAATACAGCAGGATGGGCTGCTGTATTTGACGGATGTCTATGTCTATTTAATTGTGTTATAACCCACTTTCAAATGAGGAAATATCCAATATAACCACAATATACTATAAATGTATATATTAAGTTAAAAAAAAATAGTTATAGACTTTTATATACTACTTTTAACATTCAGGCAGCACACATATTGATGAAAAGCAAGCTAATGGACTGCCCTGCTGGATAAACTAAAAGTAGCTTGCTCTGGTGATTCAGTCATTTAGTGCTGGAAATTGGGTCCATTTAGTCTCAATCTAGGATTCACATCCATGTCGAACAGAAAGAAGGTCAAATTTGCTACCAGTGCAAACCTGTGATTGGTGTAAAGATGATCATGTGCACTGTTCTGGACATATCACTGCTTTTGAAAAAACAAATGAAACAAATACTATCTGGATATTTAGACTCTAACTGTATGAGACTAAAATGCATAAAAATGAAAATCTACCCAAGATGCAGCAAACCACCTCTAGATGTAGACATAATAATCATGTATAATCTCCT
>NW_023339740.1:19047185-19053690 GCF_004916995.1 Morone saxatilis | reverse complement strand
TTGAGATTTACACTTGACATTTACACAGGTCATCATCCAGCCAGTCACCCTTTCAATCCCCCTGTTCGATCCCCTCAAGGTGAAAGAGCAGCACTTGCTCCTTCACCCCCAAATGCTCCAGTAAAGGACAGATCAGACTGTAGATGTGCAGATTTTAATGTGTTTAACTGTGGGAGTGTGAAGAAGAGTCGTGCTGTCAGCAAAACTACCCTGAAAAATTACTTAGTAAACTGGGTCTGTTTGTAAGGCATTACTTTTCACCCACTATCACTAGGATTATTACAAAAAAACAACTTACCTCTGGCATACAGGTAAACATTCACTGCATTTGACTCTGCTTTGGCCCCCGTGTCGTACCAGCCTCCATGCGGGTCCTGCCCCCAGGCCTCGGCATGACACGCATACATGCCCTGATCATCTATAGTTGCTGTGTGGACCCTCAGTCTGTAGCTGACAGCGGACAGGCGGTCGACGCTAACCTCACTGCTGTTGGTGTAGATCTTTGCAACACCGTCGTACGTTAGGACAGCTACCAACATGGGTTTTTCCACAACAGGGGGTTCTGGTACAGTATCATCAGATTTTGGGCGCTGTCCCTTCTTGAAAACCGGTTCAGGGATTGGCCACCGGAGCCACTGCACTTGTGCCTGGGCAGGACCTGTGGTTGTCACGGTGGCGTTGCAGATCAGGGTGATGGTGCTGCCTCTTTTTAACAGGGGGCCCCGAGGGAGCTGAGCCACAGCAGAAACTAGCACATCTGTAGAAGGAAATGGTAGATTCAAAGATTAATTTATGGAGGGTGAACTGAACACATGTGACTGTCCGTTTAAGAACAAAAATAAAATGTATGATTTCTATCTGTGGTCAATCAGATGTTTCCAATGTTTTAGCAATCATCAATATTTAATAAGGTGATCTGAGTTAACCCCTAGTTCTGCTAACATGCGTTTCCGATAAATATGAAAATAACAGCAGTTTATCCTTGAAGACTGGAAAACTGTACTACACTAACTAATCATTGATAACTCATCACTTATCCCTGAATTTTCGTTTTCAGTAAAACCATTGTTCAGAAAATCCTTTTTTTGTTATGTTATGAATTTACTAGGATCTTTTAAGACAGATTTGTAAAGCTGGGAGAAACCGAGATTTGGACAACAAGCATCAGAGGTCTTTTTGGAGACTTGAAGGCAGCCAAATGGCCCACAGCCCAGACCTCTGGGCCACCAAGGCACTCCATGAATTTACAATTTTAAATAGTTTCTTAGACCAAAACAATAGAGTTCCCCGAACACAGAAAATGCAATCAACAGCAAAAAGAAAAGTCTGGAAATAAAATCATCTACATTAGACCAAATAAATACAAATTATTTTTATTTTACTATGTATACTGAGCATGTTTGGAACAAAAATGCCTTTCAGTATAATTAAAAGTTTATTTTATCTTTGAAGCACAATTAGCCCCTGTACGAATTAATCTTTATTTCCTGCATATCCAAGTAAGGCGAATTCAGAAGAGGCTTAGGGCCACATTCGAACATTTCTGTTCTGAATTTAAACTCACAATCTTTTCGCATACCTCCTGGCAACTATCCTGTACCACTGGTTGGGAATCACTGCTATAGGTGAAGCATGTGTGTCACTAAATAACGCCTCTCACCTTTGGTCTTGAGGTTGACGGTGACTCCCTCAGACTTCTGGGTGAGTGTCACAGGAGTAGAGGGGCCAGGGTTTGTTCTTCCAGCGTACACACTCACCACACAGCGATACATCCCTGAGTCCAAGGGGCGAGCTGAGAACAGCTTCAGGGAGTACCTTCCCTCTGCCACTTTCTCCATAGAGCCCCCGCTAGCTCGGCTTAGGTCATCCCCCCAGCTCACAATACCGTCTGGGCTCATCTGGGCCACCTCCACCTGGACATAAAAAACAATTGTACAGATTGTATAGATTGTACACTGAAATGTGATTTATTTTAGGCAATTTACGAGAAACTGTAAATATTTTATATTATTGCCAACCGTTTCCAAAGATGCCATAGCTTATTAGATTGATGACGCCGATCAAACACTAATGTCATGAAAACCATAATGTCATTTTTTTTCACTTCTTGAATGAAAAAGGCTGCTGTTTGAAAAGCCCATTCTCAAGTGTAATTTATCAGAACTTTGCCGCCAGCACTTGAATGCACCACACCTGAAAATATTTCAAATCTATGTGTAATTTCAGCTGAATGAAACAAGAATGTAACTTTGACAGAAAATAAATTAGACTTAATGGTGACTGTGGTTGATTACTTTTCCACATCTGCAATTAAATCAATGGACAGTCTATTATTATTTAATGAATCTTTTAGTCTATGAAAACAGGCAAGTTTCAGTTCCCTGCAAGAGGATTCTCATATTGTACCAACTTAAAAAAGTAATAAAAATAGGAAAGTGCACAAACATATGTATGAAAAACTGGCATGCTTTGCTAATTCTTCAAAGCAAACTCTAATGTGGCAATAATATTACAACTTTTATGTGAAATGTTTCAGCAGTTCCCGCTAACATTACATTTATACTTCAGTTATACTGTGCAGGTGCAAAACAAACACAACTCTACATTGTCCTACTATTTGCAACTGCACACACTGAGCTATAACCTGCAAACAACACACCATATTAGTCCAAATAAGTCAGCAGAGTGAGAATCAGTACCTCGACTCCCCCGGCCCCAGCGACATCGCTGCTTACAGATCCCCTCCTCATCCACTGAACTAGCAGGCCCGAGTTTACTTCAGACGGAAGCCCCAACACTTCACAGGTCAGAATGAGAGGGGAACCGACCTGCAGGGTCACCTCCCCTCTGGGCGAGGATGTTACACTGAGAGACTCCGCTGGGGAACAGAAAAGGTAGAGGGAGACAGGTTAGTAAGAGTAAAAGTAAATCCTCTGTGGTGGAAGGCCTCAAAACAAGCACATCCTCACAGTAAGCGATATACTGTGGGTATAATATCTGTGGGAAAGCTAGCGTGGCCTCTCTCGTACATTACATGTTTAATAGCCACGATGAAATTGATTAGCACATAAATGTGTACCGTAATTTTCTATTATTGCTCGATGAAAGAGAATTGAGCATGTTGATTAAATTACTGTGTTGTTTTCAGAAATACAAATAAAGCATAACAGTAGGAGAACATAGCACAAATGAGTATGTGCAACTTTGTTTAATGAACTGAAAAGGTTTTTATATAGTTAGTACTAATACCCTGGTATAACAGGGAAGATATAAACACTGGCCCATTGTGTGAGCAAAGCCTCATTTAACCACAACACTTCTCTTAACACAGATCTGTTCAATAGTAGACACATTATTTATATAAACAAAAGGAGACATGTCAGACCAACGTATTAGTCAGACAACAAGGGCGGGAAAATACGGAACTAAATGGTGTTTGTCAGCGAGGGTCAGAAAAAACAATGCATGCATTGATGCAAAGCTTCAACCTCAGCTTCAATTTTAGGGCTGGAGAGAAATAAAACGTGACCTAAACAACGTTTAACTTCGCTACTTAGTACTAGGAAGTTGTTTGTACTTCTCATCAGCAACATATAATAAGTTAATACACATGGCTAGAATAACTCAACATTTCAATCCAGCTCCAGCAAAACTGGGTGTTAACTTCATACTAAAACTTACGTTAATCCATTGCATGGATGAAGCTGGTAAGTTGGCAAAACTTTCAAAGTATTTTCCTATGAGCAAACATATAAAGAATGTATATCGGTTTAACTTCTGTATCCAAGTTGTTCAAAGATGTTTAAAGGACTGCTAGTTTTTCTGTTCTGACGGTAATGCACACATCAGTCTGACAGAAAGATAGCCATCCTCTTTGCAGGCTACAAGAGGCCAAGGTGGGAGAAAAGATTACTTAATCCTTTAGATCTACAGAAGCTCTTTAGAATTTAAAATGAGCCAAGCGGCAAGGCAGCGGGCAGTTATCCAGCTGTCCGACCAGCCAGCCGTGGACCCATCAAATCCAGCTGGATAATCAACAAGAGAGCCTCAAGCTCATCAGACAGGCGGATCTGACAGTCCCGAACAGATAGTAAGTAGGGCTGCAATTAGTCAATCAACAGAAAATTAATTGTTACCTATTTTGACAATTGAGTGATTGTTTAATTTGTTTTTCAAGCAAAAATGCAAATAATTTGATAGTTTCAGGTTTTCAAATGTGAGAATTTGGTGCTTTTCTTAGTCCTGCATTATATAAAAATGGTATAATAAAGTAAAACAAGACATTTAATAAATTCACCTCAGGCTCTAAGATATTGTAATTGGTATCTTTTACTGCTTTATAAACCAAACTATATTTGTCAATTAATCAAGAAAATAGTCTGAAGATGAATTGATCTGTTGAAGCCCTAATGGTAAAATGTCCGTCCATCCACCCAGCAAAGTAGGAAAAAGCTAAGCAGGAACCACCAGGCCGTACAGGCAGCTATTTAGAAACCCAAACACTAACTCTATCCAACATTAAGGCCAACAAACAAAGCAATAAGTTGACTACAGATGCGTATCCAGCATTCAGTCAGCTCCCTATCTATCCGTCAATAAACTGCTCAGTCAGTTTGGAAACCGTCCAATGTACTCCACAACACTACTAAGTCCAGGTCCACTGACGCCACTGAGAAAGAATAACGAGTTTGAACTGGCAAGTAGAAACTTCAGTTATTCTACTTTTATTGTCTCTGTCTATTCTAGTGTCTGTTCTGTAACTAGAGCATCCAACTTTGTTTTATGATATCTTGTGAAATATGTTTGCTGCAGTGTGACCCTGGCAGTTGCAACATACGATCACAGTTCTGGTACATTTCAGCACACATACTGGCACAGTTTCCTGGTTATACCGACCTAGTTGCTGCACAGTCAAGTTGCCAATATCCATCGTCCTTTGTGCAATCTTCTGCCACGATCGATCGCGGTCCAGAATCCACTGCGAGGCCTCACAGAAATACGAGCCGGTGTCGTCTGGCTGCACCGCTCTCATCTTCATTACGTACACATCCAGTCCGGCCTCTCCGTTTCTTTTCTCCAGCGTGATCTCTCCGTCGTCGTACCGCTTCTTGTACAAGAGTCCGGAGGAGACCCCCAGCAGCTTGTCGATGGAGATAATCTCTCTAACGGTGCTGACCTCGCCTCCCGCCTCTTTCCCCAAACCCTCTTCACCGCTACGCTTCCCAAACATGATAGACAGATGGGTGAGCTGCTCCGATTGGATGCCGGCTGAGCATGTCAGCGTTAATTCAGCCCCCTCTGGCACGGGCTGGCCGGTGAGTGAGCGGGAATAGCTGATCTGGAGTGTGTCAGGAATCACTGCGGGTGCACAAAGAGACAATTATATTACATTGAGAGGCTACAGGAGCCAGATAAGAGGGAATAATATGCCAAATTTAATTTACATTGCCTGTATGCTGTTTAGACGTTTCTATGTTTAGACAATAATTAAATGATGCTGCTGAGAGTGACTGCAAGCTGTTTGCCACCCTTGGCTTAGGGCACTAGCTTTGCCAAACAAAGGGGGAATAGTTGGTTGTTATGAAGATAACACACTTCAGTTGCAAAACCAACACCCAGCATCCAACAAACATAAACTCAGTAGTACACAAAGAAGCGGATGAATAGAAACACAATTGGTAACCATATGGATGGTGTAAAATTGCCAAAATATTTTGGAAAGCTTGAACAGATGGGTCTTTTCAGAAAGAGAGAAAAACAGAACGAAAAAAAACAGTACAAATTCCGTACAGTATAAATAATAACTCAGAACCAAGTTAAACACATAGTATGATTTATCAATGAAAAATGTCGCCAGTCTGGCTGATGTAGTGCAGAGGTGCTGATAAAATCTTTTCACACAGTAACCCGCATGACGCTTGAATACGTCAGTTCCACTACACCTCAGGTCACAACTCAACTAGGATTGTCATCTACTCGACCTAACTAAAGCTGGGTATCATTTATGTGATAGTAATTGACGATATAATACATTTACAAATACAAATGCTTTATTTTGAAGGTCTAGTTAGGAGGATCTACTGACAGAATGGAATATAGTATTTACAGCTAGGTTTCCATTTGTGTATAATCACCTGATAATTATCATTTTTATCTACAGACGCGACAGGTTGTCTTCAATGGACTCCGCCATGTTGAACTGCAATGTTTCTACAGTAGCCCAGAATGGACAAACCAAACACTGGCTATAGAAAGGGCCTTTTGTGTTTTCTCTGAGTTCTGCAGCCACCATAGTTTCTGACAGACTCCACAGTCCGTTCTCATTCCCAGTCATCAAATACAGACGTAAGCAGTGTTCAGTTAGTCGCACTGGTGCTTTACGAAATATTTACATGTTTTCTAAAAAAAAAAAAAGAAACAGAAACTATCTTCTCAAAAACAAGATTATAAATTGAATCAGACACTGAATAGCAGCCTCTGGTCAGGGGTCTCATTTATAACCGTT
>NW_023339740.1:19037271-19047085 GCF_004916995.1 Morone saxatilis | reverse complement strand
TTTTATAAATGAGACCCCAGGGCTCTCCTATAAAAGAGATTTCTAATCTCAGTTAGAGTCTGGTGACCATGAATGATGAAGACCAATACCAATGATGAAGTGATCTTACAAACAAGTATGATGTATCTTATTCCTCTGTGCCTTAGACCTCCATTGTTGACCCAAAAACTATTAAAGTATATTGGGTTATATATCTTACCTTTGACAGTCACTGAGGCGCTGTAGTTTCCCTGGTAGTTGCTGTCCGTGCTTGGCGTGTAGCACTCGTACTTCCCCTGGTCTTCGGCTCGGAGCCTCTGTATCACCAGCCGGACCTTGTCCCCCGAGTCTCTCTCGACCCTCACCTCCCCATTCCTCACCCGGGCCTGAAACGGGGCATAGGGGAAACCCTTGTCTCTGGTGGACACCACTCCCATCTGCCTCCCACCAGCATCATCCCTGTAAAGGAACCACTCAAATTCCTGTGTACGTGGGCCTTCAAACCCTGACACAACACAGGGCAGGGAGAGGGGGAACCCGGCAACACGGTAGAGGGGTCCTATGGGAAGAGTCACGTCACGACACACAGCGTACTGGAGCACTGTGAAAGACAAATGGAGAGACAGCAGAAAGACAGCGATGAGTGGGCAGGAAAGATTGGAAATAGCAAAAGTGTCAATTTCTGTGGGTCACAGTCTTTGCCTCGCAGCATGTTTGGCGCATGTAGTCACCAATCAATATCCTGAGCTGATGACTGGCTAACAGGGAATCAATACATTAAATAGCTTAGGAGAAAACACTGGGGCTGAGCCAGCTTCCTCTGAATACAATTACACATTTAATAAATAAAACAATCTCAAGTTAGTAGGCTTCTTGGCTCATTCTCTGATTACTTTGGTTAATTTAAAAAGGAACAATTCACATAAAAATAGTTTCAGAAGATTTGCAGAGAAGAAAGAAGTGCAGTACATTTTCATTTGATTAAAAAAGCAAAAAGTGATGACTTCAAATTGCTTATTTTGTCGAACCAACAGTCCAAAACCCAAAAGTATTCAGGATACTGTTACAAGAGACAAACAAAGGCAGCAAATTCTCACAACTGGGAAACTGAAACTAGGTCACATCTGGCTTTTTTTTGCTAAATACAAATCATCAGAATGAGTAACTGATTATCAAAATAGTTGCTAATTTCTGTCCATCAGTAATCGCTTGATCAATTGATCGTTTCAGTTCATTTGACCAACTGAACAGTAACTTTTCCCAAAATTAGTTTTTCTGAACTCCAAGAGGTGCAGTAGGTGGTTTGCTTAGTAGTTCTCCATGAAACTGGTCTGTGGTTTATTGCGAGCAGCTGTGTTATTATATTTAGAAAAATATATTGCTGTTGAGGTATACAAATGTAATTGTTCAGTGCTCAAAGCAGCAAAACCCAAAAGGTCATTGAGAGAGTTGTTTTGGAAAGAGTTAAACCTGATATCTCCAAACAGCAAAACACACTGTGATTTAAAAAAAGCTTTCCTCAGCCCAAAAAGGGAAAATAAGATGTACTTCATCCCCATCACATTGCTCTTTAAGCCTGGCAACATCACAGATTTTCAGTGTTCTGGTTATGAACAAAAATATTCCGTGTGATAGCCTCAGGGGTGAGAGCCGCCAGCTTTCAGGTTCAAGAGTCATTGTATTTCACTCATTGTCTGGCTGCATACCCAAGTTCCCCTAGGCCCTTCTCTGAAATAGCTATAGGCGCAGACCAAGCTGGGTTATTTAAATACTGAACCCTTCTCTCAGCCACAGGCACTGAAACGTCTCCTGCTATTACTATTCATAAGGATGCCTACAACATTCGCATGCTGATGCCGAGTCAGTCAAAAGGTACCAGACTTCATTTAAAAAGGATAACATTACAGGTGACTGGATCTGCATCCCCAGAGACGCATACGCATTGTGAAGTAAATAACATCCTCTTTTCAAAGAGGGATGCGAGAATGTAATCTGACATAAAGCATGTTCTACTGGCTCTATAGACTTGATTCCTTTTACAATTTGTATTATTCTTTTATACACAAAGTATTCTTTTATGCCCATTTTAACCAACTGATAAACAAGATTATGCTAATATGAAAACAAGACAACTGAAATAACAAGAATTAACCTTTTAATAAAGGCCCAATGCAAAACAAATATGAAACAGAACAGAAATGTAAGAGTAACCCTACTCCAAACTATGGGAGTCGTGTACATTAAAAACTAGAGATGCACCAATTCAGATACTTCAGTGCTCTCTTTCCCCCCCAAATTTCAGAAAGTATAAACAATAATTATTTTATTAGAACACTGACAAAGAAAGTGCATCAACATCCCTTAAAAACGTGGTTAAAAACACACATTAGAAACCCCTAATAACTCACACAACTTAACACTGACTTCACCAGATATTTGACATGAAGCTGTTTATGTGGACAGACAGCCTGAGGTCAGACAGCCAATCCTCCTAAATAACTTGTTCCATACTGTGGAAACAAACTGTGAACATTGTTTTAACAAGGGTACACTTCTTAATGTTGCCTGCCTGGGAAATACACTCATTATCTCAAAATGCAAATGAGATGTGATTATCCCGACATAACAATCAACAAACATACGCCCACTGAACAAAGGATCAGCACCAACGAACACGCCCTTGTACCGTCACCCAAAACTGATAACTACCTGACCAACTAGAAATACAAGATGGGTGTGTTTTGGCTCTCCCCACCTATGAGCGTGCGTGTGTCTAAGACTTAAAAACAACTGGAGCTTTCTCACAGACTGAGCCACAGCCCGAAAACAACACGCCCATAGATAATGACATGGGAGACTAGTGGGAGGCTTAAGCGGATCAAGTCCTAATTAACATTGGGCTCGGACTGATCAGGCAGGGGGACACCACAGCTTGTGACAATGCTCGATACTGTCTGGATTAGACACTGGGCCACAAGGTGGGGGCCCCAGTTTTCTTATCGAGACCCCACAAAGAGATGCATGTTGGACCACAGACTGATTGAGGAACCCGTTTTATGTGGTTATTAGATATGATTCATATAATTATCAATTATATGTATGAATATACAGGTAGATACAAACTCTGTGGTGTTCTCTCTCTGTCTAAACTGTTAGGTTAAACAATGTTTTTTAAAATATTCTAATTCAATTTCAGTTGTATTGCCTTTGTCCATTTCTGCTTTTTAAAGTGAACTATAAAGCACCTCAGATGTATTTGGTTATCCATATTCATATGGGAAAATGTGGCGAGATAACCAAAGAGATAACTAAAGAACATATTCAATCTTCAAAAGCCCAAATTCTTCTTTGGGATTATTAAGTGCAGCATTTCAATATTCAATATTCAATATTCAATCTCATTTCAAAAGTAGTTGATAGGAATTTGCTTTAATGTAACATAAAGACAAGAAACTTAAAGGACAGAACATGGCTGCACTGAGGATAAAAAAACAAGTGGTGAAAACCTATAATGACCAAACAATAAACAGTGAATAAGAGGCATTAAAAAGAGGGTATAATAAACCAATATGTAAAACTAATGTTTCTATTGGCTTGGTATCAGTACCATAAAAATACCATTACACTGTCCTACTGGTGTGAATATTTACTTCCTGGTTACCAGCAGGAACTTTATTTTAGTGGCCAAAAACACCTGTTTCTCTGACACATCCAACCGAATAGACTGTTGGAGATGTTTTTATTTGTATTATTTGATAGTGGACTGTCCCACCACTCACTTCTGCATTTGGATTGTAGGGCAATACAATGATTTGCAGACTACAGGAATCCAATCAAATGTCCTCTTAAGATAACCACATTGATACAAGTACAAAATGGAAGGCCAAATCATGACAATACAGAGAGAGGTGCTGATATTTAAATGATTGGACTGCATGATAGAAACAATCACGCAAATGCATCTCCATGTGACAGATGGCGAGGCCGGCGGTATTTTTTTTATTTATTTGAGCTGAGTTAAACAGGTACACTGCGGACTGCACTCACCCCAGTGTAGAAATACGAATAATGCTGTTTTCATCGAAGCCATCATGGTCCTCATCTTCCCCCCCGATGTGCAGATGGATTATAGTGGCTCAGATTTCTCTCTCCGTGCTCCTTTGCTCGTTTATCGCCGATCATAGTTCATCCCGCCGTGGAGAGACCGAGTGTCTGCAAACGAAACCACAGACACGACCGGGTTATATGTGGAAGAAATAATAATAATAGCAATAATAATAATAATGTGCAACAATGTAGCCACACGCAGGAGAGTTAGCGGCACCCGTTTACTGCGAGGCGGATTAATATTAGTGCAACAAGTATTAATGTGCGAGGCTGTAAATTGAATCACCTTTTTCATGCACCGTCGCACCTCCGTTATCACACCAGCGGCTCCATAATATCCCGGTTTGGTTTTAGATTATACCGCCTCGACAGACATGCCGTCCAGCCCAGCCATAGAGTGGTTGGCATCACAGGAGGGGGGGTTGTGCTGTGTGTGTGTGTGTTTGTCGGTGACACAATGGGGAGGAGCATGCATGCAAACGACGCGCAGAGAGGAGTCAAACTACAGTGCCATTGGTCAAGAAAGCGACGGTGACATTTTGAACCAATGATAATAGAGTGTTGGAAAGAGGGTGAAGCACCATCGTTAAAGCGCAAGGGGGCGCCAGAAAAATCATAAAAACATTATACACGGCCTTATCAGGTGGGTTAATGATTTATAATTGGTGTGTTATTGACAGTAGTGGGTCAAAATATTCCAAGTAAATGTCCTGTATTAAAGTGAACGTACTCATTGTTCAGATAAACGTCCCCTGTCGGTGTTTTACAATTTTATGTGATGTTTTTTAAATATATATTACCGCAACATTAACGTTTATATGCATATTAGTGCTGTAGTTGTTAAATGCTGAACTCATTTTAAATGCTTTATATCCTGTTGGGTAGTTCAATTTACAGAAATGCATCTTATTCAGTCAAATCTTCATATGTTTGTCCTGTGAGAATCATATATTTCTTAAGTTTCTTCTTCTTTAAGTTCAGAGAAACTTTTTTTTTCATCTTTTACAGTTCAAGCTTTTTTTTTTTAGACCTGTGAAATCAGTTTAATTAACTGGAGAATCAGCTGTCACAACTGTATTATATTCATATAATATACATTATTAATGAGCGGACTGAAAGTTGTGATGCATTTATGGTGGAACAGTTCAGTTAGGGTCAGGATTAGCACCACAAAGGGCGAATAAATTAAATTAAATTAGAATAGAAACTGTCAACGATAAATACCCACTGGACTCCCATGTGCCCTTTCCATAATTATAATGAAGTTGAATGGGAGATTGAATTTGCATTGTCTTTTACAAACTTGGCTTCATGATTTTACCTCCTTGCGAATAAAAATGAAATGGAAGCGTTTGTCGACATTTTCATTTGACAAATGGGAGTATTAAACCAGGCTTGCTTCCATTAAAACTAGTAGGCAAGAAATACTTAACATCCATCCAGTCAAACACTATTCTACTGTCTGGATTTATAATCAAGGATATTTACCTAATAAAGGGAATTTAGGCTGTAGAGATGTGATTGAAAATGATATGAAATATAAGCTGTCAGTCATCCCCTTTCACTGGGCTCCTGTGGGTGGGTAATTACTGATATATTTCTGTGTCTGTCCTGAGCTGGCAGATCTACGTGTCAGCAGCTCTCTCACTGGGCTTGTTACTGAAATCTATAACAAATTCAGAAATTATTGTTGGGAACGAGGGAGCCGTTCTATCCACCTACTCAGAATTTCATTTACATGTAAACTTCACTGTTCCCTACAATACAGATTATATACTATGTTGTACTTTTGTTTATTATAACCCCTCTCCCTAACCATATCTATAGACATGGGATACATGCATGTGACAGCAGTATACAATGTTATTTCTAGAATCCCCACGGAAAGAAACTTTCAACTGTTTTAGGAAATACTTGGTCCATGCTGTGTGGGTGTGCATGTATGTTTGCATATGATGTTTTTTTCACTAAGACATTCAGCTTCATTTTGAGGGTCCTGGTATTGTGCATGCTTCCTCACTGTCACTGTCATGACTTACTTGGACACTATAGAATTAGGTATTATTACCTGTAGTTTTACTACTATGACAAGTCAAAATGTCTGCTGAGAAAAAAGGCCTATTGCTTACCTTTATCTCTGTGCTTGCGTATGTACAGACAAGCATGTATTATGTTTATATTTGTGTGGGTCAATAATTTTTGTTTTTTGTTCAAGTGTGCCATTGTGTGTGTGCTTGCAAACTTGCACAAATAATTGTGTGTCATGCACGGATCATATACAAGAAGAACTGAGTAAGAGACTCAACCACAAGATGGCGACAACCAATTGCCGTACTGAGAGCTCCAACCAGCTATATGAAGGATAAAGTCTGTACATGTACCACACAACAAAAACTTCAAACTAGTGAAATAAGAATATAAAAAAGATATAGGTGTCTGTCAGTTTTACTATTTATTGATATCATATAATGATACTGATATATAATGAACACAACCTTTTGTTAATGTCCTTTTATACTGATATACAACTTTTATTCTTAGTTCTAAGTTCCTAAACCTTGAATCATTCATACAGTATGTGAGGTTTCTGCAACAACAATGTTCACGAGCTGACAGTGATGTAAAACAGCGATAAAACCCTGCTAACATTTCTGTGGCCTGCAAAGGCAGTGCTGCTACATTCCGGCCTTCTCTGTCTCTTTTTTGTATTTCCCTCAAAGGAAAGGCAATAAATGAGTAATCAGTTATTTAACTATTTTTCCAAACGTGAAGTAGAGTCAGGAGAAATATCACAGCTTAGAGTAAAAACATGGAGAGACATTAAAGCTGAGTGGGGCAGGATATGGGGTCATATACGTGGTTATGAGTATAATGGATGTGGGATGTTCATTAGTGGACAGCCACTCAGATGCTGCTTACTCTAAAGAGGACTTATGCCATCAGAACACACCTCATTAATGGTACCAGTTGTCCTCCATCCTGTCTAGTTTCCTTTCCTTTCCCCCCTCACTCCTCTCCTCACTTTAGGCTACATGGAAACATGGATGACTTCACAGTGTGGCTCGGCAGTGAGAGAGGGGAAGTCATTAGGGTATTCTGGGTTAACAAGGCGGCAAGCAGGATATGCAGACTTCAGCAGGAGCCTACACCAGCACTGAGGGATGGCACTCATGCAGAGTAAACTTCCTCAGCCGTATGGCTTCCAATATATCACAATTTTTAACCGAGTTGGACAGTTAGAGCATGATGTAGTCTGATCCACATCCAGGGGAATAAACCTCCAAAAGCTGCATTGATCTGCACTTTGTTTGTTGTGCAAATGTCTGTGTATTACTTGTGACAGGCTAACTTAAAATCCCAAAGTCTTTGCTAGTAGTTAAACTCCAACATTAACTTCTACTAATGCTTAGCAACTGTAAGGTGTCAGTTTTATACCTCCAGTCAGTTGTAGAAAGTAAATAAGTACATTTAAAGTACTATACTTATGTGTACTTATTAGTACACATACTATATTAGTTATAGTATTTCCTGCTACTTTATACTTCGACTCCACCACATTTCAAAGTATTTTTTATACTCAACTACATCTAATTGTCAGTTACAGTTCCTAATTACTTACTTACTTATTACCTACATATGACATTGTTATACAGTACACTGAGCTACAATAAATTAAATACTTCTGATACTTCTTCGATTTCAACATTAAAATGCTACTTACACATTCATATAAATATCAATAATCAAATAATACATATTTTATATATATATTCAATGAGGCACTAGAAACACTACAGCTTTTGTCCACAGGGGCCACCAGAATCAACACAAAATTAAAGTTAGTTATAGAGACTTTAATAGAAGCATATTGATTAGACCAGTTTTGAGTAAATATATGAGTGTTTTTCTTCATTTACTTGTTTAAATTGTGGTATTACTACTTTTACTTCTCTGCCTTTTTTAACATTTTGACCACTACAGGTCACAGCAGAACCAGCCACCATCGACAGCCCCTTATAAAGTTGTTATGGCAAAAGTTTTAGCAAATAATTGTCTATTTACACATCCAGCAGACACAGAGAAGGATTAGCATTTATTTGGAGATGTCTTTCTGGCTACCTGACAAATAAATCCAATTAGTACTTTCCTTTTAGCTATATTCTGTGTTTCCACCCACGCCTGCTGGAAATATCTGTGTCTCTAGCTAAAGCAAAACAAGGCACTAAAGACGTTAGGCTCTTAAGAGCTAAGGTGAACTGTAGAGTCGGGTGGTTGTGGGTTTGTCAGTACAAGTGACCCTTTTCACATTAGACATTTGAGCCATTGTTTATAGAAATGTGTCTAAAAAAATCTAAATCCTTCTTTCACCAATGCATTGAGAACAAATTTCAGCACAATGATGATCTTTATTACATTTTCTCTCCAGTTTCCATACTTGTTCTTCTTCTCACCTTCTTTGTGCACTTACTCCCACTCTGTCTCTTTTAAGGCCACTATAGACTAAACTGTGACCTACTGGAGACTGTCTCTAATTACTTTGTACTACAGTCACTATAGTCAGGCAAACACCCCTGTCATCGGTGGGACTTCACCAGCCAACACTGTCAAGAGGATCCTTTCACTGTGTGTGGCATCGGTTCATCCTGTAGATATAGACATATTGGCACCTCTTGTTCATTCATCTTGTTCATCTTCCTCTGAAATTATTTTCATTGGCACAGACAGACACAGTTTCTGTTTGTTTCTTTCTCCACCTCTTCATCCTTCCACAATTTCTTATGTCAGCCACGGTTTTTGAGTATGACTTGCTGTAAATCCTTCCTTTTTATTTATTTTATCCTTCCCGTTTATTTCTCTCACATATAGATACAGTACATACAAACACATCCTGGTGCTGACTATAGATCATCCTTCCACAAGCCAGGCAAATGTACACATGTACTATATATGGGCTCCATTTGTTCTCCAGTTCTGTCAGCAGTTTTATGACCATGCTGTCTCAGTCTCACCACTACAGGGGACACACACTCAGCCCGTCGTGGTGATGGAAGGACCATTGCTAGACAAAACAAAGAGAAGGAACAGGGACATGTACACATACAGCTAATTTACTGCTGACAGGATATTAATAACTTTCTCTCAGAGGACCTTTGGTTTTGTAGGTTTCCTCTCTTTATTACAGAATGCAACAACAATGTTTATTTAAGCATTTGACCACATCATTTGACTTCTTTTGGTCACTGTCTTAAACTTGAAATGTGTGAGGTTGATCAGTCAGTTTTTCTTGGAAGAGAAAACCTTTTAGCTTTTCAAAAGTCTTTTAAAAGAGGTGTAAAAAAAAAAAAGAAAGAAGCAGATATATATATAGCACATATATATATAACATATACTGTATGTAAGACTCCATGAGGGTAAAACCAGATGTAATGTCGTACCCGTATAAACTATGTTTTTACAGTTTTATGTTGCTAAATGGTGAACATATGAACCAAAAACTGGACAGAGGAGGAGCTTTATTGTCCACAAATGTAAAATATGTTAGTACAAATTCCTCAAACATAACACAAAAAAATCAGCATCTATTTACCAGACAGGGTGGATGCTAAATGTAATGAAGCATATGTATGTGTATATTGCATTATCCCAATAGTTTCTTCACGCCAAAGTATGTGTGTGTGTATGTGCGTGTGTGTGTGTGTGTCTGTGTGCGTGTGTGTCTGTGTCTGTG
>NW_023339740.1:19034057-19037171 GCF_004916995.1 Morone saxatilis | reverse complement strand
TCACGCCAAAGTATGTGTGTGTGTGTGTATGTGCGTGTGTGTGTGTGTGTCTGTGTGCGTGTGTGTCTGTGTCTGTGTAGGAAGAGGACCTAACTGGCTTCTGGCCGCCATGTAGTATAAAATGTTAAAAGTGGTCTCCCATGGTGTAATTGGCATGGAGTGGAGGATAGTTTTAGCTGGCTGCCACGCCACAGACAGGCAGGCCAGCAGATAGACAAATAGTAAGTCTAATGGGCTATTTGGTGGACATGGAGAGAGAAAGACACACAGAGAGGAGTGGAGAGGAAAGGAGAGTAGAGGAGAGGAGAGATGAGAGGGCATGAGGAGGCCAAGAGAGGAGAGGGAAGGTCTGTAAGGGGGAATTGGAAACATATGCAGTGGTCTGACTGCTGGTCTTCCCCCCTTCTGCCTCATCCAGACAACCACACACAACAAAGACGGGAGATGGGCCAGAAATGGTGTGAGGCTGAGTGCGAAGGTGATGATACATGGGCAGCGTTTTGTACCCGACTGGCAGTATTTTATGGAAGAAAGATGGCAACTCGCAAATGCTAAACAAATGCAGATGACACAGTGGGCCGTAGTGTATGAAAGAATAACTGGGATTTATTTTTGGGAGGGGGGGGCATTGTGTATTGTGTAAATGTTTTTCAAGTATGGTATGGTATGTATATTTTGTTGTACAGAATAAAACCACACAAAACTAAATAAGTATTGTAGAAGAATAATAGCTATTGCAAGATGTGTTACAAAATATTCTTTTAGACATCTATTACACGTTCACAGATTGCCTTTCCTTTTAAGCAGGCTGAGATGACAACTAATGTCTTTGGATTCATCAGCTGTAACTAATTAATTTGGTAAGTTTGCCACATTACAAAAATGAAGCTCTTGGCTGTTGTTTGTCAAAATGTGCTCTGCATGCCGATGTGGATACCATGTCTTTGTCCTCCACCAAAGATGGTTCCCTAAAGAAAGACACACCAGACTAGACTGTGTGTCTTTGTTGCTGAGAGTGGTGAGTCAAAGGTATTTCTCTACAACAATAATCTAACCGCAGCTAAGTATGAAAATAACACATCACATTTTGATCAAGTTAGATCACAAGTCATCATCTCAGGCACACAATATGGTAAACATGCCTCAGACAGCCACGTTAGAAACTAGGTAGGAAAATTCAGATTCTACTGACAGTGAAGGGAGTCTTTCAGTTAAACCTTTAACAATGTCATATCAATATTGTAAGCCTTTAGCTTAGAACTGAAACCTCTGGGATTTGGGGCTGTGAAGTAGTTCATCCGGCAGTAATGTAATTTCATTTCATTTCAGTCATCAGATATTGTTAGCCTTTAACAGGTGTTTTTAAATGTCACAATTGACATTTAAGAATATTTTAATATTTCAGACCTCACATTCAGGTTGAAGCCAAACATTTTTTCAAATTAGTCACTTAGAAATCATTAACAGGATTCATTCATTATTCAACAATTTAGCATTTCTGATATGTGGCACAACAAATTATAAAAATCCTCAACCAGGTAGTTTTTATTTTAATTTTTCTTTAAGACAATGTCTTGGTGGTTATGTACAGTATGTTATTGTTTCAGACTATTGGATGTGATCTAACTTTTAAAGAGCATCTAATTGTTATAGATATGTACATTTTATATTTTAATAAATAAGTTCTGCTGTTATAACCTGTTGCTAGTTTAAATTGTAGCACTAAATTAACATGAACTATTGAATAATTTGTTCAAATATTAAGTATTTACAAAACCCTCTGAATAAACACATTTTTTAAGAAAGTAGTCAGATTCTAAAAGCAATATAAAACCAGTTATTTATAAACCCTAATCTGCAGCTCATGCACAGCACTACACATTAACTGAATTTTAAATGCTGACCCAGTCAACCCAGTTCTCTACACAGGAAAATGCATTTATTCATTTACTTATTTAATAAAATAAGAAAATGCTTATTTTAGACTGACCACAGGACCACAGATCTTTCTTAACTGATAAAACTGTCATCTTTAAGACCTCTTCAAATTAAAACTATCCCCGGACTCCACTATCATACCAGGTCATGCATACTCTGTGCCACTGGGTTAATGAGATAATGTGCGATTCTATGCAAAGCTTCATACAATGTTTGATTTATTAAATGTGGAAACATGAGCCCTTCTTTGTCTCCAAACAATTTCAAAGTTTGAAATCGTCATGTCTGTAAAGACTTCCTGATGCAAATAAATTATGTAAATCTTATTGCGAGAACAGAAACACACATTTCACATTTGTATGTTGTATTTTTTAAGCAATTAACTTCCAGTTTTATTCCATATTATAACCAGCTGTGGTAGTCCTTGCAATACTGGATGAATTATGTGCCTAAGTCATGCATACAAATCAGAAAATACACAAAGAACATATGTTTTTTTTTTCACTATGAGTGATTAGTTGACTGCAGTTGCAACTACTCGCTCACAGTGATAATTTCATGCAGCAGGTGTGGCTCATTGCAACAGCCACTCAGTAGATTACCATTGTGTGTTTGTTTGTGGCTGGTGAGAGAAAGAAAAAACCTGCCAGCTCTTTGCATATTTTACCAGCATTTGGTCAGTGACTGATGTTAATCTTGTGCCCTGATCACAAGATTCGTACCATTCTTTCACTGCTTTCCTGTAAAGTTTAGAAGTAATTTTTGAATTTTAATGACCAACAGCCCAGTTACCATCTGGAATAGAATCAAATGTGGTTCCTTTGTACCACTGAATCACAGCATTCATGTAAATTATTGTGGCATTTTTCTTGCTTCACTACAGTAAAACTGAACCAATGATAAATTATTCATGTATGCTTAAGTAAAAATAATGCCAATGTGTGTATGTGTGTATGTTTACAAGCATGTCTGCATAAATGTAGCAGCTTGCAAGTTGCCCACCTGTGTGCTGCTTTTACTTATGCGTGTGCACACAGTATGTGCACTTGCACAAGTGTGTGGCTGGAGTGCGTGCAGTGATTAAAGTCAAGGTCCGCAGCGAGAGAGTGAAAGAGTGTATGTATCATCAGTGCGGTGATGGTGGCGGTGGTTTAAGAAGGAGGAGGAGGAGGAGGA
>NW_023339740.1:19033372-19033957 GCF_004916995.1 Morone saxatilis | reverse complement strand
GGAGGAGGAGGAGGAAGGGGGGAAGGGGGGAGAGGGGGCTCATTAACCAGTGCGAGATTGGAGCCTCAGTGGCTTGCTCGCATTCAACCACACTCGGCCTTTGATGAGGGTTGGATCCTCAAGCTCAATCAGTCCCACATGAGTCCAACTGAGAGGGAGAGGGAGACAGAGAGGCCAGAAAGACTGGGAGAGGGAGACAGAGGGGGTGGTAGAGATGGAGAGACTGAAAGAGGGATGGAAGACAGGAAAGGAGTAAAGAGACAGGAAACGGTATGGTATAGAACAGGAGGAGCGGAGGAGGAGTGACAGCCCAAGGGGAAGAAAAGAGCAATAAAGGAAGCTAACGTCAGGATATGGCTAAATGGGTGCTCACAAAGAGCCACAGAGAACTGGTTTTGGGACTTTTCCTTTTGAAAAACAAACTACTGTCCGGAGTAAAATTGTTTTTATAATACAAAAATATTTGAGTGGATACATGAGTCATTGTGAGGGAGGATTCATGAAAGGAAAACATACAGAGAAGTTTGTGACTGTACATATATTTGCATCACCCATAACAACATTACTGTGGACTGGATGTTTGCA
>NW_023339740.1:19029823-19033340 GCF_004916995.1 Morone saxatilis | reverse complement strand
ATCTCAGTTTTTTCCTGTGTGTTACTTATTTGTGCATTAGTCTGTGAGTTTAACTCTTTTATTTGATTGAATCTGTGTGTAGAAAACTTTTCTTGAGTCTGGTCTCTGCATGTGTGTTCATGCATAATTGTGTAGCATGTATGCATACTCTTTCATGTTGTGTTTAATGCCTCACCATATGTGTGTATATGTGTACAGATACATGTGTGTGAATGGCCGTCAAGACCACTCAATGCACTGCTTAAAGGTTCAGTGTGTAACATTTAGGAGGATCTATTGGCAGAAATAGGATATAGTATTTATAACTATGTTTTTATTAGTGTATAATCACCTGGAAATGAGTTATGTTTTTGGTACCTTAGAATGACACGTTTTTATCAACGGGGGAGTGAGTTGCCTCCGTGGAGTCTGCCATGTTTCTACAGTAGCCCAGAACGGACAAACCAAACATTGGCTCTAGATAAGACCGTAAGCATTTTGTGCAGCAACCGTAGTTTCTCCTTTACGCTTGGAAGAGGACAGTGAAGTGAGCCAGCTGTGATCTGCTACTACACCACTAGATGCCACTAAATCCTACACACCGGTCCTTTAAAGGTCCTTTAAAAAATTTATAGACTCCCACTCAATCATCACTCAGTAACCAACTAAAAGTGGGTGGCTTTGTCTGTATCTGCAGAGACCCTGCCCTCTGCCTGTATTTTCTTATTTTTCTGTATTCAGAATGTTTCTGGGCATCAACTTTGGGCAGTAATCCACAGCCAATAACAGTGTGCACAGTGTGAGGGCAGGACTCGTAGCAACCAGGTGCCAGATCCAAGCAAGTATCCAAGAGGAGCCAATGAGCCGGGAGGAAGGGCCAACTTTGAATCTTGGGTTTACAAACCGCAACTGACAAATACAACTCATTCTGCCTTTAACTTACACAATGGGCAAAACTCAAGTCAGTTATGAAACACATTCACCATTTTGACAACGCATACTGTACATCGCCTAAAAAACATGCCACAAATACAGAAATGCTGCAGTTGCACACAAAATATGCACCAGGGGACCAATAAACTGAAGAACATGCTAGTATTGAGGTAGTGATAGGCTAATGCTGGATATATGACCAATATCTCAACAAGTCTTCCAAATTAAACAATGACATGGACCGTGTGTTTGTGCCCTCGAAAACAACAAATAGGAGCGTCAGTAGACTAGAAAGGGGCAAAATGCAGTCCATTTACCATTAGGAAAAAGTCATGTCTTGGGTTTAACTGACTAGTTCGTGGACCTTTGTTGTCATGGTTACAAAAATAAACACTTGGTTAAATTAAAGTTTGGGATTTTCCAGTTAAAACAAAGCAGCATTGACTGTAAGTTGGAAATAGGAAATAAACAGTCTCCTGCGATAAAGTCTTATATCTGATGGAGAACGTCATCAGACATCCTCCTTTGCCCCCATCTTCGTTACTGTGGTGACTAGAGGCCTTTGTCACTTGAATGTAAACATATGTCGTTTTAGAGCACTTGCTGAAACGTCTTATGGTGTCATTTTTCTTGGGAGGACAGTCTCCAATATCGCTAATAATATCATTATCATAGAATCCGAATGTTGAAACCAAAATAAACATTGTCAGCTCATTTTATAATATCAATGACAGTTGTTGACATTAGCAAATCCCAAGTCTGGAAACTTCTGTTATTTAACTAACCATGAAAGTTCATTCTTGACCTTGTAAATGGTCGTATGACAAAACAAACCCCAGTTAGGGACTCAGTATGCTTCAAAGACAGTGTTGGTTGGATTGTTGGACGTCCAACGTCAGCATTGGGGGAGCAAACATTCAAAACTATTGGATGTTTTCAAAAAACAGATAGCATAACAAAAAGTAAGCAGAGTTTGAATGTCTCTCTCAAGCTCATTTCATTCTTCACATAACTACTTCTGTCACTTTCTGTGTGAACAAATGAGTATCCCCATTTGTGCAATTCATCACATTAAGGCTACATGACACATGGTTCTTGGAGAGAGATCAATGCCACCATGAGGAGGATTTGATGGCTGATCTTCCCCCCCCGCCTTCGACTGTGGCCCTTCTGAACATCTACAAACACTTTTACCTTCAAACGTGGTTGAACAACACATATGATCTAGTTTGTCTAGCATATACTAGCTTTTTCCTGAGCTTTCAACCATATCACACAGCCTTCATCGGAGAGAAGAAAAACTCCATCCAACAAGTTCTCCAAATTAAACTAATATTTTGTTTGCCTGTGCCCTTTGAATAACACACAGATACGTTTTATGACCAGTCAGGACAGGGTTGTGATTGTTTTGTTAGACTAAAGCAGTGTTTTCATATTTACTTGTGTTTTCTGTATTTGCAACACCTTTCTGTTTGCCACGTATGTGTTTTCAAAGTTTCTCAATTTGCTAATGTTTGGTTTTCTGTCTCTTATCAAAATAATGAAAATGTGTGTGTGCTTATAAGTAGGAGAACGAGTGAGATAGTGTGTGTGCACTCGTGTGTATATATGAGTGTGTGGCTGATTGGGTGACTGGCGTGTGGCATGGCGTCACTGCCGTGGATGAATGTGGCAGCATTTAGTGGTTCTCCTGAAGCTCAGGTCTCTCTCTCTCTTTTCCTTTCTCCTTTGCTCTCTCAACACCACATCAGCACCAGAGGGCCGCAGGATCATTACCCAATTACTGTGTCTCTAGCAGAGGCAGGATTAAACTTACCGCCCCATCTGCCTCCTTCCTTCTCTTCTCTTATCTAAGGCGTTCTGCAGGAACCAATTAATGGCAGCAGTCATGAGGATTAGCAATTAGCAAGTGTTTAACTAAATCAAAACATGTCCCTCTCACTGCTCCACTGCTAGTTAGTCGTCCTGCCAGTGGATGTAAACATTGACTTACCTAATGAAAGGCCATTAAGCTAGCTGAATTATTTTGTCTGGTTGAGACAAACTGTGATAGATGAGCTGATAAGACATTAAATCAACATGAAACAAGCTCATTCCAAGTGAGAGAACATCTGTTTTATATGATGTCCTGCTTCTGTAAGGGCATAGATGATAGCAGCAGAGATGTAATTGCATCCATGATATAAAACGGGATGATGTTATCTGGATGATAACCTAAAGGCTGGATGTAACTCTATACTCTCCAGTTATATCCCCTCTACCACTTGGCAGATGTATAGAATTGAGGTTACTTTACTGGTTTCCTTAATTGGTGCCAGTTTCCATTTTCATTTCCAAAAATTACAGTGGCATAATGTTCTGTTCATTCTGCATGTGTATGTGTGTGTGTTAGAGAGAGAGAGATTGAGAGAGACATAAATAGAGAGAGAAAGAGAGGGGGAGGGGGTGAAAAAGAAAAACAGAGATAGAGGGAGCTGAGAGACACTCTGCTGTGCTGCATTTGTAAACGTATGCAGTAACTCTATGATGACTGTTTGTGCTTTGTTCTGTTTATGTGTGTATAATGAGTCATCAGTGATTGGCCAAGTTGATGTGGTCAGCGATG
>NW_023339740.1:19029296-19029723 GCF_004916995.1 Morone saxatilis | reverse complement strand
GGGGGGCTGGTCAGAGCACAAGAGCACATCATTCCTCCAATTGTAGGAGTAAATTACACAAAAATACACAAAACTCACCACAGTTGAGTACAAAAGCCACCGTGACGGAGGAGCAGAAAAAAGAATACTTTAGATTTGGATAAACACACGTGCAGGGGCTGCAGGAAAAGTAAACAAGGCAAAGAAATTTTTGGCTGGGACGAATGCATCACTGGAGACGGTGAATATGAGAAGGGGGAGGTAAAACTGCATTAAATTATAAGTGTGCCATTTTGAAGGGAAGGCCTATTAGAATCAGAGTGTGATCTGGTATATAAGGGAACATGTAATTGCTGCTCACTATTCAAACATTAGCTCATTGTGTGTTATAATGTTTTAGTCCTGAAAAGCAACTGTTAATCGAATGTCTTCAGGTTTCTCTCTCTCT
>NW_023339740.1:19014219-19029271 GCF_004916995.1 Morone saxatilis | reverse complement strand
GCTGGTGGCAGTTTCCGCCATGTTCAATTATCAAATATCTACAGTGGCATAATTGTTGCTGGTGGGTCTTCTGCATGTGTATGTGTGTGTGTGTAGAGAGCCGCCGACGGGATTGGAGAGACATAAAGTGAAGAGAGAAAGGACGGGGGAGGGGTGAAATAACAACAGTGAGTAGGGAGCATGGAGACACTTTAGCCTGTTTGCTTTGTTTTTCTGCTTTTAATTTATTCTCAGTACTACCTATGAATGACGGGTGTGTTGGTGTGTTTTGTTTATGTGTTTTTATGTTACGTGTGACTTGGGCCAGGTTGATGTTGGTCCAGGCGATGTGGACGGGCAGATTGGGAGGAGCCACGTTTAACTAGAGTGTGGTCAATGGAAAAGCAAACGTCCTGGCGTGTGCAGGGAGGAGGGGGGCTGAGTGGAGGGGGGGTGTGGAGTGTTTTATTGTGAGGGTAAATAACACGAAAAATACACAGAAACTGCACCACAGTTGAGTACACAAAGCCACCGTGGACCGGAGAGCCAGAAAAGAAGAATCACTTTAGAGTTTTGGAGTTAGAAACCAGAGCGGTCAAGCTGCAGGAAATAAGGGGGAAGGACAAGGGCAGAAGGAGAATTTTTGGGGAGCGAGGATGCATGCACTGGGGGACGGTGATTATATGAGGAAGGGGGAGAGGTAAGAGAGCGGGGTGATCTTAGGAGAGTGAAGTGGTGCCATTCCTGGTTGAGGAGGGAAGGCGCTGATAATGAGATCAGAGTGGGTCATGGGTAATGATAAAGGGAGAAGCATAGATTTGTAGGGTCACTAGTTCGAAATCATTAGCTCATTGTGTGGGTGGATAGAGATGTTTTAGGCCCGGAAGAACAACTGGTTTAATCGGGAAGGTGGGTCTTTGACCGAGGTTTTTCTCTCCGTGCTCTCTCTCTCTCTCTCTTGCTCTCTCTCTCGTCTCTTCGTCTCTCACGACACACACACAAACACACACACTGGGAGGGGCCGATCAGGGAGGATAGACTGCCCTGCGACTACACCCACTGTGACCTATTATTCAGCAGCTCTTCCCTGTAAATGTGATAATTATATGCTTGCCCATTCACAGAACAGCACAAATATACAAACCATGCTGCTTCTGTTTATTCTCCCTGTAATTCCTCCTTTATTTCCTCCAACACTTAGTTAATCCATTATGAACCAACATTGTTACACCATTAAGCTGTTTCCTATGTGCACTATTATATGGTGGCTTGTGAGCGGTAACATTTACTTTTTTTTCAAAATGCAAAAGACAGTGAAATAAAGAATATGAAGCTGTTAGGAAATGTAATTCTTACAAAAATATACTTAGTTGGGATATGTGCATCTGGTCTTGCGTGTTGATCAATGTGTGTGTTCAAGTATGCATAGCACGCTTGTGTGAGGGTGTAGGTGCATGTGTGCGAGCATTCATGTGTGTCTCAATGTGTGTGTGAGCGTGTTTGTGCGTGTGTGCTGGCAGGCCAAAGCGCCATTGTGAAGCGGCGACCACAGGGCCTCCTTCTCCCCCAACCCGCCACAACAAAGAGCAATTAAACGCCGCTGCCTTGCCAGCTGAGGAGCCAACCGCCAGCCACACTTCCACAAACAGGCAGATCTGTTTAAAACCAAAAGGGAGAAGCAATAAAAGCCAACCTACCGAGAGCAACCCCCTCCAATCCCCTTCTGTTGATTCAAACCAGAAGGTGACTGGCTGGCTTCACCCTATCACTCACTATCACCGTTCAGGCCGCATTACCATCAGATGTGCAGTTTTACATGCAAAACTTGCAATGACCGTGCAAGGATGTATTACACATGGTTAGTGTGTATCGACTACACAGACGAGGAGGTTAAAATTCAACACAATCAGCAAGTGAGGAACTTTGATAGGATGTGTTGAAACATAATAAGGCTACTGTGATCACACAGCTTCATTCAAAACTTTAGTTTTGTGTGTATTACAGGGCTTCAAGATAGAAAAAAATGAGAGCTTAGATGTGCAGTGTTCTTCAGGGTTTGTTGCTGTATGTCTTTTTCAATGACAGGCTAGTTCTCTTCAGGATGCGTACATGGAATTGCACTGTGTTTGTTTGACCTGCCAAAGATCCTTTTAAGGATTAAAGCCTTTTCTTCACCACATTAAAACAGTGGAAATGGTAGCACATAGCTTACCAGCTCATTTCATTCTCTCATTTTTTGGCGTCAGTCTTTGCCAGGCACCTACTACTGACTGCACATACTGTCTGTGTTTTGCATAAGTGTACTGTATTTGTTTTTACTTCAAATGTTGCATTGGTGCAAGTAGTATTCAGATATTACTGCTAAAGGTAGCGATACCACAGTGTAAAAATACTCAATTACTAGCCATGCATTCAAAATTTTACTTAAGTATAAGTACAATATTATCAGCTAAACACAGTTAACAATAAAGTGTTATATTATTGTATTAGATCATTATTACTGATGCATTAATGTGTATACACGTATTTTGATGTTTACCATAGTTAAACCTATAGCACTGCATCATATTTTATAGACTCATTGAAAGTTTTGTATGTAAAATCTTAATCTGGTAACTGGTGACTATCTTTCGGACAATGTAAAAAGAAAAAACATTTCCTTCTTGAATGTGATTGTGAGTTAAAATCATCAAGTAAATTACAAGTACCTCAAAATTACACTCACTGTTGTACATGTTGTACATGTTGTACATGGGTAAATGCTTTTCATCTTTTTTTCCCTAAAACATCAAAGTTAACAACATGTACATAGAGATGAATTAATCAATAAATACATGAAAATAAAGAAAGAAAGAAAGACACAAAAAATGCGGCTTAAATACTTCTCAGTGGGGCTACTGGCCTTCTTTGTCACGTTTTCATAAAACTTCAGTCATTCAGACATACAAGTCTTTGATGGACTATTCTGGCTTTTTTTTTTTCGCACCGATTTTTTTGTTGTCTTATTCCTCTGTGACCCCAGCAGAGGGCAGGAGCGCAGGAACCTGCCATGAAGCAGCTGTGAGCCTGTCCTGGCCCTGGCCTAGCCCAGCCCACCATAGCCCGGCTCGGCCTGAGTTCAGCGTGGGCCGCATCGCGGTGTCTCTGGTCAGGCAGCCTGGAGCCCTTGGGCGCTGGCAAGGGGTGCGGGCGTCCGGGAGGGGCCCCCTCAAAAGCCATCTACGAGGGGCCACACCCACACGGCCATTACGGTGGAGGCTGTTCTGGGCTTCTCCCGAGGCCGCCCGCCTTCCATTTTTAGAGCAGCAACAGAGTAGACCACATGCTGTGGCTTCAGGCAAGTTGGGGGAAGGAAGGTTTCTTCTTTATTTTCAGTCAAAGCGCCATGGGCTTTGGGAGAATTTCTACATTTGCACTCAGTAGATTCAGTCAGTGTGGAGAAATTGCTCACCTCTTAGACTGAATTAAAAAAAACCTCTTCACTCCATCTTGCTTCCTGAAGTTCTGTCCCAGCTTTTGTTCAGCAACAGGACACTTTTCACTCATAAGAAATTAAAATGGCACATCCCAGCACCTTTAATCAGTCTGTTTTAGTCGTGTGGTTTGGTGTTTCTCCCAATCATAAAAGACTAAATGAACTGAAAGTATTACATTTAGTTCCAAGATCTCTTGAAATATGTGAAGTTTAGTTGATTCAGTCCTGCACAGTCTCAGTGTTTTTCAGGAGAGTGTGTGGGTGAAGCGTTGGGTGGTCTAAAGGAGAGAAGACTTGAGCTTCCTCTTGCAAACATATGGTGCGGCTTGGCCTTTTTGTTTTGATTTTAGGGGTTTTAGGTTATAAGTAATAAAGTCCCCTTTAGGTACGGCCTGCTTATTTTACCTACCTATAATGTCATTCTATTTCTGTATTGTATGCCCTGCCCATTCCTCTCACCGTTTCTATGAGTCCTTACAGCCTTTTTCCAGCTTCAGCTTGCTGCACATTCAAACTCTGGACCTTTTGCAACTATCAAGCACCAGTTATGACAGTTTTGAACCCGCTTTAATCCACAACCCCTCCATTTCCAACCCAGTTATGAGCCCCCTCTCTTTTCCTGATCAGTATCACCAGGACGTCCCCACATCAGTCTCCTCTCCAAAAGAGGAAACACAAGTCAAGAACACTTCACTTCTGTTCCACACAATCACTCAATAGATGGGGACATCTGATACTGTTGGTCACCCGTCTAGAGCATAGAGACGAACGCACTCTTTTGACCCACTTGAAGATGTTATCCCTCTCCTGCAGCGCAATATGTCTCTCATAAATAAACAATCATTCCAGTCCTCCAAACCACATCGTTATGGCACTAAGACATCAAATGTAAAGCTTTGAAAGATCCTCTTTTAGGAGTAAAGGAGAAAGAGAGATGGAGGCTTTGTCTTGTGAGTGGCTGAAGTGGATCTCATGAGGGAGAAAAAGTAATTCTATACAGACAGAAACACTCACAGTTATAGTTACGTTACAGGCCAAGCCTGTAAAAGTATAAGCAGTGGTGGAGGAAGTATTCAGATCCTTCACTTAAGCAAAAATACCAATACAGCAATCTATAAATACTCCAAGAGTCCAAAAGTCCAGCATTAAAAATCCCACTTTACTAAATGTACACAGGTATTATTTGCTAAATGTACATAGAAAAGTGTCTCCTGTGACTAACATATTATTAAATATGACATTATTGGATTGTTAATACTGATGCAACAATGAATAAGCAGCATTTCACTGTTGTAGCTGCTCGGTGTGGAGCAAGTTTTAACTGAACAATTTGGTAGTTTAGTCCAGGGCCCCAGCGTATCACTAGATAAATCCGAGGGCTCGTGAGATAATCAATAAATGGAATAAAAGTTTTTCTATACAACATTTATTGCCAGTTTTTGTACCTTTCTTAAATCTTTGATTTTTTGTGAATAAATTAAGCAGGTATAGAGGAGACGACATGTCTCTTTGGTGGAACTGCTAAAAACAAACATCTGACAAAGTATGCACGTAACTAACTTTTTTTTTGTACAAGCCAAAAAGGTTCGGAACCAATGATTTAGTCTCTAACAAGGCATCTTATTTCAAAAGCCTTAAACATTAATCTCAGAAGCAACTAACTGTAAGCTGTCAGATAAATGTAACAAAAGTACAGTATTTGCCTCTGAAATTTAGTGAAGGAGTATAACGTAGTATGAAATGGAAATACTCAAGTAAAGTAAACCTAATTTACTCAAGTAAAAAGTAACCAAAAGTACCTCAAAATTGTACTTAAGTACACTATGACAGTGCTTGAGTAAATGTACTGAGTTTCTTTCTACTATAGATTATTATTATATTTAAGTATTTAAGTTACATTCAAGTTCTTACATAAGACTGTAGGTTGACATAATTTAAAAAAGTATAAAAGTATAAAAGCATGAACTATTTCTAAGTAAACTGTCATGTCAAAGGGTTTTTATATGCTGACAAAAATTTTAAAATTAATTAATGGACATGACTTCAAAAGCAAGAGGCTTTACCAAATACAGGGTATAATTCTGGTTATTTCAGTGGAATAAGCACGAGAGGGGAGTTCATTAAATGAAATAGAACGGAAGTTACTTCTAGGGTGAGGGGACCAGAGAAGACTGCTGGTGGCACAAACACGACACATGGAACAGATCACACGACGCATGGAGTCGGATTTGCCCGTACGAAATAAAGTAACCCAAAAAAGAAACCTCAATTTACTCCCTTTAAAAAACCCTCCCCTCCTTTTGGCAGGGCTCCACCAAGGAGTAATGAGCTCCCACCCAAACCTCAGCACCAGCTGCTGTCAGGGTCTGGGGGCACTGACTAAATATGTATAAACCAGCAGGGGGAGAGGGGAAGGTGGTGGGCTGCCCTGTGGGGAACAGCTCAGAACCTTCTGACATGACAGTGTTTAAAAAATCAACAAGGTGACAGGTAAAAAATAAACTAATGATCAAAGAGATCAAGAGCTTAACTGATAACTGATAAGTCAAATGAAACGTTTGAAAGCAAACATACATATACAGTTCATGGACTTCTAACTCACACATGAGTTATTTCCGCCCCCCTGGACTCGACCACAGTTGGCTTAATCAACTACAATGAGTATTTATGTAGTGTTTTTTTTTTTTTGCTTATGTGACTTTGCACATGTAGCCCACCAAGCTGAATAATCTTTACGGCGTTTGAGTCTGAACTGTTCTAAACTGGTTACAAACTGAATTACTTTTTTAATACAATAAGAGAAAAGTCTGACTAGCACTTTGTTTGAAGCATACTGAAACTTGTGCTGGGAGGTGCAGTACACCATGTCTGGACTACTTATTTGGTGCACACTGATATGGTATTGAGTGGAAGTTAAGCAATATGCTTCTTTATCCTCCCAAATAAGGCTATATGGAAAAGTTTGTGCACCCCTTGACAAATAACATATTTTGGTGATTTTTTTTCATTGAAAAGATGTCAACGCAGCCTCTCTAGGGTTTGGGACATATAACACAATATTTTCAGCAAACATTCATGCATAGTTACATTTTCTATTATAAACTGAACACAAAAACATTATTGTGGTATGTGCAAAGGTTTGGGCACCTTAAGAGTTCTACAGTCTCAGATTCTTTTTACAAGGTCTCACACCTTCATCAGTTCCTTAGGCCTGAAGCCTGTTAACAATTGCAATTAGGAAGCATCAGCTGGTGCCAATTTCAAAGCTTTACAAATACTGTGACTCTTCAAACCTTATGTGAACACTCACCAACCATGGGTTCCTCTAAGCAGCTGTGTAAGACTGAACATAAAAGTTATTGATGCCCATCAATGTCCACAATGTAGAAGAAGGCTACAAGAAGATAGCAAAGCGTTGTCAGCTTACAGTTACACTTTGTGAAATGTAATTAAGAGATGGCAGTTTAGGAGAACTGTGGAGGTCAAGATGAGATCTGGAAGACCAAGAAAACTCTCGGAGAGAACTGCTCGTATGCCAGTCAGAAAGGAAAATCTAAATGTAAATGCAAAAAACCTGCAGAAAGATTTATCAGACTCAGGTTTTCCACTATACAGAGCTTCTAGCACAAACAAAACCTTCATGGTAGGGTTACAAAGTACTGAGAGTCTAGAGTTAATTTACAAATCACCAAAATATGTTATTTGTCAAGGGGTGCCCAAACTTTTGCTACGTGTATTTTATTTTACAATAAGTAAACAAAAATGTATCAACTCATTTGTATGTTGAAGCAGAAATAAGAAATGGCCTGGAGACAATAAAATAATTAAAATCAAAATGCAAAACACCATCAGGCACTGAAAGTCTAACTATCAACTAAACAGCTATTGAAGTCCACAGGCAGCAAAGGCAGCAGGTACAATAACAGGCTAACAAGAACTGAGTCCACTGTGACTCTGGTGCATGAACGAATAAGGTACAAGCTATCTTCAGCAGCAGCTGAGTAGACTCAGGTTGAGTCCGGTCAAGTATACAGGTTGTAGTACTGAATGGTCTCAGCAGCGAGTGCATACAGCTACAGTAAGCCCCGAGGGGAAATATGTATCAAACATGTATATGTAAACTTTGTCACACAGTATTGATTGAGTTTGAAAACTCTGTTTCGGGTTTATATGACAGGCAGTATGTTTGGTAACATATAAAAGCTGCGTAGGTGGGAGGAGGTGAGAGGCTTGGTCCATATCCGACTTTGTGTGAGTATATATTGTATGACTATTTCCTGGAGGCAGTACATACCAGTGCAGTGCAGTATGAATCAAAATTATCAGTAGAAAAGAATAATGAATTCTGCACTAACTGAATTCCTTCTTCCTCCTTGAGGGCTAGTCCAAGTCACAAGCCTTTAGGGGCAAGTCTTTTAGGAATGCTGAGCATAACAATGACACAACATTTGAAGATTTTCCTTTCAAACCTGTGTTACAGTAATTAAGACTTTAACTAAGACACACAGGTCCAATAAATACATATTTAATAGATCAAATCTTTAGGGGAGTCAAGTCTGAAGTCCTTATGTTTGTGACTAATGTCTGAGCTGTCATGTTACAGCTTTGTCATAAAGTAAAACATTTGTTTCTGTTTCAAAGAAGCAAACATTTTCCACACATTAACCATCAAATCAGTTTATTGGAAATCCTAGTGTGGATAGTACATCACATATAGGACATTTTTTTTCTAATATGCAGTGCAGGTTGCATAAGATATTAAGGATCAAACACATGTCCAATCACGGCACACTGCATGTATGTTACTTCTCAGACAATGTTCAGCGTCCAGTGAAATGCGTAGTACTCCTCAAAGTCCCTCTCATTTCACAAAGTATGTATAAAGAGATATTGAAAGAGACTGTCATTGCGCCATCCTGAGCAATTGCATGCATGACGCCTGTTGGGGTCATTAGGTGGCCGCAGGTCTCCTCGACAGACGGGGAGATTACAGGCCAGATGTCGGCTTGTATACAGCAAGAAGGCGGTGGACTGGGATTTGTTTGGGAGTAGATGGACTTCTGTGTTTCTAGAGCTGATACTTGCATGTGATACCCTGTATGATAAACAGCATATTAAGCATGTTGCATAACATTTGCAAAGCTTTTACAAAGTGGGATGATAACTCATGTTGTTCTGCGAACAGTACAAAATTCTTCATGGGGGAAAACAATTAAAGTCTCCCCACTGCCATGTGGGATTATTTCTGACATGTGTGGTCATTGAGACATCACAGCAAAACGGGAATGAACCAGATATTGCTGGGGGTGGGAATGTCAGACAGAAAGTGTTTTGCTCTTTATAAACAATGTTCAAAGTAATAGCAGCAGGAAACATTTTGCTTCTTTTTTATTTGCATTTATATAGGAAAGGATTACTTTCTCCTCATTGCTATATGTAATTACCACCATGTCTGGTGACTGAATATGTTCTGTCCACTGGTTGAAATGCAGCCTGTTGGTGGTTGAATTAGTCAAAACCGCCAACATGCCCCAAAGTAGAGACAGCCCACTCGAGCCGGGCAGGTCATGTTATTAAAAGCATGTTGTCGCTTTTCATGTCTGATTCCAAAAGGCCTAAGTGACTAACATCTGATGCCATAATCAGCAGCATCAACAGCAGTACAAATGAACATGATATTCACTAGTGCGTTGTATAACCCACCACCCTGTCTCTCCCTCTCTTGCAGTCTTTCTGTCTATACATCACCCTCTTTCTCTCTTCCCCCCCACTTCTCTCGCTCTCTCATTTTCCGTTGACAAGCTCTCTGAATCTTTGACCACACAGCCTGGAAAAATAGCACGGAGTCATGCTGCAAGGCAAGTCTATCCCTGACCCTGATTCCCTCTCACCACATTTCCATCAGCAGCGAAGTAAAACACATCTAATCATTTCAATTTTCCCCCTCCGTCGCAGTATTATTAACATTGTTAATTTTCTGAGGGTTGCAGCCCAGAGGGGAATGTCAAGGGAAATGCATTATGGCGAGATATTCCATTGATCCACCATTATACACACTTACTTGGTGGCTGTAATGGCCTAATGATACCAAGAGGCCAATTTAAAACAAATGTAGAAAACAGAAGGCTATTCACCCCCCAAAAGAAAGATACATTAAAAACCAAGCATGTGATGTCAATGTATAGACATCTGAGGAGTCCCACTGCTTTGTTTCATGCTTGTTTGTCCTGCTGCTGTGCTTTCTGCTGTCTTACCACCAAGACGAATTATCTGGCAAAGCTTTTACTACTATTTCAAGAAAGATGCCTGCTGGATGAACTTAGTACTAAAGTGTACAAAAAGAAGCTACTGGGAGTACCGCATGCCTGCACTGCTTGAATTTCCGACTCAAGTAGGTACTCAGATCAGTTCTAAAATAACTCTCTAATTATATTTTGTAAAATATAAAAAATATTCTGAGATATTTATTGGAAATGGACACCATGATATACAAAGGTTAAGCAGAAAGAATTCAAACTGGACTGTTTTATTTGGAAAAATATAAAATCTAAAATAAATTAAAATTAAAAACAAAACCAAGTGAGATTACATTTTTCTTGTTTTCTATTTAATGTAAGCTGCCACACAGTTGTCCCGGTTCTGAGGCACTGTCCTTTGCAATGGAGGTAATTTCAGCAGTTATGAAGTGTACTTCAACAAAAATACTCAAAATAATTAGTTAACAGTAACACATTTTGTACCAATACTAAAACTGTATTAAAGACCATAGTTTGAAGATGATTATATTTACTTTATTTAGGAAACAGGATACTCAAAACTTCTTGAATGCATCAGTGTTTAATGCTATCTTAACACGAAGCAGCCGTACACAAACTTACAACCGTTCGATTTAATACAGTGTCTACATTAGCAAAATGATGGTATATCAGGACATGTCTAATCAAACTTAACAAACATTCAAAAAAAGCATCACCAGCTTTTGGTACCTGACAGTTTTCAATACCAGTTTTAACAGGAACATTTCATTCGAAACTCCAGCCCTGTATCGTTACCTAATGCATCTGCCTTTGCATGCTTCATCACCTCTAACTTCTTATTCTCTTTCACACACTTGTGCATCCTTGGCACACAAGACAAATAACTTATGGCACTTAAACTCTAAACACCACTTTCCAGTGGTGACAACAGCAAAAGGCAAACTATGTTGAGACAAGGAGTAGACTATCTCCTCTCAGATATAAGCAAACAAACTGCGCACTCACTGCCATCACTTCAATCAACTTGTTACTGGGAGTGGTTTCATTTTCTGTAGAGCTGAGCAACCAGAGGAATCTTTGCCAGCATGAAGCGGCTCGACTATAAGGTTTGCACGGAAATGTTTACCACTGGTGAACATGATGGAGACAGTCTATGTTGGTCTTATTGCTTCCTGCTTTTTTTTTGTTTGTTTGTTTGTTTGTAGTGAATAATTATCTGGGAAGAAAAAGGATAAAAACAATCAAAATGCACAAGAAGTTGATGCCAAGCCTTTGGAATACATTATGACTTCTATAAAAATAAAAAATAAAAAATACTGCAATTAACATTTGTCTTTGTTCTTGATGGTTGTGAAAGATTGTGACAGTCTGGTATATGGCACAATACGGATTACCACAAACAAATATCCTAGACATACACCTATAGCATTTTTATGCCTGTATAGAATGTTGGTAAACGTCTTAAGAGTTGCTTATTCATATTGCCAATGTGAATATATTTTTGTGCTCATGAATCCACGCTTTTGAAGCAGCTGTGGCAGGTGTACCCAAGGTTCAAACAGTCCTAGGAAAAAAAATACTTCATGTTGACAGAAAAAAGAGAGGCTCCTTTCCTTTCAGAGGAAAAAAAAAGTATCCATGTGCATATATAGGACCATCGTCAGCACAACTTGGTCAAAGGATGACCCTGTAAACAAAACATTCACTTTTTGTCATAATTTTTATTCAATCATTTTATTCTTTTTCTTTTCTAGATGTTTTTCTATGATATGGACAAGTTCAGTGTTTGCCATTAAGACCACTCTAACTATTAAAGACACTGATAAAGTCAAAAACAAAGTTGGTAAAGTACTGGTATATCTGGGCTCCCAGCCCTGAGACACAACTTTACCCAGAATTCTCTGGGGGCAAAGGTGCAACATGCTTATTTGAGTTATATGTACCGAAGCATAGAAAGCTATGAATGTTGGGGTTGTTAAAGAGAAAACAAGCTTGCAGCGATTTTTGTTTATTCACATCCCACTTGTTGCATTCAAACAGGCTTGTGCTAATGAGTTACCAACACTACAAAAACCTGGAACTACTAATACATCTGATAGCTGTCATATGGACAATAGCCATCCATAAGAAACATATAATCAGCCCTGGGGAACATAATTGTGCCCACCCAACGCCCCGAGGTTCATCAAGCCTTCAGTGCCTACTGTACGTACCCAAAAATCTAAACCACACAGAGCAGAAAATAGTAAATAGAGCAGAGAAAGCTTTTTGAAGAGGCTGTTAAGAGCTTAACGCATTCTCTAATTATAGATCTCACTTGCAGCCTTTTGAAGAGACCTGTAAATGGGAACACGCCAAAGTTTTAGATTACTACAAGTCTTATAAAAATGAGGAAAAGCAGCCCATTTTGGACCACATCGCAGCAGTATAGGAGGTTTTTTTTCTTACCTCCCCTCTCATTTTACTGAAATGTAAAACATAAAGTACTGATGAACTCTAAGAAGAAAAGGAACAGTTCACTTAAACACTTACACCAGTAACACACCATGTGTCAAATGAGAGGGAAAGAAAAGACTCTAAGAAAGTGTGAAAAGATTGCCACGTATAACACATATATATCGGAGGATTTTGGCACGAGATAGATAGATAGATAGATGACACTTTGCAATCACTGCTACAATCCTGTAGGAGTGTGTGACAGTGTCAACTTCTGCATATAGCAACCTTTGTTCTTCTACTCACACCCCTTCTGGAATAAGAAAATAAAGCGATGAAGGTCAGTTGGAGAGCAGACTGCCAAATATAGCCGCTGTGTTCATGTGAGGGCCAGACTCTCCAGAACGACAAGCCCAGCTCTGACCATGCCCTGTAATTGAGGAGAAAATAAGGACAGAAATTATATGTTTATTTTTGACAACAATTTTAATCTTCTGTGCTCTCCTTCAGAAATCGAGACGCCCACAAAAAGGCGCTGAATCTGTCTCACTCAGACTGAAAGTTGAGTTTTTGTCTTTTTCAACCAATAAAAGAAATTCTAAAATTAACGCAATATACCTGACAGACAGGCTGGATTACAATAAAATATAATAAATGTATCTTCACTGTTTAAACCCTGCACAGTTTAATAAAATCACTAAATGCAGATTTATTTATCCAAATACTCAAATTAGTATATTCTTTTTAAAAATAATAGTTTTCTATGAAAAGCTTTTTTCTCATGTGATCATGGTGACACTGGAGCTACATTGTATTGGAACAAATGAAGTTGTTTAAAATAAATACATTTAATGAACAGATTTTTCATGTAGCTTACATAAACTTGCTTGTTGCTACTATGATGTGTATGAATATATTTGAAATGTAAATGTATGATAAGATATCTGTCAGGCAATAATATAAATAAAAAAAGTAAAACTTTGTTGGGGTTTGTAATCCTGCAATGTTGAAGGTAATTATTTTGTATTTAGAATAAAAGAGAAATAATTCTTTGGAGTACTGATAAACCTAAAGTTTTACAATGAGTCAATATGGAGTTATAAGATTCTTGTCCTCATTTTAAATTAGTTTAACATGCTAAGAGAGAGACCACTGACATTAGCTTACATGCATGCAGAAGTTTTGGGGATACAACTTTAAAATTGGTAAGTCAGCTAAATGCACATTTTCACATTTTCTTCTGAAAGATGTTTATCCCAGAAAATCAATAATGACAGAAAGTTAAAAAAAAAAAAAAAACACTTCGCAACCGTCTTTGGCAAGACTTTATATTCTTACATTTTCAAACTTTTCTGTCAGCTCTCCTCTTTAATTTCTTCCTCTTTTTTTATCAAACGTCTTATTGAGGACCCCACTCTCCACCCTCCACCTCCCCACCCACCCCCGTGAAGTCGCCTGTTTGAATTCATTTTATTTGATGCGATAATCTCTTCTTTATTTTATTTAATGACTTGATCCTTTTCTTCTTCGCCTGTCTCTGTAGTTCAGTCCCTTTAACCATCACAGTTAATGTCTAAAAAGGCAGTTAACTGCATTTAAGAATATTGGAAACAGAGAGAGGGTTGAAACCAGAATAATAAAATCTCGGATGGAAACCACAGACTCGGTCAGCTTAATTTTTTTGATTTATGTGGCGCAGGCCGAGGCTACATGTCCTATTGTTATTTTTCCTCTCTCACAGGAAAACGGCAGAGCGCTTTAGTCTGTTTTCACTTCTTATTTACAGTAATGTGTCTAATAGCGGCAGTACAAATTTACAGCGTGCTCTTGATGGAGAAATCCAGGCTTGATCATTCTCTTGTGAGATGATCCTAACTGTTTTCCCCTCAGACTCCACTGGACTAATCCCAGTGGAAAAAATAATGCCAGTGAAATTGAAATAATGTCCGCATGGTGATTGATGAGTAACCCATTCATGCATTTATCTTGAAAAATGATTCAACACTCTCCGTTTTGGTGGGGGGTGGGATGTCCCTCTTTCTATCCACCAATCTCCGTGCATGCTCCTCCATCTCTGGTTTTTTTATTGCCTCTTAGCGAGTCTTCAAAGAGCCCAGAGCCTGTAATTAGGGGGCGGGCTCCCCGTGCCTCAAAACACTTCCCCGCGTTAGTGCCCAACTTCTCCCAAACTGTCCCGGGACTCAGAGCTTCTCCCACTCCCCTCAGCTTCCTTAGGATTTTGTTTCTCAGGGATGGCCGCATCTATTCTGGAGGTAGGGAATGTAATTGTAAGTACATTTTTTTTCCCTTCTTCTTATTTCTCTTTCATACTTACTTAACTGTTGTTGTGTCAATGCTGTAGAACCTCCAGCGAGAGTTTATATTAAAGTCCTGCAGTTGTGAGCTGGAGTTAGGAAGGTATTTGGCGTATGAAGAAAGATATATGGCTGACTGTAAATGTGAGACACAGCAGGATAATGAACATTATAATGCGCACTAATGAGAAGAGATCTCAGGTCTTAATGGTGGGTGATTTTAAGCAACTTAAGGGTGAGCTGCTGAGTGAGACTGGCTCACTACCATGAAACTTTACAACTCACGTCTTAGCCTCTGTTTCATCTGTGCATGAGTCTACATTTACATTTCCTCTTTGAATACTAATTCTATATCCAAGAGCAAACTCAAAATTACAACTTGATAGCAGTTTATCTCAGATGGCTATGGGAGCTTGTTCAGTGGATGGAGCAGGAAGTCAGGAGGACAGCAGGCATTGAAGGAGTTATCAAAAGTCTGTGATGAAACATTATTAACCTGAAAACTGGGCCAACCCCCAGGGCTTGTTGGAGGAGAAGAAGATAACCATTATTCACCTCTGAATGGAAAAACCTCTGTCTATGTCTTAAAG
>NW_023339740.1:19002758-19014199 GCF_004916995.1 Morone saxatilis | reverse complement strand
AGCCAAGAACTATAGACGAGGATTGAATTGAGATATAGTGCGCCTGGGCTGAAAGAGACAACTTATTATTTCCCATAGGATTATCACAATAGCCTCATGATACCACAGCATAATATTTAAAGTACAATAACATCAGTAAAATTACATATTGTAGAAACGCTGTAAAGTTCTATAGAGATATTATAGGAATATAATAGTAATTTGTCATTGGTTATATCCATGTGTACAGGGTGTTGCAGTAATAGAAAGACAGACATCTGATATGTTGTTAGTTACCTGCCACATGGAAAAGGGAAATGCAAGAAAAGGGAGTGTTACACATTCCTTTGGTAGTGGGTTTCAGTCAGATATGCCCAAGAATCAATTAAAAAGTGGAAAATGATTTGTTCTCTCAAAGATTTTGAAGGTTTATATGGAATGACATGTCATAAATTGACAATCAATATGATGATAAACAAAGACAACAGTAGGATACATACAGTACGAACTGTAATAAAATTAAACAGAACAATGGTGAGATTGTTGTGACACAACGTACCATTAGTTTGTCTTCAATGCCATGGTGACCATCATAGAAAAAAGCCCGCTTGGCAAGATATCTGTGTTTGCTATAACTGAGAAACAGAGTCAATGTTACAGCACTCATGATTACACAATGTCAGTCTCTGCATGCTTGCCTGCGAAGACAAAACTTTACAGCAAACACGAATGCAAAATTAAGAATAGCTTGTAGATAGCGGTTTAAGTGAAACAAAAGAGCAAAAGGGAATTCCTTCTTTGCTGAGCAGTGCAGAACCTTCACAAGCATAAACATTCACTGCTAGAAATTACCCTGACCACTTTGAAAACGGAGAGAGCAGAAAAAGCCAGCGGTGGCAGTCAGACATAAGTTTTTTATTAGAGTTGACACTGACAGAAGCAGCAGCAGCAAGCAGCCATTTCCTGCAGACAGACAGTCTCATTTTCTCCCCTGTCTCCTCCCCAGGAAGACGCACGCTATGGCTCCAGTCCTCTGGCTATGTTAACTGCTACCTGTAACAAGTTCGGCAGCACAAGCCCCGTCAGGGATTCAGCTACACCCGGAAAGACCGGCAGCACTACTCCAGTAAAGAAGCCCTACAACATGACCTCTGACCTTCAGACAGCTAAGAACGGGCGGACCGCAGACGGCAGTGGCCTGGCGGACTCCTACACTGGCTCCTTCACCACAGCTGGAGGAGGAGGCGGCGGGCTGCTTACCCCCACTGGAAGCCCCCCTCCTTCAGCCGGAGGCTACACTACAGAATATAACCCTTTCTCCCACTCCTTCCAGACCTCTGTCTCCCAGGATCCGTCTCTTTTAGTGTCCAAGGCCCACGCTACGGCTGACTGCCTCACCAGTGTCTATACCTCGCTGGATATGACACACCCCTATGGCTCCTGGTATAAAGCTGGTATCCACCCTGGCATTACTGCTGCTCCAGCTACTGCGACGTCCTTCTGGTGGGATGTCCACCCCAACTCCAACTGGCTGTCAGCAACCCAGCCCCAGACGGACGGAGGTCTCCAGGCCTCCCTGCAGCCTGTAGCACCCCAGGCCTCCCTTAGCCCACAGCTGCCCAGTTACAGCACCGACTTTACGCCACTTAACCCAGCTCCTTATTCTTCTGTGGGGCTGGGGTCCTCCTCACACCTCCTCCAGCCCTCCCAACACATGCTGCCCCAGGACATGTACAAGCCAAAGCCTGTGCCAAGTGCAGGGCTGATTGAAAGTCCCATGGGCCTAAAGCCTGGTAGGGGCTCAGGGGGCTACAGTGGAGGGGGTGCGCCCACCAGGTCCTCATGTGACTGCCCCAACTGCCAGGAACTGGAGAGGCTGGGGGCCTCGGCTGCATCCCTGAGAAAGAAGCCGGTCCACAGCTGCCACATCCCAGGCTGTGGGAAGGTCTATGGCAAGGCCTCCCACCTCAAAGCCCACCTGCGCTGGCACACTGGCGAGCGGCCCTTTGTTTGCAACTGGCTGTTCTGCGGGAAGCGTTTCACCCGCTCGGACGAACTGGAGAGGCACGTGCGCACCCACACGCGTGAGAAGAAGTTCACCTGTCTACTGTGCAACAAGCGTTTCACACGCAGCGACCACCTCTCAAAGCACCAGAAGACCCATGCGGACTCTGCAATGCAGGGGAAAGCTGTAGCTGTGGAGGGAGAAACAGATCCTAGGAGCGAAGAGAACACAGAGCTCAACACCAGCGCTGTACCCACCAATCCTGTCGCTGACCAAATCACCAATGGAGATGAGAAGACTGGCACACCTAATGGAGTGGAGAGCAGCAGTGGACTGTTGGAGATCTGACTTCATTAAGTCTTCTATCCAGTGGGTTTGTTGTAATGGTGAAAATATCACCTTTTAAATAAAAAAAGACAGTATTTTGTTTCAAGACATACAAAGGATGTCGGACCATGTTTGAAAAGACTTGATAATGATAAATGACTGAACATGTTGCAGGTAGCAATCACTTCATTTTCTCTGGACCACACACACACACACACACAAGCCTGCAAACATACACCAGTGCACAAATGTATGCAGACATACACAAATACACACACAAGTATGAGCAACTAAGTTAGGATGTACATGGACACACATACGCACATGTGAAAATACACGTGTACAGAAATGAGCAGTATACATGCTTGCGCACGCACATAGAGAAGTTTGCCTACACGCACACACACACACACACACACATACAAGTAAACACACTCATGCACACATTCAGCCTTACACATTTTCTGCCTTTCAAATGAGACAAACCACTGGGGAAATTTAATCTGCAAAAGCAGAAGGAAAAGAGCTCTGAAGCCGCAAAAGGAAAGTAGTTTTAGAAGGAGACTTATGGTTAGGATGGTGGAGTTGATGGAGCATTGCATGCCTAGAGAAAAATCTGATTTACAGCTGTACTTTGATACTTATTCATTATTCTTGAAACAATCAATGGACAGTCTTACTTACTGCTTCTTGATGCCAAAGACATGTTGATGTAAAGGGTTTTTCATTTCACTTTTGTTTGCTGTTTGCTTCTTACTATGTCTAATTTAATTTCATATTTACATAAATAATCTAATTTATGTCTTAAATTATACACAAGGAATATTATCTTGCACACTGCAGGAAATATAATGCCTGACATAACGCAAGATGGTTGAAACTGGCCAAAAAGAAAATAAAATGCATTAAATTAAGATTTTTTTTATTTATTAGCTATTACGTGGAGTTTTGGGGTTTATGTTTTTAAAGATTTATTTATAGATCTTGAATTTAGATGTGTGCCTAAACTATTTCTATATAATCTTTTAATTGTGAAATCTTCCACACCTGGCAAAGTTATGATTAATAAGGGCTTCTCCTTGTTTGTACATACTATATATTTACAACAATATATAGATATTGTTAGGTGTGTTATTTTTCTACTTTTTTTATGTATTTTCTATATTTTGTGTAACTTTCCACGATGAGAAAGATCTCTATGATGCATCAGTTAAAAGAAACATAAACATAAGAGCTGAATTTATTGCTCATGGTAGAACTGAACTACCACTGTGTGCTGATCTGTTGTGAAATGAGTGTATAAGATACTGTAAATAGCGATAAAGCATTAAAACCACGTAAAGGCAAACATGTTGTAAAAGTTGTGGAGTGGAATCATGACAATTTTGGTGCTTTTAAGAGTAAAGAAATTTCAAAAGCATTTTCTTCACTGGTGTTATTCGTATGCAAAAGGTGCTTTAAGATGCAAAAAAAAAATGAAAAGCAGTTGTTTCTTCAGCATGAAGCTCACTCCTCCGCACTTCATCACTCACTGTCGTTCTCTTCATATCTTACTATATTTCCACCTAACCATGGCCAACCAAATACTTTCATTATCTTTTGCAGCACAAACAAAGCAGTCCACTGAAGTGAAGTCTTAACTCCACACAATGACCCCCTTTCAGAGAGCCACTGTAGTTACACTCAAGACAATTACTCCACTCTCCAGCTTGAGAGGGGTAATTACCGAGAGCGATGCTCCAGCAGAGTCAGTAGAGAGGAGAATAGAGGATTAGGACAGGGGAGCTGTGGTTGTATTGTTTATTGAGGGAGGCGGTCAAACAAAGGAGGCCAATTAAAGCAGGATGCAGGATGAAAAACGTGATGTGGAGATTCGTACGCAGAGGAGAAGCTCGGCTGACCATCGAGCATATTTTACAGTCCGTCGAAAGGCTCTGTGCTGTAGAGGACTTTGTCCTAAGGTTGTGCAAGAGTTGAAGTCATGACAAGTGGCACTTGTGTGTCGTTCTGTCATTCATCATTCAGGCTATATTGCAGACTAATAAAAATACTTGAGGTGGGAGGACACTGCATTAAAAGAGAGATAGCCTCAGGGAAGACTAAATTAAGCCTACAACAGATGTGTTGAGTGCCAGACAAAGACTTATTTAAAGAGTGAATCTATATAACATGTTAATAAACATAGTGGTTAACAGGTGAAATAGATTTTAAAGATGTTAAACAATTTCAGACATATGTTAAAATCCTTATCCCCAGTATGATTGTAAAGTACATAATTCCACCAGTCTGAAAAAGGAAAACAAACACTTTTTTCTAAATAAAAGTAAGTAGTTTCATCACAGAGGTGAAGACCTGTACAGCTGGAACCCCCCTGAAGCTACTGACTCTCCTGTTGTAACATTTACACTTCCCAGGCTGCATGGTTCCAATTTAGGGCTTCTAATGAGCTGTAGTTGAGGTCAATTTATATAAAACGTCCCAGGGCCGACTCTGTCATCAGGGACCGACATGTTTATGGTGGTCTGAAGTGGGCGCACGGTCGAGTCCACAACATAAAAGGCAAACAGGGGGAATGGGGAATGGGTAGGGTGTGTCAGGCCAGCGGGTGAGGGTGGGGGGTTAGGAAGATGGTCAGTGGCTTTTAAAACCTCTGCTGCTACTGGTATTTTCTGCCTTTTTAAAATACACTCCCTCAGTGGTGGTGGCATACTGTAGCCTTAACTTTATTTTTACTTCTTTTATTTAGAAAGCCAGGAAACATTAAGTGTTGCTTCAAATAAGGTCATAAAAAGAAAAATATACATGGAGTGACACATAGGGGCAAAAGAAGAAGCTGGACAATCTGTTCCATATGGTTTGCCCACACGTGCCCCTGTACTCCTTTTACAGAATCAAATCACTGCATTACATAGAGTTGTTAGGACTAAAAAGGTTATTCCAGAGGATCCCAGACACACCTGTTAAAGCCATCACACAGCCCATTTCCGACCAAACTAACACGAAGAAGCAATTTAAAAACATTCACTCAGGCAGTGTTTAGTTTAGCCATAAGACTTGATGAGTTACATAAACGTTTGCTTAATGAATTACAGCAGGGAGTTTCAGCGGTTTGAAATGAAAGAACAACTCATCGTGATGTGTTGAACAAAATGCTAATGAATCTCCTTTTCCTGCTATTATCTGGACCTAATAGAATAGTCAGGTAAAACAATGGACTGTGCTCTGACATAGCCACAGGCATGGGTGAACTACTTAAACCATTCCAATGCGTGCAGGGCAGGGGGGGTTTGTGGGAGGCATAAAGAAGGGACAAAAGCACAGGTGTCTGCAGGTGTGACTGGGTCTCTGTGGCAGAGTGGGGGGAGAAAGGGAAAAGAATGTCAGCACACCCAGAGGCTCAGCAGTCAGGCCATAAGTAAAAACAAGATAAGGCTTTTTGGCAAAGGGGAAAGGTAAACTGACCTGCGTGAACCATAACATGACCTTAAGAACAGAAGAGGTCAGGCTACATAAAACAGGGGTTGAAGAGGAGAACACAACAGATAAAAGAGGGCAAGAGGTAAAAAGGTCATCCTATCTTGCAGATGTACTGTATGTCTATTTTGCTTCTCATTTTAAGCCCTCATTAACATTTGTCAGGAATGGAAGCAGCATGTTAAAAAACGGCACAACAGATGTGTCTCGGTGATTAAGTGCTTTTCTTTGTTCATGCCGTAAATTCAGTACACACTGTAGTAACATGAGTTCAGATGATGCAACAATCACATATCTTGCAGCACTACTTCCTTTCTCTCCTCTCTGAATCATTATCACATTGGTGGTGTAGGTTCGACCACCATCTCACTTTTGACAAAGCCAGCAGCCGTCCATGTGCCTTGCATCATCACTCTTGGAGTGCTTTTCATATTTTCAACTCTAACCGTACAAAGTCACAGTCTTTTCTAGCCCAGAACTGTCTTTAAAGTTTAAAGGGAGTCCTCCCTTGCTGCCCAATGCACCAAATGCGGCACTAAATGAGGCCATTTTGTTTATAGGAACTGTGGGAGGGTTGTGGGTGACTCTGTGCCCCTTTAAAAAGATAATATGCTTCCCATTTAATGGCCTCCGGATGACAAATTGCTTCCAGGGGAAAATTAAGTTACGAAAATTGCATGTGTGACACGTAAAGACATATCCACTCTACTTAGGATGTTTGACATCCATAATTCAATTATACGCAGCAGTAGGTGCAGTTAGGAGTTTTTTGAATAACCACATTTGCCCATAAGGCATGAATAAAGTACATTCTTTTGCTCTTTATCAGTGATCACAAGTATTTCTCATCACGTAACATTAATGTACATTTACTTGATGAATTATTCATTTTACTTCCAGATTTCAGATTTAAGTTTACTTGAGGGGACCTTTAGTGAGAGCACATACACTAAAGCTGGCATAGTTTACTTCATTTTGGCCACCATGCAAAGTTTTTTTTCACTGACAAGAGGAATAGCTCTATATCGTTTTTGGACATGGTTGGAAAAGCACCAATTATAACCTAATACCCTTACAAATATCTAGAGCGCCCATAAACTGTTCTTTCCTTTTGAAAATGCTTACTATCTTCATGGTATGGTATTCTGACTAACATACAGCCCAAACCATTCTTGTTTGCTTTTTTTTTTTTTTAAGTTTCAAGCCACTAAATGCTTCCTTGGAACATTTTAAGTGAAGGGATTTGAGAGAGACAGTGCAGAAAAGGGGTTGTGGATATATAAAAACACAAAATCCTCAGGAGAAAAGGTAGAGAAAACACAATCAGGGAGACCTGCCACTAAAAGTACAGCGGTAAGTGAGAAATGAGAAGGCGGCCAAATAGCAAATGAATCTGGATTTGGATCAACTGAATGAGGAAACTGAAGAAGGAAAAAGAGTCAGGGAGGAAGGAGGGAGAAGAGAGAGAGAGACAGTAAGACAGACAGACAGAGAGAGAGAGTCAAAATGCAGAAAGAGAGCTGAGTGATTTGGGTTGGAAGCGGGGAACAGGGAGCCAGGGTTGGCAGGGTTTTGGTGGAGGAGTGTGGTGGTTCAGAAGTCCTCCAGCGCGAGGCGCCAGTGTGTCCGGCGGGGGCCCTGACCATGAGCTGCCTCACCCCCCGAGAGCCACGGCCACAAACCCCCTCTCCCCCTTCACCACCAGCACCGCCACCCATCCAACCCAAAACCCACTGGCAGGCAGCGCTTCACTGAAGCTGCTGCTGCTGCTGCATGTTTATTTAATATTCTGAAGAAATTGAAATATCTTTGTGGGTTAACACACATACATACACAATTACATATCACTCACCCGCACACACATACATACTCGCACACATACGTTCACACACATTACCACCACAATATATAAATAAATAAAGTAGAGTAATAACGTTCTCTTGATCTGTGGCCAAGAATAGAGTTGGAGAAAATCTTTTTCAAATAGTGTTTTCAGAAGCGTAGAGGGAGGAGCGTGAATGTCTGACACTGCATGTTGCCTGAGCAGGCGGCATGTCTCAGACTGACTCCCACAGAGGAGAGAGAGCATTACCAAAGTGGTTGACAAACAAGAAATAGTTCCCATGAGACAGGAGCAGAGTAACTGAAAATGTTTTTTTTAATATATTATATTTAAATTTGCTGCTAGATTTAAAATGTTGGTTTCCACCATACAGGGATTCATTTCACATGTTAAGCATATGAGCAACTCTGAGTGTGTGGTCTGTGAATGAGAACATGTATATGAGGCGTTTGTGAAGTGTTAAATGAACAAAAGTGCATGCCAGCCTTTTCCCGTGTGTGTGTGTATTCATGCATGAGTGCACACACACACACATATCCACAATGAGTCTCTGATCATTACAAAGCAATTCCTTCAGACAGAAATCCCTTAAACAGCCTTGGTTTTTGGGCTTCATGCTATCCCCCTTCTGTCTCCTCTCTCCTCAATAGCCACCAACCACTGCTGCTGCCAAAAATAACACAGGAGCGCCACTCGAACCCGCGCCTCACCACAGCACAGCTTGGCCGCAAGAGAGGGATCAAAACACACACAAAAAAGGAAACACATCATATTGTGGAAGGAGGGTAAAAGAGCATTCATACAGCTCCATGCTTGAAGATATCTACTGATGATTTTGGCAACCAAAGAACCACACACACTAATGCGCCAGGCCAAGACAGGGAAAAGGAAAGTGTGTGGATGTGTGTGTCTATGTGTGCATACATTTTGGATGTACTGTAAATTCTAAGACGGCATTCATTTCTGATCTCATTCAGTCACTGATTTAACCACAAGCTCAATAAAAACACTTATATTATCACGTGATAGGTCAATAAATTAGGGCTTTCAGCTGACAAATTAAGGCTCTGTGAACAAAGCGAATTAACGCTGAAAGTATGAATAATGAGTAGGAGGGGTATACTCTGGTCACAGATAAATCATGGTGCTTTGATTGTAGGTTTGGGAGTTCAAATGGGAGACAACTTTACTCATTGTCATGGCCGGTTCACTTTGTGTTGCACTTGGCAAAATGTGCTTATCCACACTGACACACTGATGCCAGTGAATGAAGCCATCAGAGTGCAACCTCTATTTCAACGGTGGCCAGCAGGGGTTTACGAGCAAACCATCACGAGATTAATTGTCCAGCCACAGAAATAAAGGAAATGATGGAAAGGTGGAAAATGTACTGAAATATTTTATGGAAGTGCTGCTACATTAGTTGGGCAGGAGGTACTGAACGTGTGGGTCCGAAGGATTTTAAGGGTCTGCATGACTTCTCCGGGTATTCACCAAGGCAAAGGGATCCAAGCTAAGCAAAGAAACTTCACCAAAATTAGAGTTGTCCTTCTGCGGTCTTATTCTATAATTAATTGCATTACCATCACTTTTTGCTTGCCTAGATTATAAATAATTATTTTTATTTTATTCAAGCTTTATTTAGCCAGAAAAGAGTTCTCATTTTGAATGGTGCCTTGGATACAGAACATACATATAATAAACACAAAACAGATATAATAAAAAAAAATTATAAAAGAAATATGGTAAGAATAAAAACAACAAACATCAAATGTCATAAAAATGCATAGTGCTAAAAAGTACAACTCCTCACATAACATATAACAAAGGGTAAAGGCTGCATAGGCCTATTGTCAATTCAACAGATTCTTAGTTGTTTATTTATATTTCAGTGTTGCATTTTGATTTGTAGGAAATTCACTGTTGATTATATATATTTCATTTTTGTACTTTTAATTGTTTTTATTTAATTGTAGTATAGGAATATCTTATAATTATAATAATAATTTTGATGTGATTTTTTCACGTAAAGCTACATGTACCTTTGTTTTGAAAGGTGCTGTATCCATAAAGTTTGTTGTTATTATTTATTTTTTTGCTTGTTTGTCTATATATTGTTAAGTCCTGTTTATTTATGCTGTGTTTGTACATTGGGGGCAAAAATTCCTTGTATGTGTGCACATAGCTGACCAATAAAGTGATTCTGATTTATTATAGAGGGGTTTATCTTTTTCTGAGTGCATGCCACAGACAGTCTGGGTCCAAACACTTTAGTCACTCTTAACAAACTAGTAAAATCTTATGTGCTTCTGTGTTGGTCTTGAGTTGAGCTGACAGGTGCCAGACAACCCAAAGTACTAACAAAGCCCCGACAGAGAGGCTTGTCGGATGGGCAGATCAGTGACTAGCTGTCGCCCTCTTGTGGTTGATTGCAGTCGTAACAAAGTACTGCCCCCTGGGAGGCAGAATGCATTATAAGTGGTCAGGCAAAACAAAGGCTCTCTCGGTAAATACTTGCTCACATGCAGAACCAAACGCGGTAGAAACAACTAACATTTACTCAGGTACAGTTGGCACTGGCACTTACTTGAGTACCGTACTTACATTTTCTGGTACTTTTTCCATCCACTGCAGTTGTCTCACAGCTGCAGTGTGAAGACTTCAGCTAACAGCTAGCTGCAAAAAAAATAACGTCACACTCATAAAGTACGCACGTTTTTATTTTTGTTTTTTGCTTTAAATGCAGCATTAACCTTTTTAGACATTTTCCTTTTGGTACTGTGTTACGTTAAATAAGTTTATTTTACTGTTCTAAGGGTCAGTCCATGCTTTATGCTCAATGTTAAAAGGACAGCTTGTACTCTTTGGTTGACTCTTTCCACATTGTGAGAGTGGTAAACGTTTTCTCCCCATGTTTAACGTAAGTAACTAATTCACCTGTTTCTCTACAACCGTCCATGAGGTCGCTGTCTGTGTGCTACAACCGCGTCGGGGTCTTCCGCTGCGCAAAACGAACGAACCCAAAGCGTCCGCGGACCAATCAGAAGTCGAGTTTCTCGGGGATCCGTCCCACGTCATATCTGTGCTGCGCTTTCTGTCGGAGCTAAACTCCGGACAGGGGGGAGCGGGTGGGCTTCGTTCGTGTACTGTTCACATGTTGTCGCTTCATTATCTGTCCGGGGGGGGTGAACACCGTCAAATGAAAGCAAGTGTCCGCTTTGGTGGGGGGGATTAAGCATCCGAAACCGATCGGCTCTGTCTGCGTGAAATAGGGAATGAACGACGAGACAGCATCGGACAGCTGGAAGAGAAACTCCGGGTGCTCCAGGTGAAGAGGCTATGTTAGCATAGCACAGTGGGAGGGAGGGGGTTCTGACCATTTAGACCCTTTTATTGTTAAAAAATAAAACATCTGCAACAATAAACCTAGTGGCTCTGACTAACACATCGACATTTTGTCAGCTAGCTTCAAAATAAAGTGCCAGAAGTGAGACTGGAAGAGAGATACAGGTACCGACATTAGTTTAGTGTTGTTAACTTCCACCTAGGCATGTGTGGAGCATGTTTGGTTATTAAGCTATTAGCACAGTAATAAGAATAAATGTATATGGAAGTTCATAATAGTCTGTTAATAGTGTACACAGTTCCCTGTAGATGTACATGCACAACCCAGTAATTTGTTCTGGTTTTAGTTTAAGTGTTTTTGTTATTTTGCCTGCCCTCATTGATATAAATGGAGGTGGACAAAATAATAGGGTCAATACTGTCGTTATAGCACAATACTATTCAGCAGCACCACAAGCAGAAGCCTCC
>NW_023339740.1:18995232-19002692 GCF_004916995.1 Morone saxatilis | reverse complement strand
ATTATAATCTTCATGAAGGTAGGAGTTATTGCTTGACTGTTGTATTACAGTACTAACTACTACTGTCTAATAAACTGGCATCACAGTGTATATGCTGGTTACTTTCAGAGTAAGTTTTAGAGATTTGAACAAGCTGGACATCGTTTCTAGAAAGACTCATGGACAATTTTCAGAGCACCGTTAATGCAGTTCATTCCTGTCACTTTATAGCTGTCATCCGTTAAAAGCAATAAAAGGCTGTCATAGCAAAGAAAAGGACAAAAACACATTCCTCAATTAATCATGCAAATACCTATAAAATGTTTCTTAAAAGTTATGAATAACACAAATAAATTCATGAACAGTGCCTCAACAGTCCTTCTCATGCTGGGTTTTTCTGTTGTTTAGTATTGAGCAAATGCTGGCTGTGAATCCCGGAAAGACGCCCATCAGTCTGCTGCAGGAATATGGAACGCGGATAGGCAAGACCCCAGTGTATGACCTGCTGAAGGCTGAGGGACAGGCTCACCAGCCCAACTTCACGTTCCGCGTCTCCGTCGGAGAGATCAGCTGCACCGGCCAAGGGCCCAGCAAGAAGGCAGCCAAGCACAAAGCAGCCGAGGCTGCTCTGAAGATGCTCAAGGGAGGCCTTGGAGGTCCCGCCGGAGTTGGTGTTGGAGTAGACGGTTTTATTGGGGTTGACGTGTCTACTGATGGAGACGGGTCAGTTTCTTGTTTAATTGTTTTCTTTACACAGGCTCTAAAGTTAAAATCAAACATGACTCAGTTAATGTCAGCATGCCAAAGCGTTTTGAGACGGAGATCTGTGTGGTTTCATTACTTCCTCTTCTGTTTTTGTTTTATCTCATCTTCTGCACAGCTCCCAGTCAGAGATGAAGACCTCCGGCAGTTCTCAGCAGTCTGAATGTAACCCTGTAGGAGCTCTGCAGGTGAATAAGCAAAAATAACTACTGTAGTTTAAGGTTTTGTGTTGACTTGTGTTTTCATTGTTCAGTCGGTCCTTTCCAGTAGTATAGTTTATAGTTGCATGCCTTTTCGATTTTATAAGTATTCACCTCTTCTTTGGCAGGAATTGGTGGTGCAGAAAGGATGGCGTTTGCCAGAGTACACAGTCACCCAGGAGTCCGGTCCAGCACACCGCAAAGAATTCACCATGACGTGCAGAGTCGAGAGATTTGTTGAAATTGGTATAAGGAATAACTTTATTAAGATTTTATTGTGTGTATTTGCAGCTTTTGTCTCTTTTTTGCAATATTTAATGAATTAACATGGCAAATGTAAACTGTCTTTATAAATGGCATGCAGAAAACTAATTGAATGTCATATGTGAACATCATATGTGCTGCATGTTAGGTGCTGAGTAATTTCTGACCTTCACTAACCTATACTAGCAACACCTGAATTGCAAGTGCATAGACAGGTCTCTGGCACAGCTTACAGGCCTCTGATAGACTGAAATATTAATTTTAACAAGATTTAGATTAGGCTAGTTAAATTAGAGCACATATCAAGCAAACTCTTTGTGTGATTCTGTTTATCAAAGTCTAAATGAATAAATATTCAAGTCAAACTTGTTATCAATCTGCGGTCATGGCTTGTTCCACATTACTCAATATTACTCAGTCTCCTTCTCCGCTCTAGGCAGTGGAACCTCCAAAAAGCTAGCCAAGAGGAACGCTGCAGCTAAGATGTTATCGCGCATACATGATGTTCCCGTGGACCTGAGGACCAGCAACGACGCTGACACAGAGGAGGACACATTCAACATGGTGAAAAACAAACAGAAATAAACTTCCTCTGTGCACTAGCCTATAAAGATCCTGCATGTTAAATTATTTGACACATCACGGGAAGGGGTGCACAACGTTACAGAACCTGTAACTAAAACCCAATCACTTACCACATCCCCAGTTACGTTCCTTAAAATCATGCAAATGTTGTTTGCGTTACATAGTATGTAATTACGTCTGCCATTTACAGTTGTTTGTCCTTCAAATGTTATGCGGAAAACCTTAAGTTGTGCACCCCATTACCTCATTTCTTGCTTGTAAATCTTGCTGAGCGATAATAATAATGTTTATTCAATTACCATTATCTCCTCTGCACACACAGCACATGGGGAGCAGAGCTGAGTCAGGCAAAAGTAAAGGCTTCAGCTGCACGTGGGACTCCCTGCGTAACTCTGCTGGAGAGAAGATCCTCCAGCTCCGCAGCCACCCTCTGGGCATGCCCTCCGACTCCAACTTCTGCTCTTTGCTGAGCGACCTGTCTGTGGAGCAGCGCTTTGACGTCAGTTACCTGGACCTAGGTCAGTTCACAAGCGATAGTATTAAGAAACTGACTTTCATTTCTGTTTAGCACCACGTTCTGACTACAGCAGGAGCTTAGGTTTAACACTGAAAGGTTAAAAAGAAATGTGCAGTCAACCGACATCACTGGCTATATACATAAAGAGCTGCATTTTAGTTAGGAACATGTAAATATAATGAATGAGTTGGGGCTGACACTGTATACAATAAACCTCTGACTGCTTTCACATCTGCTTTACACCATCTGCACGAGCCAAGACCTTCACAGCATTATTGTTACAGCATTGTTGTTTGATGGCAGCATACCAAAAAAAAACAAATGGCATGTTGTGTGGTTTCTATTACTGTCACCAGATATGGAGGAAGTAGCCCACAGCTGCGTGTTGTCACGGTTTTATCTGTGGACAGCACTTCACAAACGGACCAGAACTTTAAGCTTTTTTTTTTTGTGTGGCACGTTTCGACTAATGTAGTGCTGAATTTACTAGTTGAATTAGTGATATTTATTTGTTATTTGTACTGGAAGTTGTCGAGGAGCCAGCACCCAGTGAGTTTGCGATACACAGTTACGTTCATATGATTTATCTAATAAACATAGATTCATACATATTTATTTTATTTGGACACACAGAACAGACAGCTAGCGGATTGTGAGGAACATTTTTATTGGAATAAAGTGGCTGACTGCACCTTTAAGTGACACTTAATCTGAAGCTAACTAGTCTGATATCCCCACATCCCAGAAAATAGTGGCTACTTATAGCTGGAAGTGAGTGTAAATCTGCTCCTTCTTGTCAAAATTAAGGTAATTCGCTCTAATCATTTGAATGTCTTTTCAGCCATATATCGCTACACATTATTTTGTTGTTTGAACACTTAAAACTCTAAGATCGTAACTGAAGTATGGCTGGTATCTGGGTTACTTTAAGCATGTAAATCACAGAGACATTTATGGTAAGAGTATGAAAAAGGGTCGTAACTGTTAAATCCTTCATCAGATTTATAATGGAGATAGAAATGCCTGTGAAATTGACTATAATGCAGAGTGAAAGACATCATCTACATCCACGATGGTGGAAATATCTGTTTTATATTAAAATTCTGCTGTTTGAAGCAAACAGAAACAAAGTAATTGTTTAAAAAAATAAAACATTCTTGTTCTTTTCTTGTTTCAGAGGAGCGCAGTCTGAGCGGCCTTTGCCAGTGTCTAGTGGAGCTGTCCACGCAGCCAATCACAGTGTGCCACGGCTTTGCTCCGAGCATAGACGCTGCTCGAGCCAATGCAGCCCACAATGCACTGCAGTACCTCAAAATCATGGCTGGAGGGAAGTGATCAAGTCATCTGCCTCCTCACAGACTCAAACTCATCACGCCAGGATACATTTCCACTTTGGATGAAGGAGGCACTTTTGTGATGAGTTCAAATAACATGAATTACCTCAAATTTGGAGAAGGAGACTTTTTCTGTCCTTAAATGAACCCCCTGGAGCCCTTTTTTTTTGTTGGGTTGATTTCCTTTCTTTGCCAAAGAAGATTTAGTTGCCCAAAACCTCCCATACCCCTCTCCAAGACATTTTATTTTAAAATGCATTTTCAATACGTTCAGTGTTTGTTTGCTCAGCATCCATATGCAGCACTGTATTTTCCTCAAATCTAAAGTTTTACAAGTCTTTATCTGAAATTATGAATGGTACTCTTGCTGTGAGTTCCCAAATAACTGAAGACAAATGCAAATACAACAAAAAGTACAAAAGTTCAAAGTGGTTTGTAGAAATTGGACTATGGAATCGCCAATTATTGGTGCTTTTGTTTAATCCCCATTCCCATGGATGAACGTAAGAAAAGAATTTTCAGCCGTGTGCCGAAACGTGGAGAGAAAAGGACTCTGCTGAATAAGATATCAGAGGAAAACAATTTTAAAGACTGCCCTGTTTTCAGATGAGCCTGATGAAATTATATTGAAAATGTGGCTTTTGTTGTATGTTAATCTGAACCCTAAAAGCTCAAACTGTTAGTCTCTGTGATGTATTTAATGTTTGGCCTTAAAGATTTACATTTTTGTAATTTTTCTTTTTTTAAAACTCAGTTTAAGATTACCGTCAGTTGAAACTCACCATGTTATCTTTGTTTAACATTATGAACTTAAATAAAGTTTAAAAGTAATTGTGAAACTCTTAAGCGTAGTAGAAATCAAGAGAAGAATCAGTAGACTCAGATGGCTTAAATCAATATGAATTGTCCTTCTAATGTGTTTAATTTTGCCCCTTTAGAGACTTTGTTGCTAGAGCTGGGCTTCTGTTGATGCAGCACGATTATGAGAACACTAAGAGAGTGTGAAAATACAGTGTGAGTCATTTCTGTCTATTTAAATGTGATGATTAAAGAAAAAAATTACAAAAAACATTACATTTAAAATTGACTTATTGGTCCCATTTACTCCTGAATTTTAAAACATTGTTAAGTGTAATTATCAGAGCTTAAAAAATGTGCATTTTTTTCTATTTTTTATTGTTCTTCTTTTAGCACTCAGCCCCAGAAGCTCTAGGAATGCATTTCAGAGTAAAACAGATACAAAGTTTGTGATTAGGGGGAAAAGTACTATGAGTCTTCTGATAAAGCATTGTTTTCCTTATAATAACATATTAACAATGTTAAAACCCACCTTTGACTTTCAATAACAGACCAGACAAGCAAAGCTGCCACATATTTTATGTGGTGTTTCAATGTTATCAATATTCCCAATATTGTTTTGTTTATAATGCAAGTTTTTTTTTTTTTTGTCTATGTCTATGATTCCTGTAATTGATGACGTTGATTCTCCAGATCATATCCTCCAACTATCTGTTGTGACTCGGTGTATGATTTTATTATCACCCACTTTACTGTATTTGCATATTGGTTGATACACTGCCTTGCACTCATCTGAAAAGTATTGAAAGTAGTACAGTTTGCACTACTTGAAAAGATACTGTCCTTTGCACAATGCAAGCTGACCAACTTTCTGTACATCTACTCCCACTGGTTTACAGTACAGTGTGTTAGACCTCATTATCTGAATAGGCAGATCTGCATATTGTTTTCTTATTATTAAAAAAAGGAACTTAGCTTCTCATTTTTAGTGAATTTTAGGTGCTGAGACCATTGACATCAATGCTGATGACTATAAGTTTGACTGTGGTAGTTGAACAAGTTGCCCAGTTTTAGAAAAACATTTAACTTTAATGTGAGCTCCATGTGAAATTGACTGTTTCCAATAAAGCATTTTTGTAAACAACTGCCAACTGTTGTTGTAACAACCTGCACATGCTCTAAACTCCCTGTTGAATTAACATTGTAATAAAATACAGTCCACACAGTATTTCATCAAGACCTTTGAACAGTTTTATGTTTACGTATTCACAATATTCTGTATTCAGTGTGAGCACTGAGGAGAAACTGAGTGCTTTGCATATCTGGAACTTTATTACTGCTTCAGTGTACGTCCTCATGTGACCAAGACTCTTACAGTACCATGACATCTTAATCTGTTGGGCCTGTTTGACTGGCGGCCTTTACTTGGAAGCGCTTTTCAAATCCACAGTGCAGGAAAAGGTCCACAGGCAGTAAAACACTACTTAGAACGTTGTTTACAATGGAGTTCCTGGTTTTCTGTCATCTGCGTGTGTTAAATGAGGAGCTGCCTTCTTCGTCTGCGTAGCCGCTGCTGTCTGACTGCATGCTGTCGCCCCGCACCACTTCACCTACACAGGGACACAAACACAGTCAGGCAACACATCCATGCACTGTATACCACTGTATAAATGCAGCTGCAGTGTGACCTGATTAGACACACAAAGGCACATACAGCACTCTATGTTCCTAGTGAAAAATACACCTGCTCAGTGACCTGTATACACATGTGCTCACACATTCATCATTTTCTACATACATTTGTTTAATGTATTCAATTCCTCACACATCGTATCTGACCTCAATACAAGACCTACAGTGATCCCAAAGTAACATATTCAAGTTTAGCAAGACATTTCGCACCCACAAATTGGTTTGTGCATTTAATACACACGTCTTTGTGTGAATGCTGAGCCGAAGCGTTCTGGTTACAGCAGCTGTTATTGTGTTAACTGGCTACACCCTTTTCTTAACACATGTAGAACCATTTGAACTGTGTGAATGCTGTTTTTGTTCTTAATGGGGTCAGCAATTTGGTGACCACACAAACAATTATGACACATTATGTTCCTCATGTTCCTATAAAGTATGACTGCAGTGTAGCAAAGCAGCAGTTTGCTTTTGATCTGTGATCATACAAAAAATGTTGAACATACTCTACCTTTGCATAGACTTTTTTTAAACAACAGGGATTTTGTTCTTGTAGCATCTGATTGTCCAAAATCTTCCTCTCCTGCACTGTGTACCTATGGAAACAAAAGGTATGAAGTTTACATTATATACTATATGTCTGTTTTGACTTTTGTATAATCTTAATAATAATCTTGTATTTCAAGAAACAATATCATGAACGATTATATACCATTATGGCTGAACAACGTATTGTTTCACCATGAACATTACATGCTACACTTTTAGGATACTATATAACAATCTAAACTACAATATTTACTGATTTACTGATGGAATATCAGTGGTTCAGTGATCATCAGGTTATCCACATAAATATATATATGTGATTTTCCATATCTTATCTTAAAGACAAACAGTCTAAGGCATGTGATAATTAACATACTGTCATTTAGCCTAATCTAATTACATTTAGTTTACGGGATTTGCAAGCATGCTTTGTCTGAATGACCAATCAAAATCACCCTGAGAGTGGACTTTTTATCTTAAAAAGCATATATCTATCTTAACAACTTATTAGGAAGAAGAAAGACTTGTGGAGCAACAACATTCACTGTGTTGACAGTACTTTTCCACTTAACACAACACGAAGAAACTCAACTTATTTATTTGACTATTAATCATAACACCACACCAAAGAGCCATGCATGATGAGTCAATAGCCTGAACCAAACAATTAGGATGATACTCTAAAGATCCCCTCCAGACATGTATTAAGATATATATATATAAATATAGTCTTGTTTTGGACCGATGTGTAACTTAAAAAAGGCATCTACTCCTTCTACCTAA
>NW_023339740.1:18991277-18995178 GCF_004916995.1 Morone saxatilis | reverse complement strand
ACAAGATGTCTCATACTTCACTGTAAAATCCATTCTCAGTGTTTGTGCACTGCTGGCTTCAAGTTTCTACATCACCCCTTAAAATCAAATTTTCAATGATCACAGATAAACCTTCCACTTTCAGCAGATGAATGTGAAAACATCCTTCAAGTGTAAAACTTGAAGCTCAAACATCTAACTGTAGGAACAAGAAGAAAAACATATTTCTGACTGGAGTGGATCTTTAAACTCAAATTTTAAGTTAATTAAAAGACATTTTAGTATGAAAATCTCTTTTTTGTTGTCAGATTTTTGTTGAATGCTTTCATCATGTTTCTTGAACCCATTTATGGAAGAGGTTTGTAATTTGAAGAAGTATCATGATAATCATGGACTTTAACCAGGATAATGTATGGAGTACTTAATTATATTGCCATGCTATATCCTGATGATGGTGGTGAGACAAATGCTACATATACTTTATCTGGAGAAACGTTTCTTTTAAATATTGCAATTTATAAAAACAAAACAAGCAAAAAAAAAAAAAAAAGTTATTTCTTCCACCACATTTAATATACGTGCAGTACAGTTATAACTACTGTACCTCCTCTAGGTCAAAGGAGTTGCCCTGTTGCAGGTTACTGGAGATGTGCCCCAGGCCCTGATGTGTCACTGGATTCAGGTACTGCCTTTTTTCCTCGTTAAATGACTCCTCACATGACTGGACATGAAGGACAGCTGAAGTATGACTGGAATCTGGTGTGTTCAGGGAACAGGAAGAGAGGTTGTCACCCTCCCAGCCAGTCACAGTGATGCAGCATTGGGCGAGGCTACCACTGGAGGCTAGGACAGGAAGTGATCTGGATGAACCTGTGTGTGAGTCCTCATCAGGCTCAGAGACAGTAGTTTGTTTATGAGATCCAGGACATGGTCTATCAATGCGTTCTGTCTCTGAGGAGATAGGAGGTAAAGTGTTTGTTTTTGGACTATGTGTGCAGAAAGGCGCCTGGTGTACACTCTCGACTATCTGCGTACAGATTAGATCATACGTAACCTTGGCAACTGGTTTTAGAGCAGTCCTTGTGTCACTTTTAGTTGAGTCCAGCTCTGGCTGACATAAAAGAAACTGATGACCTGTTTCTATGACCGTTTCTCCTGAAAATGATGATGCTAGAGATGTTCTTACAGGGTAAGTCCTGCTGTCAAGGTCTGCTGTATTATCTGTTTGTTTACCACCCTGCGTCTCCTTATGACAGATGTTATTTCCATTTTGAAGAGTTTCTGCGTCCGCCACGGTCTGCTGTGTTTTCTCCTCTTTCCCGCTGTCACAGAATTCATCACCATCTGCGACCAGCCTGACATCCACAGCTGAATTACATTCCTCCAAATCTAGTTTCTTGTTCACCCCTGTCTTGGCTTTCTCCAGTACGATATCCACAACTTCGGGGAGGCTGGACCTTTTCCTGGGTGAGGGCTGCGGAGAGGTGGAGTCTGACTCGCGAGGAGAGCCTGTGTAGAGACACATCTTGGAGACGGTGTCCTTCAGCCTCTCTACTGGAGAACGTGGCTCGCTGCGGACGCTGCTCCTGAAGCGTTCGATCCTCTCCACGGGAGATGAGAAGTTAAACTCAGGTGTAGCCAGTTTCTGTAGAGGAGTGCGGGACACGTGAGAGTAGAGGGAATAGAAAGCGTTGGCCATTGCTGTGAGCACTTGCACTTGTCTGAAACGACCTGTGGAAAGAATAAAAATGTAAATTATTACAAGTAAAATGGATCTCATTTACTACATCCCAGTATTATTTCACCTTATCACACATTCAATGATATTATACAGTTCACATGGCAAAGATAACTTACAGAAGAGTGATTCAAAAACTCTATAGTCTTACTAGCTAGAGAAAGGCTGGGGTCTTCCTCTCGTATCCGCCGTAGCTGTGAGTCCAGGAAGAGGCGGAAGTTGATACCCTGAGCCACAGAGGGGAAGGTGAAGAAGCGAGGAGGGATGCGAACAGTGACCTGTGGCTCATCGCAACCGAAACCCAACTCATACAGCGTCTCCTCTGCATCCTCTGAACACAACTGCAGGACCTCTGATATACTAGTGTGCATGTGAGAAAAAAAGTTCAGCTTTTTTTTTTTCCTGTTAAGCCCTGTGAGGCAAATTTGTGATTTTGGCCTTTATATTAATTGACTTAAAAGTTGTACTCAAGCATGTGCAATGCTTATTAAGAGAGTTATAGAGTGCTTTACAAAATAATGAGATATGGGACCAATATAACTGAAAACAATAAATAAAGACAACAAAAGGATGAAATACTATTAAACAGAATAAAAACCGTATATATCATTCAGGTAAAAGCAAGAAAACTGATTTGGAAAGCAGCAACATGTCAGGTCATTCAAAGGCAAAGAGCTGCCTGGGTATTAGTCTTCATACCTACAGAATAATAAACCTTTTAGACGTGTTGAAGCCTCACCTGGATGCAGTTTTACAGGTGGAGGAGGAGAGGCAGCTGGAGGCCATGCTGTGGCCCAAGTTCAGTGACGGCAGACATAGTGCCTGGCGAGGGGTACTATAGAGGAAACGTGAAAAGTTATGACGTGGAAGAAACATCCAGTAAGTGAAGTATTAACCCTAATAATAACTCACAGTTGCACTTCCGAATGTAGTTAGACTAGTCAGTTGTTAGACTGGTCCTTTAAACAAGGAAGAGGTCGGACACTAACCTGGTGAGTCTGCTGTGACCTTGTTTGGACGATGGAGGCCGGGAGAGGCTTCACGGTCCGCACAGATTGAGGAAAGAAGGAAAAATAACAATTCATTCAACAATTCAATTATTAATAAAGTGTCTTTAGTGTTGATTTAGTAATTTCAGAGTCACATGTCGTCAAATATTCTTTCAAAAGTAAAAAAAAAATATATATATATATACCACATAACGGACCACAGTTTAGCCAATCAAGTGATTAATGAGTGCTATCTCATTTACACTTTACAGTAGGAACAGCCTACAATATTCACTAATTAAATAGCACATCATTCCTCGTTTCTTGTTGTTTGTAAATGTAAGATTGCAGTTGCTACTCACCCAGCTTCAGACTTAATTTCTCCACCATTCAACACAGAAGCTGGAACAAGGAAGAACAAGAATGTGTTGATATGAATCTGAATGTCAGTTTCACAGTTTATTTGCAAACATGTGCCCATACAAATATGTGTCTGTGTATGTGTTACCCAAGTGAAATTTGGATTAACAAGACAGCACACCCAGGCGTACAGTCATTAACACTTCATGCCTAATCTTGTTAAGAGAAGCTGTCATACAACTGCTGAAATAAAGACCTTACTTACACCTCACTTACCAGAATGTCACTCAAAAGATTCATTCATATTGCACAACTGTATTCATATACAAAAGACCAAAAGACATATAAACTTAACGGCACTAAGTGATGAAAAACAAAGGCATTATGCAATTCTTTACCCTGCTGTTAGACCCCAGGATATGAGTCTTACTACTTAAATGGTAAAATAATATGATGTTTTGATCTTCCAAAAACTATTATATAACTTTCTATTCTGATGCAAAAACTGTATGTGTGGCCCTGATAGTTCTGTAAATGTAAGTGTAGTTACATGTCATATAAAAAACAGAAATCTTTTATAAATCATTAACTTTTGAGGTATTAACAAACTTCCTACCCAACACTTCCCCTTCTCAAAAAATATCCTTCTTGGCAGAGGTACAGTAATACTGCGAAACACTGGACATTTCTGTAAAATATTACAGCTGATATGAACAAACGGATCAGTCTCTCTCTGTGCATCTTTGTCACCACTGTTACAAACAATGCATTAGCTTGTTGCACCTCATTTTCCTACAAGGACATTTCCTGCTTTGTGTGCGTGTGTGAGTGTGTG
>NW_023339740.1:18989172-18991250 GCF_004916995.1 Morone saxatilis | reverse complement strand
GTGTGTGTGTGTGTGTGTACTTACCATCAGCACCAAGACTCAACTCATCATCAAAGTGGTTGGCTTTCAGCACAGACTCTGAAGAAAAGACACATAGTCAACACATTCAGTCATTTTATATGTAGTTTCACATTATATCTTAATTTTCTGAATTTATCAAATGTACATGTGATTGGTGGAAAGTACTTATTTTTTCATTTAATGCTACTTTATACTATTACTCCACCACAGTTTAAGAAATATTGTTATTTTTACTCCTCTATATTTATATATAGCAGCTATTTACTTCACAGATTAAGATTTTACACACAAAACATCAATGATTTAACAATACCATTATATTCACAGTAGCAATTTATTCTGAATTAAAGTATTTAGAATCCACTTTGCTGATTGTACTTTTACTTATGTTGTGTTTACTTTACTCTAATGAAGTATTTTTATATTGCAGTAATGCTACTTAAGTAAAGGGTTTAGATACTTCCACCACTGCTGGTGACTATGGACATAGCTTAAGACAAAAGTTTTTTTATTGTACACATTTGAGTTGATTTGCATTTACTTTATACAACTATAAATATGTTAAGTGCATCACACATATCGAACTTGGTAAATTATTAAACGGTAAATGGCACATTGCTGTCTGTAACAAGGCTTCCTTTCTGTTCATACTCACCAAAACTCAGCTGACCGGTGTTTTCTGAGCGGGCCTCTGACCTGTGAGATATAGCCCAATATTAATGCTTAAATACACACACACACAAATATCCAGTCAGTGACATTTGCATGCTTCTTCTATCAAATAAGTGATTGCATTTGCATAGATAGTCTCATCTGGAATATGATAGCAGGCTAGCTCCAGTAAATGCTTGTTCGAACCACTTAGACCAACTTCCTACTCAGCTTTCAACAGGCTGCTCAGACTTCCTCTTGTATAAATGTTTACATGCTGAGCAGAATTAACGTCTTAACACCTCCAAACCATTCTGGTCATTTTCACGTTGGGTTCGCAGAATGCATTAACCGTCCCATCACCCCTTTTACTGTATTCTTACTTAGTGTTAGGAGCCGTTTAGATGCTGACACACTGCATGTGGAACATCACTGATTACCACCAGTGCAGCTTCCTTTTCAATGACTGAAATAAGAGACATTCAATAATGTCTGTGTGTGCTGACATCCCGACAGGAAGAAGGAAGTGTTATTTCTGTGTAGTTATGTAATTATTTTACTCTAAACCATATGGACATTTTGAAAAAGGTCAAAGGGCTCACAAGTCTACCCTGACAGTAAGATTTTTATCATAATCAACATTGCCTTAAAAAGCAGTCTGCATACTAACATTATGGTTTTACAGAAATAAACAAGCTTATTTTCCCCAAATGGAACTTTAAAAATGCATCATTTATGGCTATTCTAGCGAACACAGTACTGTGGCTACCTTACTACGCCGTCTTCCTGGAACACCTGACCTCAAAGAGTTTCCACTTTCTACGTACTCTTTGTTAAACCAGTTTCCAGCGACTGCCACATTGTCCTTAAGAGCCTTTTACAACCAGTGCTAAAAAAATGTTATCTTAAGAAAAAAAAAAAGTAGTAAAGCAAGCTGGCTCACCCACAACCCAGGAGCCAGTTCTCAATCTTTCCTGTGAAACATCCTGTGGAAAGCATACATGTACAACACTTAGCTTTGTGAGTAATCCTCAAATTAAACAGATCTTTTCTTTAAAATGTCAAAGTTGTCTGTTTTTTTACAAACACGCCCACTCTAAATACAAACTTCTGACGAATTTTGTTATCAAAAACTGGAACCTCTGGTTGCATTGACGTTATACTTTATCTTGTGCTATTTCTAAAAGAAAAGTTTCTTTCATTTTATATCTGTAATGAAGTTATTTTAACGATGATAATCTGGGCACAAAATCTACAACTACTTCCCCTAAAACCCAGACATGATCATGGGCATCCTACACAGTTGATACCGGACAGAAGATTAGATTAGATTACATTAGATTAGATTCAACTTTATTGTCATTGCAAGTACAGGTAAAGGACAACGAAATGCAGTTAGCATCTAA
>NW_023339740.1:18988469-18989147 GCF_004916995.1 Morone saxatilis | reverse complement strand
AATCTTAACCAGAAGTGCAAAGTATAAAGTAATAATAATAACATTATTACAATTTATATGAATATACTGGCAAAGATATTTAGCGATTATTAACAGTAGTTTAAAAGATGAACGGAGTGAGGCGAAACACCCATGGGATCCCTCACAACTCCTACGTCTTGGACTCACCGTCAGAGAAACATCGTCGTCTGCTACAGAGCAGAGGGGAGCTTGCACGCCGTCCTTCCGGGGTCCAGTTCCTCCAGAGTGAGCCACTTCGGTGCTGTTGATCCAAGGCTCGCCGCCTCACTGTGGATGACGGCTCTCCATCGCCTCAGTTCACAGACTCCTGGGAACATGTTAGCTACTGTAAAGAGGGGCCACAAAGATAATAAAATGTGTTTTAGTTTCACCATCTGATTTGGTTTAAAAGGCAGAGACTGACATACACACTAAAAGTCCATGGTATTCAGAGTTTTGGAACTGTATCATTATCATAAAGTTTTGAGCTCTTTATGCCATAGATTGTTAAAGGCATGCTTCCTCAGGCATATACAAGGTATGTTCTTGGACAAGTTTAATGCATCAGTAATAATATAATATATAAAAACACAGTGGGCAGTCTGCTGCATGATTAGTAGGCTACTTTTAGTACATTATGCTGATAATAATTAAGTAATATTTGAAAATACTTGAAAT
>NW_023339740.1:18987379-18988444 GCF_004916995.1 Morone saxatilis | reverse complement strand
TATTATTAATGCATCAGTAATAACTATAGATATGATAAAAAACACAGTGGCAGTCATGCTGCATGATTAGTTTAGGCTACTTTTAGTACATTATGATGCATAATTTAATTAAGCTAATATTTAAAATACTTGAAATGCAATGAAGTATTTGAATTGTAAAATAAAGGATCTAAATATTTCTTTCACTAAATGGAGTTAGTGCATGGTGCACTGGCAGCCAGATGTTGTATACTGAAACATGGTTATACTTTACTGGTGTGTGTTTGTGTGGAGGAGGCTGGAAATAAATCTAACTAACATGATCAGACTGTGTGAATTCAGACAGTAGGGTGGATGCAGGCCTGAGGATGGACTCCACCCTCTGTCCTGTTTACATGGGCACATGTGCTGCTTCACTGACAGCCCCCTCGCACATCCCAATAATAAAAGCCCTCCCACAAGCGAGCCATTTTCTCCTCCCAGCGCGGTTACAGCCAGTGTTTGAGTGTGATGGGGTCTCCTCTCCTCCACCCTGACTAACTCCTCCCGCCTCCTCGCTGTTTCCCAACCCACAGCGCGCCACCAGGGAGTGGCCAGTGGCCACGGAGGCAAGACTTAAATACCCAGTGCGCCTTCCTCCTTCCCCACCTCCGTGTTCAAGGCGGGCATAACAAGAGATGAGCCTGTAGAACTTCACACTGTTGAATGATAAGACAATATCAGAGCTCGATTAAGGGGAAATATCGATGTTTACGTGGACATATTTACTCATGGCGCCTTTTAAGCGGAAAACAGATAACCCGACGTCAATCATACTCAGCGGAACAACCTAACTTGCTAGGTCCCGCCCTATTCTCCTCATTTGGCCCAATCAAATTGGCTGGTTGATGCTCGTCGGCAGAGATGACCTTTCCCATTGGACGAAAGCAGCAATCCTTCGCAAGAAGCTCGCAGAGGGGTGTGCTTCTTTTATGTACCGGAATAGGGCGATTAGTCCAGTCACCAGGTGCCAACATTTAAAACACGACAGAACCATTCATACCCCTACTGTATTTATAACGAGTTGGACGTGTGGGTTTGTTTAGG
>NW_023339740.1:18987145-18987316 GCF_004916995.1 Morone saxatilis | reverse complement strand
GCAGTGTTTAAGTCTAAACGTTAGTAATTACAACAAATAAAGTCTATTAATCAAGGTAATTTCGTGTTTTAAATGTGGTTTTGGTGGAAAAACCATGATGACATAACTCCCCTCTTAACGTTTTCGGTGCGATACTTACCGTAAATTTCTAGTATTAACTGCAATTGTGAA
>NW_023339740.1:18986520-18987044 GCF_004916995.1 Morone saxatilis | reverse complement strand
GGGGGGTAAATATCCGTAATCGCGCCACACAGGTCACAAAATCTAACGCACCCGTCTGTCTCCTTCATAGGGGCAGCCCGTCAAGTTTGTGTGAAGTTGTGAAAAGTTGTCAACTCGAAAAAAGACCAGAGAAACTCCTCCCGTCTTCAAATTATGAGCAGTAAGTGAACTTTTTTTTGCGTGTAAACTCCCTGGCATGTTGTGAACGAAGTATTAAACTAACAGTTAAAAAGTAACGTCAAAAAAAAATAACATAGTTTGTTTAAAAAAAAAAAAAAAAATGTGTATCCACTGTTGTAAGGCATGATGTATTGTTTAGCTAGCGTCTCAAGCAGTTTAAAAGTGACCAGCTTACTTCACGTTGACTGCTAATTGTCGGTGCTTTGCTTACATTTAGTCAACTAAATGGAGTTTCACAGTAATTCAACTTCTGTTCTTTAATTGACAATACCTGCTTACACAATAATTTAACTGTATCCAGTTCCCGTGAGCTAGCTGACTGGTTATATTTAGTAGTGCATTTT
>NW_023339740.1:18975065-18986461 GCF_004916995.1 Morone saxatilis | reverse complement strand
CTCTCTCTCTCTGTGTGTCTCTTTAGTTAAGACTTAGCACTTTTTTCTTAACATTACTTGTTGTGCTTTGAGTTCACGTTAGCTTAGCTTAGCTGGCCCCCCTTTCGAGCACTTGTAGCTTGGATTTCGTTGCTTTTCTGGTCTGCGTTGCTTCACGTTAACTACAACAAAAAAAATCCTTTAAAAAAAAAAAAAGTGGAGTTATTTAGGTGAGGTCAGCCATGCGTATTAACGTTATGTGTTGTTTTTTTTTCTTCCTCCCCCCCCTTCAAATTGTTGGACGTAACGTCAGCTCGGCTGTTTGAACTACTTGTTTTTTGTTTTGTTTTTTTTAAGATAAGTGATCTTACAAACTCTTTCTTCCGCAGATCAGCAGCAGGGTGAAATGGCCGCTGCGGAGAGCGGTGGAGGCTTCAGTCAAAAGCGAAACACAAACTCACAAGTAGGTTCACCGGCCAAAAATCCGACGAGTGTCAGCCTTGTTGAAACATTAACCGTGCTCCCCAGTCATACCCACTGGACCTGTTATGTGTTTTATGTTTGTTTGATTCTGTTATTCATTTGTGTCGCGACTTAAAGCGGGTTGTTGATTTTCTCTCCGGAGCACATGTCACTGGGGTGGGGAATGGGCAGGTAAATTTCGCCCACACGGGGTGTTCCCGTCAAACCCCGGCACTTCGTGTGCATTTCGCTCGGCCCATTTGGCTGGGTTTGGAGGGGGTGGCTAGAGGAGTGTCTCAGTTTATAGGGCAAAATAAAGTGTGGGAGGGAGATGGGTGGGTTTGGGGGGAGGGGAAGCCGAGCCCGCCGCTGCACTGGAAAAAAATGCGGTCCCTCCCATACTCTCCCACCCTGCTTCCCCCCTGTTCACTCCACTCTCTGGGAAGTGCTGGGAAGAGACTTGTGTGATCAAAGGAAATAGGTTTTACTTTTATAAATGGCGTATTGGGAGTGTGTAGCATGTATAAAGCCAGTCACACTTTTGTTTTTTTGTTTTTTGTGTGTGTGTTTTTTTTATTTATTAATTTAACTCAAAGCTCCATTAAAGGGATTTAAATTTTTAAAGGGAAAATGTTTATTTTTAAAACATAATTTGGCCTTTTTAGTTCAGGCTCTTGGATTTAGCACCTTTTTTTTTTTTATTGTTTTGCATCCTCAAACACTTATTTATCTTCATCAGGTCAGCTTTTAATTATGGCTATTGCTTCCATTGTTTTTGTTTTTTATCACTTGTACAATTACCCTCCTTGATTACATTTTACTCCACCAAAATTATTGTTGGATTGCATCACTACATTGGTAACACTGCTGAAAATATGAGTGGACATTTGTACAGCCAATTATATTTTTTGTCACACCTTCAGCATTAACGTGTGGGTTAGATAGTGAGATGTATTTTTTGCTATATAAAGTCCTTATTTTTTCCTTTCTGTGTTCTCTTTCCAGGACTCTCAGCAGCCATCTCCTCTTGCCTTGTTGGCAGCAACATGCAGTCGAATTGACACCCCAGGAGAGAACGATTCCCCTTCAGACCAACAAAACCAGCAGCAACAGCTGGACTTAAACCAGGGTGTTTTCACCACTAGTGCCAACGGCTGGCAGGTTATCCCTCTCAGCATTCAAGCATCCTCAGGCACTAACACCATCACCACCGACTCCTCAGGGGTGATGACAGGAGGTGACGGAGGCAAGGGCAGACAGGTGCTGTCACAATCAGTAGCTGTTGCAAGCACTCAGGGACAGCAGCATCAGCCACAGCAATACGTAGTAGCTCAGGCTCCATCGATGCAGGGTCAGCAGGTCCTTACCACCATATCCGGTATGATGCCCAACATTCAGTACCAGGTTATTCCCCAGTTTCAGACCGTGGATGGCCAGCCACTGCAGTTGGCACATGCTCAGCAGGATTCTGTATCTGCTGCAGCACAAGGGCAGCAGTTTCAGATAGTGTCCTCTCCTAATGGCCAGCAGATCATAGCCGCAACCAACAGAGCTGGGGCAGCAGGAAACATCATAACGATGCCCAGTCTCCTTCAGGGAGCCATCCCTATTCAAAATATAAGTTTGGGCAGTGGTGTGCTACAAAACCAGCCCCAGTTCCTGGCAAATATGCCTGTGTCACTAAATGGAAACATCACTTTGTTACCCGTCAGTACTGGAACAAGTGGTACAGGGGGAGATGGGGGTGGAGGTGATGCAGGGGGGAGCCAACTTGTACAGCAGCAGCAACAACAACAACAACATCCAGTGTCCTCCAACAGCGGGGCAGGTTACATGACAAATACGTCCACTGTCACCACGCAGACTTCCACTTCTTATGGAATGAGCCAAACGCAGAACAGCAATGGAGTGATGACCGGGACATTCCAGCATAACACAGCATCTTCTCTGGGTGTCCCGATACAGCCAGACAACAGGGACGGGCAGCAGCCACAGCAGATCCTCATCCAGCCTCAGCAGGTTATCCAAGGTGGAGCACCCCTCCAAACTATCCAGGCCGGTACTGTCACGACCGCTGGCGGTCAGGTATTTGCAGCTCCAACACTCAGCCAGGAAGGGCTTCAAAATCTTCAAATTATGCCAAACACAGGGCCCATCTTCCTGCGCACTGTAGGCCCCAATGGCCAGGTGAGCTGGCAGACCATTCAGATCCAGAGTCCGACAGGGCCACAGATCACGCTGGCCCCCATGCAGTCTCTCCCCCAACTTGGCCAGGCTCAGGGAGGTGCTGCAGCTGCAGGAGTATCCGTCAACACAGTGCAGATCCCAGGCATCCAGACCATAAATCTCAACACACTTGGAAGCTCTGGGCTGCAGATGCACCAGCTGCAGACTGTTCCCATCACCATTGCCAGTACAGGAGGTCAGTCACTCACCCACTTTCAACAAATGTTTGCATAATATTTTAAAGTGAGCCATATTAACATACAGTATATTAAGTCAACAACTGTTGTGTTTCAAAGACTGCGGCCCTTGTGTGAAAAAGGACTATGGTACTAAATGATGTAATCCTCAGGCAGGGCTATCCATATTTCTTAACTGAATTGGTTTTGATGTTATTTGACTTTGTCATTTGTAGTCATTACTTTTCAGACATGATCAGAATAACAGAGGCTGAAATGAATCGTTGATTGTGTTTAGTTATCTTAGGCAAGATAGGCGACCAACAACTAAGGTCCAACTTTTAAAGTCATTGCTCGGCAGTAGCTGGCAGTTAAGCTGAGTAAATAATGTTAAGTAGTCTGGTAGACAATTAGTTTCCTAGTTTCAAGGTGTTTGCACTGTAGTATGTTGTATCTCTGGATTGAATCTCCTTTCCGCTTTGTGTGTCAGGTGCACTACCGTATACTAGTTTAACCAGTTCTGCTGGTCCAGTGTTACTCCATACTCTGAATGTGTTTGTGTTCAAATGTTCCTTTCTCTTTTCTTAGTGACACTTTCTTCATATCATGATTACAGTACTGTAGTTGTAGGTGGCCACAACTTCTGTGTCACAGTGGGGGTGTAACTTGACCCCTCCCATCTTATAGCAACCTTTTATCATAAGCCCTTCTTCACTTCTGTTCAAGCAAGTGTATATGCTTGCTAGTCTACATTTGATCAAATACTTCCGTTTGTTATGGATAATGGGGCCTGTTGTTAGTGCATGTCATTTGCTCTGTTATCCTTATTATGAAGTCATGTGCTTCCCATCAGCTAGTATGTAACAGGCTTTGTTTGGACTCCAGCAGTACTGAATGGCAGGCTTTTCTACACACCAGTGTCAGTGCTCACATTACACTAACATTTACTTAAGCCTAGAGCTTAAAGCTTGGAGGGCTAAGGCTATCTGGCATTCGACTGTATATACCAATGTAACTTACAGTATTACTCATATTCAAATAGTACTTCTCTGAACCCCCTGGGTTTAGTATTGTTATTCACTTATTAAGCAATGTTGAATCAAGCTATTGTAATGCTCTTAAATGAGGAAACATCAGAAGTAACTGGTGAAATTCTCTTTATGACTCTTCTCTTTATGACTCTTTATGTCACTGAAAATGACTTGCAGTAGATCAGAAGTGACCTAGATCCTAAAGATACAGGTAACATACAGTTCAAGCTAGTACACCTTCATACATACATATAACTGGTTTACTTTTTTCTTTCTTAAATTGGTAACTAAGGGTCCCTGTAGCATCTGAGTGTTTGACATTTTACCACGTACAGGAAAGATTGCAGAAAAACTTTAAATTAAATCCTTTTAATGTGTTGTGAATCGGATTAATGAAATCTTATTAACCAAAAAAGATCTCAAGCTATCGGATAATTTATCTCACACTTAGGTTTTTTCTATTCCATCACAACAGGAGAGCAGAACTTACAGACAGGTGGAGAAAGTTTGGATGATAGCACAGCTATGGATGATGAGGATATAAGCCCACCACCTCAAGGACGTCGCAACCGCAGGGAAGCATGTACCTGCCCCTTCTGCAAGGATGGAGAAGGACGGTATGTCACTGATACACACCTGCAATCACACTCTAATGCAATCCAATACAACTGCTCCGGCATAAATACTATAGTTTTATGACACTTATAAGTCAAGTTAAGCCGGCAAGTTTTTGTTGACATCGTCAAAAGGTATTAATTGAATTATATGTTTTAACACTGAGGGTCATAGTTATAGTCATGTGTTGTACTGGACTGCAAACAAAACATTAGAAACAACTCTTACTAAAATGTCCCGTGCAACACCACCTTTGATTATGACGTCAATAATAAACTTTTTAAATATAATAATATAAACTAATGATGAAATACTTTGTAAAGATAGATGTGTTTTCAGAAATTACCTATTTAATTATTTCTAACTCATTGTTAGATGTCAGTGTGTAAGATGAGTAATAATAAACTGATTGTTAATACTTAAAGGGAAAACTACAATTTATTAGAACCGTTAATGAGAGCAAAAATAAGTCAAGTTGTAACGAACTATATTATAGTGTCACATAGAAACCGCATTTCCCATTTCAGCTGATTTTATGTGGTCTCCTCACAGAGAACCCAGTAATGGTCTAACTCTTTTTTTGTCTGTTTGTTTTAATTGAGCAGTGATCCAACTAAAAAGAAGCAGCACATATGTCACATCTCTGGCTGTGGGAAGATCTACGGCAAGACATCCCACCTGAGGGCCCACCTTCGCTGGCATACAGGAGAACGACCCTTCGTCTGCGGCTGGTCTTTCTGTGGCAAACGATTTACCCGTTCAGACGAGCTTCAGCGCCATAAGAGGACGCACACAGGTGACATTGAGGATTTATTTTAGTTTATTTCACAATTGACATTGACAAAACATCAAAGATGACAATTAAGTCTGGAGACTTCTTTGTGGTCCTTGATGTAAGAATAGTAAAGAACAAGCCTATGTGCATCCGTAAACATCTGTTTCTTGGCAACGTAGCTTTCAAAGGAATCAATTTTTTGCAACAGGATTAATTAAAGCTGAAACAAGTAAACAATTTGATCGACAGAAAATTAGAAACTACTGATAACTGATTTATTGTTTAGGTCTGATTTTTAAATCACAAATTTCATTTTACTGGTTCCAGAGTCTCAAATATGAATATCTGATTCTCTGATGCTTTGTTTTTGTCTTCTACAATATTAAAGGAAACCTCTTTTGGGCAAATCTAACAATTTGGGGCTTTGAGAAATTGTGCTTTCTTGTAGTATTTCCTTACATTTTATGGGTCAAATGAATAATCTAGATAATAATTGACATATTATTGATAACTAACATAATTATAACATAATTACCTTAGTATGTTGCATATCCTTTACCCCAAAATATATTTTAAAAAAATGTGTTGTTATTCTTACATTACTCTTCATAACTGGTCATACCAGCTGCAGCTATTTTTGTATTGATTTCTTTTTCCCCTTCTATATTCAGGTGAAAAAAGGTTTGTTTGCCCAGAGTGTCCCAAACGCTTCATGCGCAGCGATCACCTCTCCAAGCACATCAAAACCCATCTGAACAAGAAAGTAGTAGCCACCAACACCGGCAGCACCACAGGCTCGACTGACGCTGCTTCCCCTGCAGCAGTAACAAAAGTCGAACCAGGAGCAGTGTCAGTCAGTGACCAGCACACCATCGTCACCATGGAAACCTTATCTGCAGAGAGCATAGCTCGATTAGCCAGCAGCGGGATCAACATGATGCAGGTGGACCTTCACCAAATTAACGGCAACAACTACTAAGGACAGTGGAGAAGCAGGAAGACACCGTGGTGGATGTTGCATTCGGACATTTGGGGTTAAAAAGGGCACGTCTGACTGCAAACACAGAACCTCTCAAAGGCTTCAGACAGGAGAGGTTGTCACAGATGCAACGCAACAGACTATTGAATTTGAGAACTGAGGCAGGAATGTGGATTTCCATCTTGTATTTAAATACCTGTGGGATTTAAGGGTCAGAGTTGGATTAAAATGTTAGACTAGAGAAATCATCATGAAATCTTATTTCCCCTGAATGGAAATGGCACTACACTAACATTTGTCCCACACGAGGGCCGATCTTACTTGATAGTGAGATTGCAATAGAACACACAGACCAGCACACTTTATGTAGAATTGGTGGAAGGTGATCTCTACATGCTCCTTTAGTAAAGAGATGACACTAAGTCAGTCTCTCCCTCGTTTCCAAGGCTGTGAACTTCGCTTTTGTCCCTCTTCACTGCAGGTGTCTCGTGTCCTCTCATACTGGGCTGCTGTATCAGGCCCCTCAGGCTAACTGGCCCATATTGGCCCATAATAATAAATTCATCCCTAAAACTGAAATTATAATCTTGAGCAGCAAATATTTGGTTCTCACATTTCTGCGGTTGCAGTTTTGCGAGAACCTAACATGTTCCCAGCCTAACTATCCCAGTGTCATAGGAATAATAGTAAAGCGTTTTAGGGTGGACCGTCTGGAATACATGAGGTCACAACCAGGTCAGAGCCAAAAGCACTAATCAGTGTGAGGATGTAGGTGTGTCAGGGCACTGAAATCCTGAGAATAACTCTTTAACCTCTTATGTAGGTACACACATTCAAGCCATCATGCTTTGATATGTTTATCATAGCAAAAACATTTTGATTTTTTTTTTTTTTGTATATATAATTTTGGTTATGTAAAGGCTAAAGAAATCTTAGGCAGGATTATCTTACACGTTTGCAAGAGATTGCCTTTCAGTTGTATGAACCTCTCATGCACAATCAATCTTAATCTTATGTTATTACTTTTATATATATATATGTAGATTAAATGTGTAAACTTACGAGCCTTTTGGTCATAGAATAATGTATTCTATACTGTCCAGATCTTCCCAGTATGTTTCTTCTGTGGTATACTTATCAACTTTGCCTTGCAGTTCCATCAAGTTTGTTTTCAGTCTGTGGAAAGGTGTTTCTTTAGTCATATCTGGTCAGAGTAAAGTGTTTTGTAATAATGTCCAGACAGCATAAATATGTAAGCTCAAAACCAAAGGTTCATACTCATTTTATAAGCAAAACTAGGAAATCTTTCTTTGGTCCATGAACTTTCTAATAATTTTTACTCTTGTAATACATATGTTAAAATTCTAACTGGAAAAGATCCAGCTTAAGGCAAACCTCGGACACACATCCCTTTGTTGTCCAAATAAATAAGTTGCAAAATATTAAGGGTCAAAGTTTTTCTGAAATTTTCTTTGCTTCAGATTTCTGCTTTATTTGAGAAAGATAATTGTAACTTGTATGTCAGAAAATGTATGTTTAAAAGCGCTCTTTTGAAACTCTATAGACTAAGTTCATTGGACAACAAGTGCTCTTATTTTTTTGCCCCATTTTAAATAAGGGATTTCATATTGTGTGTATACAACTACTGCAAATGCCAACAGCTGGATTAAAATTATAAATATACCATGTCTGGTTTCTTTGCAAACATCTCAAACAATATTACAGACCAACTTAAAAAAATCCTTTATTCATTAAAGATCACAGGCTGTGTATGTTTTTACTGTGAATAAAACCAACCCAAAACACAGAAAACAAAACAGTTTGAACAATTGCTCCCCCTAGCGTTGATATCACATCTCTACATCGTTGTCCTCACTCTTCAGTTTGTTACGCAGGCTGTAAGGAGAGAAATAATACATTGTACATGTTTGTCAGTTCCAACACTTAGTGTCACTCATTAGGATACGCAGCATAATAACCAGGTTTCTGATATGACAACCCTCGGACTGAACAACTTGTGTTGCCCGTCTTTCTGCAAGCACCCCACCTGGGGCCACATTGTTGGAAAAATCGTATGCGTTGTTCCCCACCTGCTGAGGTAGGAGTGGACGTCAGAGAAGCCGTGGTATTGAGCCAGGGGGAACAGGATGCCAGTGGGGCAGCGACCATCACGCTGGCGGCAGAAGCTGCAGTTGCAAATGCCACGACAGGGAGGGCACTTCCACTCCTGAAGAGATCACCAAATGGTTAAAACACTAAACTTACTGGTGTCAGACAAAGTTCACATGCAAATGAATTAAAAAAACAAACAGTATTTAACTTCATAGTAGAAGTGCAACTACTTTTACCTGCAGGGCTGCTTAAACCAAAAGTGCAAATAATGAACAGCACAAATAAAAGGAGCAAAGCCTCTGTACAACAAGTACTTGAGTAATTATTCAGTTTTTGTCTTGTCACATAATGAAGAGTTGCTATACTACATGAATTATTTTATCTTGTGTTTTGAGGGGCTTTTAATGCCTTTATTTGATAGAACAGGTGAAGACAAACAGGAAAATGATAAAGACAAAACTGCCACAAGAAGTTGTCAGGGTCACATTGTTCTCTTGTGATAAAGTGTGAGCTGAGTTAAGTGGTGTCGCTCATGCAACCAGCAAAAGATGAAGATTTAGATGAAAAGCACAAACAGTTATGCATCTACTGATGTGAATACATTAAGTCACAAGATCCATTAGAGCCGACCTTCAAAGTCAAATTTCAATGTGCAAGAAAACAGAACGTTTGCTGCAGCCTTGGACTTGGATTTTAAAGCTACGCACAAGGGACTGATAAAAGCCAGATTAAACCCTGCCCTTAAATCCATCCATCCATCCCTGGAAGCCTGAACACTCACTGACAGATAATACTGAAAAAATATGTGTGAAATTAATCTTTTGTACATCTACACAGGTGCAGAGTGTATGTTGGTGTATCAGCCGTCTGACCGGATCAAGCAGCGCCTTCTTGACATCCTCTCCATATCTGTTCCTCAGGCACGGCCCACAGAACTGACCCTGAATCCCCCGACAGTCCTCACTGCGGCAGCACGTCTTAGTGTCGACAGTTTTCTGACGGCACTGATGACATGTGGAGCCCTGGAAATACACAGAGAAACCTCAACAACAGAGATATAGTTTTATAGAGATTGAAAACAGTTTTTAGGCTTCAGTAATGGAGAGTTCGGCACCTGGCAGTGACCTGATGATCAGTTTTTCACAAGATATCACATCTCTGAACCAAAGTTGCCACAGCTAACAGATTTGCCTACAAACTAAGCTGATATTGGTACAAATGTTTCAGTCTAATCTATCATGTCCATATATCTCACTGGAGAAGAACTACAGGTACAGTCCGGCTGAGAACTCACTGTGACTCTGTTGTAGACTTTTTCAGTCATGTTGTCTGCGACCAGCTGAATCTCATCCTCTGTGATGTCCTCCACAGGACGGATCATATGGGGTTTGCACTGATTCGGACGTGGGGCGCCTCTGCGCTGTGGGGCTCGGCGTACCTGGAACACAAAGATGAAAATAATGAAAAAATAATGAAAAAATAATAACATTTCCCACTGGTCATTTATAAATGACAGAGCTGACCTCCAGCAGCTCCTCCTCCAAGCTGAGCTCCAGTTCTTCCTCCTTAGGGGTTTTAGGATCCTCACTTCCCACCATAGAGCGGGTCTGTCTGCGAGTCCCACGCTCTGGGTTCTTCCTGGACTCTCCTCCAGCTGCACCAGAGCGTGGTGGACGCTGCAGGTGATGGTGGATAAAAATCACCTCATTACATCGGTTTATTTGTTCAGAGCTCTACTACCACCTTGTTAACTGAATACGCTGATTCCCCTTCTGCTTACTTTAGACTTACAGTCAAATCTGGGGATCTAAATTTCTTTCCACCATCCCTCGTGTGAAGTATTAACAATTGCCCTTGGGACAAAACTCACTGGTGTGTGGGATTTTACATCATCTTCTACTCACAGAACTTCTCTCTTTTTTCTTCTGTTTGCCTTCTTGTTTTTTCAGAAAGCCTGCACCTCCCGGCATCTTCTGCAGGTCTGCCATCAGCTGAGCCAACTGTTAGAAAACAATGAGGATTAAAGAGGATTAGAGGTTTGAGGGTAAACATCCTGAGTCATTCTAGCCGGGCAAATCTGTCAGCACTTGAGACTAGAAGTATTTCTGCATTAAAACCAATATTACAATTTACTTAACCTTTCAATGTCAACAGCCCTGAACCTGCACAGTTTAGGTACTAGGCGTCAACATAAACTTTTGAAAGCAAAAAAATCAGGTACGTTGTTGAAAAAATGACAATAATAAGTCATTTCTGAGCAGAATGTTTTGCATATTGCCGTTCACACCTCTGACAACAGCCTGTAAGCAAAATGGATTATAAATATAATAGATCTATAGGAGATAATAAGATCTGCAATAGATATTAAAAGTTCTATCTGTGGGGTTACATGCAATGAATTTACAGTGATTCTGAACTTAAATTTGGTTGGGAACCCTGGGTATTCTTCAGCACTAGTTTGGGGCCACACAGTTCGTTGCATCAGTCTGTCAGTACTGTAAATGGTCTTGTGTCTCTAGTGTACCATTGCTTTGTTGGCCTTGATGTTCTGTTGCCTCTTGGCCAAGAAAGAAACAGCTGCATCATCTGCTGAATCGGATCCATGCTCCTCAGAAGGAGTCGGAGGGGCCACTGCGGTCTCTTCATCTTCAAATTTAACACGCCTCATCCTCTTTGCCTGACTGGTCTTTCCTGCCTTCTCAACCCTTCTCTTTTTTGTCTTCTGTTCTTCCTCCTCTGCCTCCTCCTCATCATCAGTGGACTTCTGGGTAGAGACAGCGGAGCGGAGAGCCACCCTCAGTCTGAAGGTGTGGGCACCAGAAGATGGTTTTGATGTGGCTTTCTGCTCTTTGGGGGAAATCTCAGGCTTGGCTTCATCTTCATCTTCCAAATTTGAATTCTGATGGACACAAATAGAGGTGATTTCTCTTACACTGTAGTTTTCACAGTAAAATGTATCAGTTATCAAAACTTGACTTGATTTTCAGTGAAAAATAAATTTGTGATGCAAAAATTATCATTCACGTAATAATAGCGAATCA
>NW_023339740.1:18973497-18974966 GCF_004916995.1 Morone saxatilis | reverse complement strand
TTTCTGCACTCTGATGCTGGATCTGGCGCTATGAAGGCCTCAGTTTAAACCAAAGGACTCACCTTATGGCAATGGTCGCTGGTTTCATTGTCAGAAAAGCCGTGAAATGTTCGCTCATTGTCAGAGTCCTCCGCAAAAACATCCGCTAACGCTAGCTCTTTCGTGACCATTTGCCTTCCTAGAGCCCCTTCCTGCAGAGATAATAACAACAAACTGAGCTTAGGAATGTTAAACTCACGTGTACTGCGTGTTTACTCTGATAAATACCACATTTTAAGTTACTTTACCATTTTATTCTTGATAACCGTGGACTACAATGAGCTACTAGCTGCTCAAGGTTAGTTAGGTCCGCCGGCGCGCAGCTACCTGTCCAATTAATGTGATTGCTTGTTTTGTGCACTCGGGCAGCACGGAGGCAAAGAATTAGCCTCGGAGAATGCCGCTTTTTGAAACTCCGCCCTCAAGGGGTGAGCTGAATACTTAAACATACAGCCTTTCAAGACACGGAAATAGTGCCAGAGTTTAATCCGTAACTGTTGAAATGTTTGTTACTGTTGGAGGTGTTCTTCGAAATAAAATAGTAAAAATAAATATATAAAATAAGTGGAAAAAATGTTAAAAATACACATGATTTGAGTCTCAGTTAAGCAGCAAATGGTTGTTTGTATTTGTATCAGTGTGGAGGGGAAAGGCTTTTTATGGAGGCCGAAAGGGAAAAATACTCATGGTAAGTCAAAAGAGAGAAATTATTAGACATTTAAATAAGTTAAAACTGAGAGAGTAAAAAACTTTTTAAAAATACAAATATGATATGAGTCTCCCATCATGTTAGCAGCTCCTTGAGGCTGAGCTAAATGCTTACAGTGACAATGCTGAAATGCTGATGGTTAAGAAGGCAGGTACAATGCTGATGGGAATGTCAGCAGTTTTTGCAGGTATTTAATCATAAACCAAAAGTAATGTGCATTTTAAAATGTTGACCTGATGATGGTGTTAGAAAAAGTGTCAGGGGATCAAAGTCAGTAGGATTCATCCTCAGGGGGACATGAATTTGTGTACATGACAATCAATCCAATATCTGTTAAAACATTTCACTAATTTTTGACTCAGAAGGACAGATTGACTTAATATATTGTTATTAAAAAAAAATCATAACTTTGATTTAATAAATCCTGTATATGACATAGAATCTACATTTGACTCACTGTGTGTATTTTTATTATTGTCTTTCAAATATTTAAGCTTTTGTCTACTTTTCCTGACATAATTGGGCTACCCTGCTTTGACGTTCTATGATTCCAGATTGAAGAGGTTTATTATCATATGTACAGTAAGAAACACAGTGGTTTGTACATACAATGAAAATCTTACTTTGCCTGACTCCCCGAGGCAACACACAAGCACAAGATTATCTTGTTATCATGAGACCTGTCAGTTGGTGGGATATATTAAGCAGCAAGTGAACATTT
>NW_023339740.1:18967670-18973397 GCF_004916995.1 Morone saxatilis | reverse complement strand
CAAAGAAACCTGAGTTGAATAAGGGGCTCAATGCCTCACAGTTACACTTAAGGTGCCAAGTGACATTACAACACAGTGGGAGTGAATTGGTGTGGGATTTATGAGGAATAAAAACAAGCTCACTGGATGTTGTTGCTGAATATAAGTTCCTCGTCCTATGGCCCTGGAGAATTTCTCTGAAACCTCTTTGCTTCTTTGAGTTTACCCATGGCCCTAAAGAACTGAGTCAGCTGCAGAAAACATCCCACTCGAATGCAGATGATATTCCTAAACAGTGGGAGATGATTGTGTTGGCGGTACGTGTTGTACACGCAAGTGTGTGGCAGTGGGAGTGATGCTGGGAAACGTGGGAAACTCCTCTCACATTCCCAGGAATTACAAATATTCACTCCCTACTTGGCTGGTCTGGATTCAGAGTGACCATGTTCCTGCAACAGTGGCGACTGATTTTGGCTTTGGGTGAGTGCATTTGCTATAAAGAAAAAACCTCTGTTTCTTGTGTTTCTTTCTATTTTGTTTTACATTTTAATCTTTAAATGAAAGACTTAGATATGCGTGTTTTGCTTGGATAGTGACAGTAGAGAGACACAGGAAAGGCAGGGAAGAGAGAGGGGATGACTTGCAGCAAAGTGGCTGTGGCTCCTAACCTTAATAATGAAATCATTATATTGTGCATATTGTCTCTATTTTGATCTTTTTTTATATTACTTACGTTTTCTTTGTAATGCACCGTCTTACCAAGGTAAATTCCAGACTAGACTACAGATAGATTTATTCATGAAGGGAAGTTGTAGATCCCTACTGTCTTTGAGTCTTGTTTTTGCCCTAAAATCAATACTACATAGGTCAATAAACACATTAAGATTAAGATGGACATGCTACCTATGCCCTGTAACTACGGTGAATGTTAAATGTTCCTGGAAAAGATTTTTCTTCTTCAGTAGATAGTATCACCTGCTTCAATAAATATCAGGAAAACAAAGATGGAGCAGATCATTTGAACAGTAATTCACAGGAAACCATAGACTCAGAAACAGTGTAACAACAGTAAACTCATGTGTGTTGTGATGTTACAAGGAATATTGTGGCTTCTGATGCATATTTGGGCTTCTTATTGACTTACCCACATAGACATTATACAGGACCAAGTTATAATACTATATCTACAAGTAAACCTAGCTCAAGTTTTCACAAATTGAAAGATACTTCCATTTAAGGTGTTCATCAAGTCTTACTGTTTCAGTTTACTGGAAGTGAAGTTGATTGTTTGTGTAAATAAATACAATAAATCTAATGACATAAGTCCTCTTGTCACAATAGAACCATCACCAAAGAAGGTTAGTCTTACTCTAAGACTTAATTATAAAACTGTAGCTTGTAGTCAAATATTTACCTCGGCATTTAGACAATATAGTTGGCCTGAAAGACAAACTGTAAGTTCAACAATAGACAATAAGCTGAAGAACCTTAGTTTGTAAGATCATTTTACGTACAAAAGTCACCATAAATGCCAGATCACACAGATCACTGTTACGACCAGAGAGAAAAGGTCACATCTACAGCCGCTATTTGTCTTTCTTTCAGAATGCATCTTTACATGCATCTCCAGCCAGTCATTTCTTCAGAAGAGACAGTGTGCTTTCCAAGTCAGTCCCCAGAACAACAAATACACAACTGCTGGCAATGTGAGTGGGTCAGTGCAGCTCTGTGAGAACACCCGATGCTGTGTGGGATACTTTCTGATCATCAATGGCCAGCCGCAGATTGACCTTCTCGGTAAGAAACCATAAACTAAGACATCTGGACTAGGAACTCTGGGATAGTTTGCATGTTCTGGATTCTGTTTTTGTAGTCAGTTATTTAATATCTACTAAAATTCACCAACATCTGGCTCATATTGACTGAAATGTATATTATGCAACTTGTAATAAATCTAGGTGAGTCTGCAGTCTTAGTATGGTTCTCGTGTTTTTAGTAGTCTATTGTGTTGCTGATTTTTCTGTTGCAGCTTGTGATATAGCTGAAAAGTCCTGCCCAGATGCAACTTGCAAGGCCCAAACACGTTTCAACCATCGCCTCGTCAAGTGTGTGTGCAACACAGACCTCTGCAACAGCAACATCACTTGGACCCCAGAGTCGGAAAAGCCTCGACTCGCCTACTCTTATTCTGGAGGTAAATAATAACATCACTAACTAATCATTAAATATCACTTTAACCCACATAGTGATAAAATAATAATCTGACATTATACCAAAGTGAGGAATTTTCTTTTCATTGCAGTAAATGGTATCAATTAAAAATATGTTTCTTTTTTACCCACCTCTCCTCTAAATAATCCACCTTCGACTCCCCTTTTAATTTAAAATTTGACACTTGGCAGATTACAATAATTTTGCCAGATCCCTTTTTTCGGTAATAACAACTGCTCTTTTTTATTTGCTATGTTCATTAAATGAAACATTTCAGGTAACAAATACACTTGCTCGATTTAAAAGGGCTGTCATTCATCACTCAAAGATAACACTAATATATATTTTTTGTTTTCTTTTTAGATGAAATTGTGAAAACTGTTGTAATAATTCTGGTGGGAACTTTGCTAGTCCTGTGCTTCATGATTGTTGCTGCCAAATGGAGACACCACTTTAAAGAGAAAAGTAAGGGCTTTTTTGATAGTGATGCAAAAAATGTTTAATAGAATATAAATTCAATTTTAAATTTTGTTTGCCTTTGTTTAATATGACATATAACATTAGGAAGTAAATTGAATTTAACTCTCTTTCAAGACCTGTTCTTGTCAAAGTGATCAATGACATGATCATTTTTTTTATATTTTTGTTGTTATTGCTAATAATGTGTTGATTTGCTTTACTAAATACAGTCACATAAAGTGGAAGTTAAACTAGAATAAAAAAATGCACAGTTAACAGTTGATGTTTGCGGGTGTTGACTAAGCTCACACACAAGAGGAGTTATTGTCTTGATCCCTCAGTTTTAGATCAACTTGCACATTACTGCTCATTGTGGGAAGACGGAATAAAAGTTACAGCTCTTGAATTGTTGCTTTCAGTGGCTTAGAATTTGATTCTGATCAGACAGGCTATAAAATTGTTGGCCTTAAAAAGGTAAAAAGATGAAGTTGTTCTGTATCAAATACCCTCACTTGGAACTAGGAAAAAAACCTTCAGCCATGTTTCCACGTTTTCTGAAGTCAGATTCAGCTCTCATGATGTCTTTGTTTGACCTCGGGACTGTTTCTTTCTTTCAACCGACTGGCCTTGGTCTTTATCTCTGTAACACTCCCTTTTACCTCTGTTCTTTGTTTGTTACTCTTCAATCAGATTTCTGTGGCGATTCAGTCAGGCTTGTTTAAAATGAATAGTGACTGTATGATGGAGTGTCAGAATACCTTCAATGAGTGTGTGTTAATTACAAGACTTTTATTATTTTAGAGGAGAATCCGCCCTACCTTGATGATCACAGCGTCTCTCAACTGTGTTCCTGCCAAACAACAAAAACCTCTGACATTGACGTTGGCAACATTGAACTACAGCAGGTAACCCTAGTAGAAAATACAATTAGTTCATATATCTTGTGCCATGTGCTTTACCTGAATGCTCATACCTTTTTTCAGATTATGGGCCATGGGCGTTTTGCAACTGTTTGGAAGGGGAAATACCAGGGATCCATAGTGGCCGCGAAAGTTTTCCCTGCAGGCTGGAAACATAAATTTATCGCGGAGAAGGAGGTTTATGAACTACCACTAATGAAGCATGCTGGGATTGTCCATTTCCTGGGCACTGGGAGGAAACCGGATGTAGGCAGTTGGCTTATTGTCCTGGAATTTGCTGAAAATGTGAGTGGTAATCATTCAGAAATGAGTGAGTTAGGGAGTATGAGTTTTTGCAGAAGAGTCATGGTAGGGAAGCAAAGAAAGGGCATAAGGATTTAACTCTTTTATAAGCAACTGAATACCTAATTGTGAAGTTTAACCACTACTGAAACTATTCAGACTGAAGCTCAGACACCAAAATTCAAGTTAAATGCTTTTAAAATTCAGATTCATATGGCCTTACTTTTCTTCTGTATTAGGAATACATGTAGCTTTGAATTTCATCTCCATGGAGCTGCAAGTATTACCTTTCAGATGTTCTGATCAGGAGAATTAGCATTTCTTCTGTTGAGAGCTCTATTTATAGTGTCCTTATAGCCCTTTTTTTTTTTTTTAATCCAGCTGTACATAAATAACTGATTTCAACCCTTTGATTTCAGGGCTCTCTCCACTCCTATCTGTGTAAACACACCACCAACTGGATGTCGTCCCTGAAGTTGTGCCAGTCTTTATCGCAGGGACTTTTATACCTCCACTCTGACCTTTACATACATGGTACCAGAATATTACTGTTAGCAAATGTGTGTGTGTGTATGTGTGTACTGTATGTACATGTTATAGCGTACTTTTGTAGAAGGAATTCCAATACTATAATTTTATTGAGCTGTTGTCATCTAGCAGAATTAATTATATTAAGATGAGTTTTTTCCAGGTGATATCAATTTTTTTTTTTAAAGCACAAGGCTGCATAGAAACAGATGATATATTACAGGAATTCATGATATTAAATTCACAGGTAAACAGCATTACAGAAGGGGAGGCATTTGAGTCATTGACATGTCTAGTGGTTGCCCCTCTTGCCAGCTAGTGGGATACATAAAGTTAGCTGCCGTTTAATAATAATAAAGAATCTTCTTCCTATTACAAATGTACCAATGTGTGTCTTTTATTGCAGGTGTGCATAAACCACCCGTGGCCCACAGAGACTTGAGCAGCTTCAATGTGCTTGTGAGAGCAGATGGTACCTGTGTTCTGTGTGATTTTGGATGCTCTACCATCCTGCGTTCTTGCTCAGGGAATCGCCACTGGTCGAGCCACACAGCAAACATGGTGAGATCCACAACTTACTATTGATAGATAGATAGATTCTTTATTATCCTTTCCAGGAAATGTGTTGCCACAGTCTGTACATAGCCTCAAATAGCATAATCACAAGAGAGACATCCAAAACAATGCATTTATACATTCATTCTATTTACATACACATAATGGCTGCCCAGGTGTTTTGTTGAGTAATGCTATGGTAGAAGGGACAAAACTTCTGCCATAGCGAGCCCATTACCAAGCCAGTGATCAGTATCTGCAGTTGGATGGGAGCAATGTGAAAAATGGGTTGAGGGGGTGTCTGGTGTCATGTGCAGTGATGTGTGCTTTTGTTTATGGATGGCAGAGAGTCGTTTGTGAATGTTCGTGGTGTGTTGTTCAAAGCTCAGTTTATTGTCCAGAGTGAGTCCAAGATATTTAAAGCACTCCACTATCTCAAAAGCTTCATTATTGATGTAGGCGGGGTGGTGGGTGGAGATGTGGGCTGTGCTGTGGGCTGGAAGATTTCAACAATTAACAGTTCTTTAGTTTTTGTGATGTTCAGCTGCTAATAGTTGTTTGTGCAACACCGTGTGAAATGGCATATGGAGATGATAGTCTAAATTAGAGTTATTGTCATTACTGAGTGCGAGGATGACGGTGTCATCAGAGTATATAGTATGTATATACACCGATCAGCCATAACATTATGACCACCTGGGCATCCTGGTCCGACCATGTCGTCAGTTCACCGCTTTTCCTTCCTTGGGAAACTTTTGATAGGTACTGATCACTGCAGACCGGGAACACCCCA
>NW_023339740.1:18949172-18967653 GCF_004916995.1 Morone saxatilis | reverse complement strand
CCCAGTCGTCTAACCATCACAATTTGGCCCTTGTCAAAGTTGATCAAATCCTCACCGCTTCTAAAACATCAAGTTTGAGGACAAAATACTAACTTGCTGTCTAATATATCCCACCCACTGATGGGTACCATGATAACCAGATAATCAGTGATATTCACCTGGTGGTCATAATGTTATGGCTGATTGGTGTATGTGGTGATAGGTGAGGGGCTGATAGCAGTCATTGGTGTAGAAAGTAAACAGGAAGTCACTCAGGACACAACCTTGTGGGGCTCCGGTGTTGGTGATGATGGTAGAGGATGTTACAGTGTCCTATAGTACGGTACAGATAAATAAAAACCATACCATTAGAAAATAATAATGATAATCCAAGGAAGAGAGTGGCAACATCAAATATATACACTAAAACAATCACTTCACATTTCTGTCCATCTGCAGGGTCTTGCTCAGTTGGGCAGGCTCCGTTACATGTCCCCTGAGTTCCTGGAGGGATCTGTAGACTTGAGAAGTACCTCGTGTTTCCTGCAGGGGGACATCTATGCTTTTGCACTGCTGCTGTGGGAGATCTGGATGTGCTGCTCGGATTTATTTGAAGGTAAACTTCCATCCTTGGATGGATACATACACATACATACATACTTAACTAAGACATAGAATAACTAAAATAGACTAAATAAAATATAAAATACAATAAATTGTTTTGTTTTTTAAATTATATTTAAAATGTATTTACCAAGTCCCACTATGGTTGGAAACCTCTTTTGCAAGGGAGACCTGGCGAGGACAGCAGCATAAAGATTCAGACAGGACAATACAACATCATGCACACAAATAAAACAAAATGAAAAGCCAGGTGAGAATGTTATGAAGGTTAAAATGAAAAAAGAAAGAAAGAAAAGCAGTGCAATAAATGTATGTAATCTTTAAATTCCAGGTGAGCTGTCTGTTCTAGTTATATGAGGCGTTCACTGCCAGAGGAGCTCCCTGTCTAGAGCAGCAGAGGATATTAGTGCGATAGCAGCTGACAGAAATGACTTCCTGTAGCATTCCTTGTCACAAAGGAGCTGAATAAGTCTCCTACTGAAGGAGCTCCACTGTTCGACAAGTGGGTTGTGGAGAGAAACAAATGTGAGCAGAGAGTTCAGATTTGCGTATCTGAATACAAATTTGGAGATTTCTTTTTTTTTTAAATCTGATAACGCATACACGGATTCTGAATACACATTTGCAGATTCCTTTACACATACATAAATCTCAGTACACTTTTAGAGATTGTTACACATTTATAAATCTGTTTACATACACAGTCACACAACTCTGGTCTCATTTGTAAATAGTTTTGCTACAGTAATGGTGCCATTTGTGAGACATTATGCATGCTGTTTGACCATTTGTGTAACATCTTCCTTTCCACTACCACCTCTGATTTAGCCCGAATAATCCTGAAAGTTATCAGTAATTCCAAATTGCTGCTGTTATCCAGAGAAACTCACTTTAGATCTAACAATTCTGAATTCTGAACACTGTTACATACAAATGTCTCCATTTGTAGGCGGTGCTGTTCCAAAGCATCTGTTGCCTTATGAATATGAGCTGGGAGCCAATGTAACACTGGAGAGCATCATCCAGTACGTGCTTCACATGGACAAGAGACCCTCCATACCTAAACACTGGGAACTGCTACCACAGGTATTCTTGCCTGCTTCTGGCCTGAACATACAGTTTTCTTTTATTGGTTAGGTAGCAATGAAAATAAATGTCCTGGATAGGTCATAAAAATACTGATTAAAGTGAACTGTGTTTGTCAATGTAATGACTACATTTTCACAACTTTCAGGGATTTGCGCTGGAGCAGATCCTGACAGATTGTTGGGACTGTGAACCGGATGCCCGACTGACCGCCCAGTGTGTTGTGAACAGATTAGTCTCTCTACAGTCTTGTTACTCTACATGACTTTAATGTTTTTTTCAGGTTGACTTGTTGTAATCAACATATCAAGGATTTGCACCGCTATCTTTGTGTGACTACTGTTTAGCTTTTTTAGCATATTTTCATCAATTTCAACTGTATAAATTGCTCCTTGGCTTGACTCTCTTTCTTTCTATTGGATAACTACAATTGGGTTAATGGATTGTAATCCACAGAAGAAAATTTCATAATGGCGTAATGGGAATTATTGTTGGGAGGGAGATTAAGATGTTTTACTTCACTCTCAGCAATGAGTGTGTTTGTTTGTATTGCTTTCCTATTCTAATTTTATGTAACTATGATAAATGATTTTAGTTTTGTGTTTAAAATAAGTTTAAAAACAGATATAACTACTATTTAAACCTAATGTAATAGATATTTTCACATCAGACATTTTGACTTGTTGGAGCATAAAAACCAGGTGGAGATAGTATGAATGATGGCTGAATTCCATTTAGCTGCTTTGAAATCTTGCTGTTGTGCATGTTGGCTCACTGTCACACTCTCATTACTTACACTCTAATAGAACAGAGCCATCGCTGATATTAATAGTAACAACTGTGAAAAAAAGCCTGTTGGTATTTGTGTAAAAAAAAATGGTTTTGAATTATTTTGGTTAATGTCCTTGTTGTTTCTGTCCAAAAAGAAATGAATTAAAGCTCTAGAAAACCCTGTTTTGTGTGCCTATTGTTTACATAACAACTGATCCATTATGTGTGACTAAGGGGTAACAGCTATACTGTCAATGGGTATGAGTCAGCATCAAGTCAGGTGTGTCTGTGTGTGTCATGAGCAAACCCCTCCCATTTAAAGTATAACTTACAATGGTTACCATGGTTACGATGGTGCAAACGTCACTCATGGTCTGTACCACAGAAACACGCAGATAAACTTTTCATCCAAAGCTCACTGGACTTCTGCCAGCAATGTGCGTGGCCTTTAACAACGGGCGTGGCTTGCTGGTGCATTTTTTTTTTTTTGCTACTTCCGTGCAGCTTAATGCGGAAGACAAACAGGGGATGAGGATTCTTGACAAACTTTAACGGACCGAGGCAAGTTTCTAAGGTAAGTCTGTGAAATCTAGGCATTGACTAACAGTGATTGTAAGTGTGTTTAAAAAAAAACAAGCTGTCCGATGATTCAGACCTATTATGATTTCTGTCATAGGCTACCTGTAATATAATGAAGGGTTAAATGGAGAAAGTGTTGAGAAATGACTGGTTGTTGAGGCATTAGACCACTATTTAAACATTATGTTACACATCTCACAACCTGTGATAGGTGCCTTCATGTAATGACTAAATAATGTTCGCAGGAGGTATAGTTTGTGTTTAAAGTACTGTTTAAACAAAGTAAGGTCACCTTAATCACTAATGGTGTATCAGATCAAATTTGTTTTATGTGCACTTTATGTGGCTAAGTGTGTATATTACACAATAATTCTTAATGCAACCAATAAAATCCCAGTTTAGAGCAAATTTAAAATACACTGTATATAAAAAACAGCTATATATAGATATTATGTCGGATCAGAAACCAAAGAATTGAAAAAAAAAATTATGACATTAAAAAAAAAATTATTTACCTAATTATATGATTAAATATTATTAAAAGTTTCTGTCATGTAATTTTACTTTATAAAATATTCATTGTATTTACTGTCTCACTGTTTCCCCAGGATTTTGTGCGAACGTTTGACTTGTCAGGTCAAAAAAACAACCATGTGGCCAAATCAAGGTGGGATATCATAAGTAACCAGCATATAATTGATGCAGTTATGCAGTTTTCTATCCAGTTTTATAATATAGGTGTTCTGAATAATAAGGTGTGTGTATTTGTGCTTTCATGTATATCAGGTCCCCCGCCTCCATATGACACACAAAACCCTGCCTACCCTCCTGGCTACAACCCTGCATATCCTGGTGCACCTGCACCAGGAGTCTTCCCCCAACCTCCACCTCCAGCTTACCCAGCTGGCCAGTACCCAGCCGGCCAGTTCCCAGCTGGTATGAACCCAGCCATGGTACCAAATGCACCTCCAGGGGCGATGCCGTACGGAGCTCCAGGACCTTATCCTTATCCTATGGCTCCAGGAGTCCCGCCTGCAGGTGTTCACCCAGGTCCATACCCAGGTCCATACCCACACTCTCCAAAAGGGGGTCACCACAAAGGCCACCACAAAGGCCACGACAAGGGCCATCATCATGGAGGGCTAAATCCCATGACCGGAGCATTAGCCGGAGGAGTGGCAGGAATGGGAATGGGGGTGGTTGGACATAAAGCCAACAAAAAGATGAAGAAGAAGATGAAGAAAGCTCACAAGGGACACAAACATGGCAAGGTGAGATTACTTTAAAGATACACCTTGTAAGAGTTGTTAAAAGGACCTCTCCTTCAGGTGGAATATTAATGGAAATACTAGATAAAAAGGTGAAACTTGAACCCTCCTATGTGCCTCAGCACCAGGCCCCATCAGAGCTGCAAACCCACACCTTCACCAAGCAATATAAATACAGTCATGACTCTACGAGTGCAAAGTGCATCAGAGCTAAAGTGACACAGAACTGTCGGGAATCAAAATGGTTTACATGCTAGTTGAAGAAGGATATAGACTTTTATAATTAAGGTTTCATGGCACATCAAAACAAACAATAACAAGTCACTAGACTGTATTATTAAATATGACAAATGACAGACAAATCAGACAAATTAGATTATAAATAGTAGTTATGGAAAGTAAAGTTATTTGTTCTCTACATTCTTTGTGGTAAATAAAGTGCTGAACTACTTCAGTTTTTATTGTTGATTAGTCCGTCAAACCACAAACTACTCATTTTTCTACTTTAAGACTATTAAAAGGCTTAAAAGGTATTAAAGGCATTAAGGTATTGAATTTATCTAGTTACATATTATTTATTCTCATTTGTCAATCAGCTAATTGATTAATTGTTTCAGCTCTACTTAAATATTTCTGCTTTGGGTAAACATTTACAGGAAGAATTAGAGAAATAAAAGACAACATGAAACTATATTACATTTTAGTAATTGATTCATAAATACCTTGAGTTTACCACATAAACACCTCACAACATCGGTGGCAATATGCATCACTGCAAGAAATGTTAGCCTTGCTCTGTCAGTGTGCATTTGACTATCTTAGATCTACATGTGGATTTAAATAGATTCAGTTAAGACTGATGCTTTCATGACTTAAACACATACATACAAACATTAGCTGCAGTTTCATTTTACAGTGACTGTGCAGTTTTTTCAGTTAATTAGTTACTGTGTTTGCTTTTAAAAATGACTTTAATAATGTGAAACATTTAGTTCACACTTAGTATGCTACATAACACAATACAGGTTGAATGATATTTTTTCCATGCTAAAATAATATAAAGTACTATAGTTCAAATCGGCATCAGCTTTAGACCCACTGATACAGTGACCTCTAAAGGCAGCTGGGAGATTTATACAAGAGTATAAAGAGGGTTTGTAAACACAGCTGTGCATTAAATTTTAGGATACAATAGTTGGTTTAAGAGACAGTGTGACATCTACGGGAAAACTTATCTTTAACTCATCTTAAACTCTCAAGTATAACTAAGCAAAAGCCCCATTAGAAACCAGTGGACTTTCACAGGGTCAGCTGAGCTCTGTTCTGGTTCTCGTTAATTGGGGTGAGGTTAGACTGGCTTGAAATTGCTGAATATAGTTGAGCCTGAAAAGAGACAGTTATCTGGGTGGGAGTGGCTGTAAATCCAATTTTTTAGACTACATCTTCACACATACATACATACACTCATATAAGCACTCACTTACATCTCAATTCTTAAAAGAAGAACCCAAACCATGCGGACAGTAACATTGTGAACACAGTTAACTCTTGTTCCCACCAAGTTTATATGCACTTATTTCAAGTTGGTTTGGATAAAAGTCTCTGCTAAATAAGGGAAATGTTTATTTTATTGCCTTGGAAAAAATACATACATTAAGCTTAATACAGGGAAAAACAACAAACTGAAAACATACAAATTCAACACCTCCTTTTGATCTTCTGAGAAAAATTGTTGGCAAGATGAAATCCAAAAATCCATTATCCATTACAACCTACGACAATAGATTAGTAGTCAATGAGCCTTGAAAATAGGTAAATGATAAGAACCATGTTTCCACTTCTTATGACGTTGTCTACTTTGTGAACAATAGGTCATTCTCAACCTTTCACATAATCAAATTAAGAGTTACAGATTTTGCATTTGTTAAATTCAACTTAAATGAAATTAATCATTTATGAATAATTGTTCTCTTTTTCTCTGCAGTCCTCCAGCAGCAGCAGCAGCAGCAGCTCAGACTGAAGACACCAGTTCACAGTTCAAGACAAGGCTTTCACAGAAATGCTGCTTTACAAAGGGGCAAACTGACTATTAACAAGAAACACACAAAAGTCATACTTATATTCCCTGAAAATGCAGTGTTTTATCATATCTGTTGCTGTGAACATCTCCTCAGCATGTTGACTGTATTGGCATTCCACTATGTCTTAAATTTATTTCCTTTTTTGTGTGTGTGTGTGTGTGTGTTGTTTGTAGTATATGTTCTATACACTAATGTACAAACACGAAATAATTTGAAGCACTGTGCAGACGACTTTCTTAACGCACTACTTTGTTTTGATTGTTTGAGAAAACCTAACATTGTGATTTAGTCAAAAAAATGTTAAATCTGTTTTGAGGATTAATTTAAAGGTGGAGACTTATTGTGTATTATATTGAGTGTATTTTTCTTTAGGTCTGTAGATGGTCTAATATTCACTACTGTACTTTATTGCAAAAAAAAAAGTTATTCTAGCCTACATTGCTGTTTATCTGCAATAATTGTAATAGATATAAAGCTCTTGAATCAACCCTGCTCAATAAAATGGATGTAAATGAAAAAACTAAGCTGTGTCCTCCCTAGGATGGTAAATAATTTAAGTTATAAACCGAGTTGCAGTTCACTTTACGCCCACTAGTGGCCCTATAAATAAATAATTTATTGAAGTTTATATATATATGAACATCTTAGTAACATTGGTAAAGCGTATCTGTTTCATACTCATTGTTTAAATACATGTAAACCACCGTCAGTTATTTCCAACAACATACCCTTCCTGTTGTTTTGAAACAAATACAACAATGTTTGTAATGTACGCAATAACTCTTCATCTTTAAATGTTATCCTTCCACTTAAACCTGCCATATTGTAGCATAATGTGCCACAAACGTGGTCCTCTAACTTTTTATTTTTAAATAGAGGTTGAATTCGGAGGGGTCTTCTGGTGAACTCGGGATGGGGTGGTGGGGGGGGTTTGGTTTTGGGTGAAAGGGGAAAGTTCAGAGGTGATAATTTTGTTGTCTTTGTGTAAAGGAGTGGAGCTCGATCTCACATCACTCTTCCCTCTCCCCGAGTCCTTTCTAAACTCTCCCCCGGGTTTCTACCCTCCCGAACCTCTCCCCTTCTACCCTTACAACCCCAACCCTCCCCCCGATCACCTACCAGCACACGAATCAGGTGAGTTTTAATCCCACGTTTGGTGTTTTTATGCTTTTTTTGGTTATGATCAGAAGTAGCAGAAAGAAATCGCGCCCAGCAGCAGCTAGCGGCTGTCTGTCCGGCGTGCTAACAAGGCCTCACGAAGATGAGCACGCAGTCTCCGCACGGAGCTAACGTTAGCCCCGGGGAAGTTTCACCTCAACGTCGCCTCAAGAAAACACCTGTCTGTAGTTTAAGCGCGTGTAATTGAACAAACGATAACCTGACCCCCATGCTAGGAAGGCTGCCGATATTTGGTCGGCTATTAATAACGCTGACTGATAAGCTAACCAGCTAGCTTTGCTAAGTAGCGCACGCATGCTTCATTCATTTTCCCCCAGCAGGGTGAGCGACCGAGATGCTAAGTGGCTAACATACTTACAACAAGCGTTAATAGTTAAATGGACTTGACTCTAAAACCAAACAACGCAAGTGAAGTAAGCGGTTCAATGCTTGCTTTTCACACCGAACACACACGAGTGTATTTACGTGATGTGTGTCCCAACTGTGGTGATTGTGGAGTAACTGTACGCACATTTGTTGACAAACTTGATTTCATAGCTAATGGTGAAGTCATCGTTAGCGTTGCATTTCACTATGTTTTGCGTTTAATGCTGATTTACTTGCTAGAAGTGAGATAAGTTTGGGTCGCAGCAGCATTCAGGTGTTTGGAAATAAACGCACGCCACTAGCAGCATGTAGTTGGCACAGTGAGAGTGAGACTAAGCCATTTTTTTTTTTTTAAATGATCCATCGTAGTACGCATTACTTTTCATAAGCATTAACGCTAGCTGAAGCTATGCCACAAGATTTATCATCTTCTTTTTTTTTAAAAATAGGTTCGTTTTTATGTCAGAAGAGGTGATTTGCCAAAGTATAACCATCATCCATTTACAAATGTATCATCCAACATCACGCGTTTAGTCCAAGGATGTGATTTTTAACTGAATGTTTTTGTCTGACATATAATTAACAATAGTAAAACTGGGTAAATGGCATCCGGGGACGATTTGATCAGTGTCCATATATCTGTATGCTGAAGAATAGGCAGAATCAGCTATTCTTGAGAATTATGTCATCAAAATGGTGTATTAGCCAAGGATGTAAATAGCTTTAAGTGTCCAATTATCTCACCATGGGTGGGAATGGTGCTGTGACTTAATGCTAAAGAGAGATGTATAGTATTTACTGCTTTGTTGACCCTTTTACACATGGAAATGGAGGCACACCACGTCTTACTTTTGTTATCCCTCATCTGCAGCCATGTTATCTGTTGTTTTTCCTACACAGTTGCAATTCAATCTCGTCACATGATCATCATTGGTGTATAATTTCTTATCTGCTTTGTCTTCATGTCCTTTTTAGATCCATCTCGGTGACCAAAGACCCCAGTTCTGTACGAACGACTAGGTTGCAGTTATGGACTCCGGTGTGATTGAAGGAGGGCTCAATGTCACCCTTACCATTAGACTCCTCATGCATGGCAAGGTGAGGTCACCCATCAGCTCCCTGTGTGTGCACTCTTATAGTCTATGGCATTATATTTATGGAAATGGAGTTCCTCTGGGATGTATAAAGGGCAGTGACTGTTGTGATGAGTAAGGTTATTGACTCAGTGACTGGATCCGGTATCAATTGTTTTGGCATGTTCCTTTGTTTGAGTCTAAATGTATTTTCCAACTTGGACTTACTACGGTATATATGTATCTCCTTGCTACTCTTTAGTTATTTCAGAATTAATGGGCTGTTTTCTTGAGAGTAGAGTTACAATTATCATCCTCTCAAATAAGCAGTTATAGCCTTTATACCAAAATTATATATATCAAAATTGTGGAGACATCTCCCTCCCCTGTCCAAATGGTCAGAGCAGCTTAAAAATCAAACAATATTACAGACAGCCATTTTGACGTCTCCATCACTTGGTACATTTTTACAACCAGGAGGCATGACATTGCATTTGCCGTCACTAATCCATCTGGCTTTCACGACAGCAGAATAGGCACACACTTGTTGCATCTTGACTCCCTCAGTGGCCTTTTGTTTTTTTTGTGATCTCAAATGCTGAGATGCCATTTGGCAAGAAGCGGCTGCTCAAAATCTGACACTGACAGGTCAGCTTACACTGCGGACATACCAAACTGTGACATACAAAAAATGGTCCCCCCAAAAGCTCTGGTAGCTCGTAGCATCCTAAAACAGGCCCCAGCACTAGCTAGGAATTAGTAGCCTACACATGCTGTGTGCTGGAATGAATCCTGGATCTCACCGTGGTCAACAGCACCATCTTGAGTCTGTGTGGGATTAGACAGAAACAAAAACAGCCTGTGGTACAGAGCTGTGGTATATATGTACAATCAGGCTGTTTGAGTATTTATGTCAGTTTAAAGGCCATTTGTAATGACCTTTGGCCAATTTTGATTAGCACCTGATGAAAGAGAGCAAAACTATTAGAATTCATTGCATCTTGTGACCATAAGCATTGAGGAATTTCTGTAGGAGGATTACTTACAGTGAATTTTCTTTTTGTCCAAGTGGTGAGGAAACCAGGGCCTTATTTGTTGAAGGTTTGTCATTGTCTGATAACAAGCTGTTGCTATGTTAGATGAGTCCAACTTTATGGTAGTAAGAAAATGTCAGGTGGAAAAAGATGATTAATCCACCTAATGAATCTGTATCTCTTTTATTTTTTAGGAAGTTGGAAGTATTATTGGAAAGGTAAGTTTAATTTAACTAAAATTATGATTGTCCATTAGGGTTGGGCGATATGTTAAAATTTTCCAACCGGTCACACTGCCAATCACCGTTGGCGATTAGCAATATATTTGTGTGTGCTGTGCAAGCGTCCTATTCTGGCTGTATGCGCTGTCATTGCCCCTCTGATGCCCCACCTCGCTTGCTTCTCTACACGCTATATGCCTCTTCTCTCCTCTCTCATGCCGTCCCTCTGCTGTCCCAGGCTGTACCTGTTGTGTCCCCATCTTCCCCGGAGTTAGTCTTGTTTGGAGCGTCTGCGAATCTCCTTGTAATTGTGTTCCTTTGTCAAACTATTCGAAATAAACCCTTAAATCATTGAAGTTAGTTGTGAAAATACACTGGCTCTTCAGCTCTCTTCCTCTCACTCATTCAGCGGCTCAGTGTGCGTACTGCAGCATTGAACGTCTTTCACAGAGTGGCTCTCGTTCTCCAGAGGCAGACCATTAAATTAGCTAAATAAAATATAATAGTCCAATCGCCCAACCCTATTGCCCATCATCATTAGAGATTTTGTCTGTTTAAAGTGGGAATGTGTCTGACTTTGTGATTCTCTGCTAATAGAAAGGTGAATCTGTGAAGAAGATGAGAGAAGAGGTAAGGTTGTTTCTTATGTTTTAAATCAAATTATGGTAAAGTACAACAGAATGTAATGTTAGCCACAGTTGGCAGGCCTGCACCCACCGTGTCTTTACAATAGGAAGTCTTCCAAATTTCATCTTTCAATTCCTTGCTTTTCTCTTTGTCTGTAGAGCGGGGCTCGCATCAACATCTCTGAGGGCAATTGTCCTGAGAGGATCATTACTTTGGCAGGTCCAACCACCGCCATCTTTAAAGCATTCTCCATGATCATTGAAAAGCTGGAAGAGGTAGGTCACAATTTATACTGACTAATGGATTGCAGGTTAGAAGTAATCCCCTCAAACACAAACTAGATTAACCCTTGTCTTCATACTTTTTCCCCAGGACATAAGCAGCTCAATGACAAACAGCACAGCTACCAGCAAGCCCCCAGTGACCCTACGCATTGTGGTGCCTGCCAGCCAGTGTGGCTCTCTCATTGGGAAAGGTGGCTGCAAGATCAAGGAAATTCGAGAGGTATGTATAGAGAAGAGCAAACATATGAAACTAAGCCTTGCAAGCACCAATCTATTAAGTATTAGCTGACTATCACCTTTCTACCTGTGGGATTTAGTACATTAAACACTGATACACATTACGTCTTGAATTCTTATCTCATTTACTCTGTGTGTTCCAGTCAACCGGTGCTCAGGTACAAGTGGCAGGAGACATGCTCCCCAACTCCACGGAGCGAGCCATCACCATCGCTGGCACTCCCCAGTCGATAATTGAGTGTGTAAAGCAGATCTGTGTGGTCATGCTTGAGGTAAGTGGATGAAAGCAATGGACCAAATGAAGTGGCAGCTGTCGACTTGTAAATGAATGATGTGAAATAGTGTGATCTCTGGGCTTTTGGTTGCTGTGTGTTGGGTTTGGACCAGAGATGTCGCAAGCAGATCCACAGGAACTAAATCATGACACCCCTGATAGAGCTATGTTCAGTGGTGTACTACATTTGTATTTTAAAAACTTAATTCTAGCATTATTAACATGTGGCAAAGGTGATATGATAACATGCAGAGTAATGTAATTACACATCCACTTGCTCTTTCTCCTGTACAGTCTCCCCCTAAGGGGGTCACAATCCCCTACCGACCCAAGCCTTCAGGATCCCCCGTCATCTTTGCAGGCGGACAGGTACATATAATACTACAGAGGGACACGGGATCCCACCTTTTCATTCTTGATGCTTTTTAGTGTGTGGGGGGGATTTATTGCTTCAGTTGTCTGTCGTTTCAGCGTTTATAACTATGTGATACATGTCTGTGCAGAATGATGTATGCTTGGAAATCTTGATGTGTGATGAAAGGCTCTTTATATACCTATAACTCAAAGTAAGATAAACATCTCCAATTCCAGATTTGGTACTTGTATATGATGGTTGCTGTAGAGGGTATTTAAGTTTAGAGAACAGCTTTAATAGTCTGATGACCATAGGACATTTGCCCTCAAGGCAGTTTGTTACAGGACTTTGTATATTTCCCCAGAATTTGTTTCATTGTTTCGAGCATTAGGTTTCAGAAGTGTGGTGGCATATTTCCCACTATTGTTGGTCTGAACCAAAATGCTTTCTGGTGCTTGTTGGCCTAACATTACAATATCTTTTGTCTCACTAAATACTTGTTTTATTTTTTATTATTCTTTGAAAAGAAAACCTCCTTCTGGTTTTCCATAATTCCACTATAATGTATATCTAAAGATTTCTCTTTCCCCAGAAATGTGGAGACTTTGGACAAGACTTAGATGTTGATATTCTTAATTTTTGAGTCTTCAAAACCTATTTATATATTGGAGATATATCTGGAAAAGTAACTTGACCAAAATCAAAATCAGATGTGAGGCCTATGAAAGCTTTGTTTCATTTGTTTCAGGCATATGCCGTACAAGGACAGCACGCGATTCCACAGCCAGATGTAAGTGCAGTAGACATTTTTACCTGACCCCACCACTCCCACCCATAATTACAGTCCTCTTCCAAAATGTGCAATCGCCCACCCGCCTCATTTTACAGCCTATAACTGTCGCTGACCTTGGGCCTAATTTTATTTTGACCTACTATTATCAGATTTTGTAACCATTTAGAGAGCAGCACTGTTAGTCTTTCATGTTTGTCCAGTTTCTCAGTTGACTGGCAGTCAGTTTTTAATTAAACTGACATTTGTTGTTTGTGTTTGTCCAGACTCTCCACTGTTCCATGAATAATAATCTGTTCCTGCTGCTCACCCTTTTCTGTTTTTCCTTTTTTTGTTCTGTCTTGTTTTACATGCCTCGTTCATTAGGCTGTCCCAGATAAACATGTGGTTCTCTCCCCCCCCTTCTTCATTAACCCTCCATTATTACTTTATGCTCTGCCCGCTTGTTTCTCAACTTAATTAATCTTTCTCTCTCTCTTTTAAATGAGTTTAGATGTTCCATCAGGAGCATTGGATGTGATAGACTGCACATTATTAGTCTTGCGTGTAACTGAATATTGGCAACAGAGCCAGGAAGTACCAGTCAGATATAATGTAGAACATGATAACATAAGTTTAAATTTGGATTCATTTTTAAGGCCATTAAGCAGTGTTAATACGTTCATGTAATTACACTGTAACTGCGTATAGCAGTTTTTGTATATTAAAAGTGTAATCTGTTATGTCATAAAAGTGACATAGAAACCTGTCATCACTTCCTTAAATCTTCCCTTCGAGCTATATTGGTGATAACTGGTGATGCTAATTCATAATGCATATTGAGAGCTCCCTCCCTTGTGTATTGTGCCTTTGCCCTGACCCTGAAGACTGCAAGAAAGCATTACCAAGAGATGCAGCCTGCACTTTGGAGGAATACCTATGGGGTACCCCACATAGACAAGTCATAAAACACACTGTCAGACACCAGTGATCCATGTATCCATGAGTTTTGTGAAAGGATAAGAGATCTACACACAACAGCACTGAGTGACGTGTGTCTTTTCTTTGTTTTGTTTTCGGAGGTTCTTTGTGTAGCTGTCTGTACTGATTGTGATGTTTTTGTTCTGTTTTTCCCTCTTCCTGTGTTTTCCATTTCCTCCATTTCTCTCCCTGCCTCCTCTCTCACTCTCACAGTCTTCCTCTGCTGCTATCTCTCCACAGCTCACCAAGCTTCACCAGTTGGCTATGCAGCAGAGCCCCTTCCCCATCGCACCAAGCAACCAGGGATTCACTGGTATGCAGCACAACGAGGCCCGTTGGCTTTCAATGCAACTATCAATGCAATTTTGCCAACCTCAAAAATCAGGATGTGTTGAATACATGTACAAAATCATCTAGGTTGTTTTGTACCTCAAACATTAAAAAAAAACATTGACTAAAAAAACAGAGCTTGGTGCTAGTGAAAAAAATTACAGTATATATTGTATAAGTGTACTATCACAAATATCAAATGTTCTTTTAATTCCCATAATCAGTATAGTTGAATGTTAATTTTGTGTAGTGCAGTCATATTACTGTACCTGATCACTTGATCAAAGATACATTCAAAGTTAAATCTTACTCGCCTGTTGGAATTTGGGGATTTTTTAAAGCATATTAAGCCTAAAAAAACCCAACCCAAATACTTTCTGAATTGATGATTAATAACATTTGCCATTCTGTATTAGTAAGTTCTACACACTTTATATTGCATGATTGATATGCCCATTTTGACATATTGTTTTGGTTATTTATATCATTGTTGGTTTTTCATTTTCTTGTTCATTTGTTTTCCAGGGATAGACGCTTCAGCTCAAACCAGTTCCCACGAGATGACCATTCCAAATGATGTAAGTGCTTCAAAAAGTCAATTTCTATCCCTTACAATAGTAAAGTTGAGATATATTTTCTAATCCACAATTCATTCAACTAAAAAAACCCTGCACCTTACTGTTAACGATGCTGTTTGACGGTGGTATATGACCACCTTTCATGCATAAAATGCTTTTTTATAAACTTGTTAATTCCATGTCGTCAAATTTCCCAGAGCCATTTGTTCGATATGTTATTCAGGCTCTAAGAAGAATTCCTATCACTTAACTTTGATGCTCTTTTCCACTACAGCTTATTGGGTGCATCATCGGCCGCCAGGGAGCCAAGATCAACGAGATCAGGCAAATGTCAGGCGCCCAGATCAAGATTGCAAATCCAGTGGATGGATCGACTGACCGCCAGGTCACCATCACAGGCTCACCTGCCAGCATCAGTCTGGCGGAGTACCTCATCAACGCAAGGTGAGATAACCCGGTACTACATTAACTGCCAACAGGTGATCCGTCCAGTCACAGGCTTTAGAAGGTCAAAACATTGCATCAGCTATGCTACATGTCGTTTCACTTTAAGTCAAATTATTTCTATGCGTCAGTTCAGTTTGATTCAATCTATAAATATTAAAGGAAAAACTAATTTACTAATTTCACAATACTACAGTAATGCATAAAAAAAAAAATAAGTGCAAAAACGTGCCTACCTGCTGCATTGACTTTCTAGTTTGGATTTGTGTTCAAATTCAAAGGATTCGATTAATGGTGTTTTTGGCTGCTGCTAATCATCACTTTGGTGTTGCTAGCACTCTGTCAGTCTGCACTTGTGTTTTTCCCTTTAAGTTGCTCCACATTGATCCGTCACTAGAGATATGATTTTTTTTTCTCTTTTTATTTTTGGATTGACACATTAATTTCTAATGAAACCTTTTGTCTTTTTTTTTTTTTTTGTTTTGATCACATCCCTGAGTGATTCCCCCACAACCCCCCGCTCACACCTCGTCCTACGCCTAACTCAACCCCCCCATTCCTCCCCCACACCCATTGCTCACCAGCCTGCCCTGTGATCCATCCCGACTGTGTTGTCCCTCTCTCCTTGTCTCTCTTTCTACAGTGTAGAGTCCTCTAAACCTCCTCCCTCCTCCTCCTCCTTGAACCCTGAACAGACCAGCCCGTGCCCTCCCTCCACCTCTACTACTACTACTACTACCACTACTACTACTACTACTACCACCACCTCCTCTGCTGCTACCTCCTCCTTCTCTTCCTCCTCCTCCTCTTCTTCCTCCTGTGTGGTGCCCCCCTCAGCCTCCATCCCTCTGTCCTTGTTGGCTCCAGGGCCGCCTCCTCCTTCCTCTTCCTCCTCCTCTTCCTCCTCCACTGATTCCCTGCTCCCCAGCTCTCCTGCCTGTGTGTCAAGTCTCCTCAGTCTCAAGCCCCTCCCACTCCTGGCCCTCCATGTTGTCAGCGGTGCCAGTAACCCTGCACACCCAATCCCCACTGAGCCCAAAATCGCCCCAGAGCTGAGCTCCAAGTCTAAAAGACGAAGGCTCTCCCCTTACTAACGAAGGAAACATAAGTCATCTACTACTTAAGTACTGACAATGCTCTTTGTTGTCTGTACCTGCACTTGCTTTTGTATCTGGCTATGCCACGCCATGCTTACTACAGAAAACGAATGCACACAAACAAGTGTTACACAGCCAGACAGATGGTTGTTGGCATATTTATAAAATAGATATCTGTAGCTTGATTTGGCCTGTCTCTTAAACAAATCACACGTTGAGCGCAATATATTTTTAAATGACTTTGAACTTAGCATGGACGGTGAATTATTTCACTGATTTACTGAAGCATTTCTCTCTTTTGTGTAAGCTCTGCTCAGGTAGCGGCTCTCTTTAAGATGTCACATTGTATTTATGGGAATAGTTTACTTGTAGGGAATTTTAAGTGACTATTGTTAGCGGTCATAACGGAGAGTATATATGTATCATGATGAGTTTTGTTTTGGGATTTTTGCTTAATATGTACGACGCAATTGTAATTTAATTTCCAAATCTGCCCTCAGGTATCAAAGGCACCCTTTATTTTGATTCTTTTGTTGATATGAAGAATACATCAAACATCTAACCAATTTAGTTTAATTTAAAAAGAATAGATTGACATTTTGGGAAATGCTTATTTGTTTTCTTGTTGAGTTAGATGAGAAGATACCACTCTCATGTCTGTTCAGTAAATTTGAAGCTAGAGCCAGCAGCCAGTTCACCAGGAACTGTGTGGGGAAACAGCTATCCTTGGTCTGTCCAAAGGTAACGAAATCCAACTAAACGCACCACTGAAGATCAATAATCAACACTTTTTTTATATATATAGTAAAAACAGCACGTTGTGGTTTTAGAGAGGGGTTATGTGTCAAACTATTTCTTGGCCAGGAGAAGTGACTTTCTGGAGTCTCCACCGGTTGCCTAGCAACCTCACAGTCACGACGAGACGGCAGGAAGTTATAGATTTTTTGGCTGTTGTACAGATTAAACAAATTAGATCAAATGTGTTCATTAGTGAGCTTTTCAAGGTTCTGGGAGTCAGATTTTGTTACTTTTGGACAGAGCCCAGCTAGTGATTCCCACCTGTTTCCATTCTTTATGGTAAGCTCAGCAAACCAGCTTCTCCTCTACCTCGCGGCAAGAATGCAAATAAGCCTGTTTCCTAAGATATTGGACTATTTCTTAAACAGCTCCATTACCAAACCATTAATTACCAACAGTTGGTTGAGAAGAGTTATCACTGACAAGAGGAACAGCCAAACTAGACTAATGATCTTTTTTTTTTTTTTAAATGTCAGAGCATACATTTCCTGTGTAATAAATCCAGATTATCTAGCATTTTATTATAATGATGTAACATACAGTAAATGACATTTATCTTGTCTGTCTGATTGCATGCCTTATTTTCTCTCCCTCCCTGGTCTCCGGGTGTCTCTTTGTCTGTTTCTCCAGGCTTTCCTCTGAGGCCACAGGACTGGCAGCCAACTGATAAGACACTGCATCTGCACTAAATCTCACTTTTATATCATCGGCTACCATAAAACAATGCAACTATCCAACTTAAGAGTTTATATATTATACCACCTCTTCCTCGTTTTGAAATCATGTCATCCGCCTCTGATTTGATCCGCTGAGTTCATTATTTATTTTCTTTGTTTTGGTTTTAGTCAAAAGAAGCAAACAATTATGTTTTTAATTCCCTTTTTGAGTCGAGTTGGAGGTTTTAATAATTTGTTACTAGATATTTTTTTTTGTATGGATCCCTCGCTCTCTTCCCTTTTTCTTTCTTTACCATCACAGAGGAGTAGAGTTGGAAAACTCTGAATAGGCATATAGATTTAGTTCTGTACAGTCAGTTTTTTTCTTTAAAAAGGAAAAGACAAAAAAGGAAAAATAAAAAAAATATCAAAAATAAGAATAGAGTGACTGTTTTATTCTGTTTATATACACCCCCGTCCCCCCCTTTCCTCACCCAGTTCCACAAGTCAGTCTGTCCATTTTATGTCCATACTCACTTGCTTTAAACATACACAGCATTCTCCCCCTTTGTCACCTTTTCAATTGAAGTGCTTGTAACATGAATTACACTCGGGTCACTGACAATACGTAGCTGTACATGCACTGTCACTGATTATATTTGGTTATAACAGCAAATGTTCTAACATTCACAATTTGAATTTATCCAGATAATTTAAAATGTGTATTATTACGCGTTGTCACTTTTTGCCCCTCTACATGTCATTCCTGTCCCCCCCCCCCCCCCCCCCC
>NW_023339740.1:18925504-18949072 GCF_004916995.1 Morone saxatilis | reverse complement strand
CCCCCCCCTCTCCTCTCCTGGTCCTAAGATCATGTGTTGATATTTTGCTGGGATGGGAGGTTTTGGGGGTTTGGGCTTGGCTCTAGGGGTCAGAAGCAGAGGGTTGTCCTCGCTTTTTTTGTAAAGACTGATATATACTTAAAAAAATGTTGGAATATTTGTTTTAAATGGAGGAAATATTTTTTTTTAACTACCAAAGGGGGATTAACTCCTGGACACTGACTGATCTATCAAATGTGATGAGGCTGAGAACTGAAATCGTTCTGGAAGCTCTGGAACTAGACAAAATAAGGGTTGTGAGTTAACACTAGTTTCCTGCTCTTTGCTTTGCTCAAGTCAGAATTTATTTTATTTTTTATTTGCAGGAAAGAAAAACTTTTGTGCACGTTTTTGAGACTGTAGACCTGGGTGCCACAACATTGTTTAAAAAATACAGAAATAAAGATGTGAAATGCTCAAACCACAACTTGTCTTGAGAATTTTGTCGGCATCTGAAGTGTATCGAACACACAAGTTGAGATTTTACAGGTTTGATTTTATTTTAAATTGTTTCTTAAATATATTTATTGTACAGTTACAATAATGCAGTATAAAAAGCAAACGTTTCAGTTCATACAGGGTTGTTTCAATCGGCATTGTGGGAAACACAAGTACCGCCACAATCGAGACACTAGAGGGCAGTAGGTTTGCTTTTTGGCAACATCTTATCCTGCAGAAGGATTTCTAGCTTTAAATATTGGGGGTACAATCAGCCTAAAATGCTTTACAAATTGAAAGTTAAAAACTTAACACCAGATTTAAAAAAATAGAAGCTGCCATTTCTAGCTTATTGAGTGGAACCTGATCAGTCATAAATGAATGGAACAGGATGTAATGTGCTGTTGTACAGTCAGATTGAACCATATGCACACATGAAGGCTTGTTGAGGGACACAAGTACATCAAAACCAGAGTTCATACTGTGTATTATGAAGGAGCCCTTACGAATTAGTGACAAATGACGTTGGACAAAATTTAAGCTGGTGAGGACTGTAAACCGATGAACCACATCATGGTCTTGTAATGCTTCCCCATCTAAGTCAATCTGTTATGTTGGGGGAAGACAAAGTAAAAGTGGACAAATTAGGATGTCATATTTTTAGGTGTACACTGATTTTATGAGTGAGCAGGAAATTTTAGATCCAAATTTTCAAAAGGATGTGAGCCAAATGATCTAAACTCTAATCATCCTTCTTCCTGGTACAAACATAGTGAGGCCAGAATGATGAATGCAATATCATTCTGTAATTATTCTGAGATTCATTTTGGTGTTTTGTGTCCCTGTTATCCACATGCCTTCAGTCATTAAACTGAAGTCTTTAAATGTCTTTGTTTTGTTGTTTTTTTTCCTCTGTGGATGGTTCTAATATTTCACTTTGATCTGAGTTACAAACTGTGACCAATAGGCTATCCATACATTTTCATAAGCATGCTTTTTCTGATGTTATATACACCCCCAGATGCTCAGAGAGGGATTTTCAAACTGGTATTGCGTTTTAATACAGTAAACACTGCAATACTAATAAAAAAAAAAAAAAAGCCTGTCTGCCCTGACTGAACTTAGCTGTGGTTCTTTTGACCTGTCACACTACAGGACATACTATACCAGAGCAGACATATTGCTTTTTCTTTGTTCACATGTTGTTCCTCTTTTATCTGTTTTTGATGCTCAGACATGAACAGCAGCTACAGTACATTCTACTACCATAAGCTTTTTGAGGTTCAAATAGAGTAGCGCCACCTAATTAGAAACATCAGCACCTTTAAATTATACAATCTCACATTTTAAAAATTTGTTCATTTTACAACATCACATATTTACATTGTTATTTAGACACAGGAGTAGAAAATGGAAACATAACCCATGACACACATTTAAATAAAAGATGTAAACAACACAAATGAAAAATGTAAACATTGTTTTTGAAGAATATCAATGAATTCACTGTAAAATATCAATAAATTAGTCAGTGCATAATGTTTTGAGAGGAGATGCAATATGACACGATGATCACGAGGAAATCAGTACATTTCATAAATTAAGTGCAAGAAGCAACATCGGTGGGTGTCCCAGTGATGTTGACGACAGAAACATTAAAATATAATAGAAGCCCTGATAGGATTTTATGATCATGTTCTTGTGTGACAACATGTGAAATAATATGACACATTTTCATGACGGAGAGAAAAATACAAATTGACATGGAAGATGACAAGCGACATTAATAGACAGTCAAGTAGATGGCCTCTTTGACTGAGGCGTCTGTCGCTGAGGTGTCATTTGAAGTGTTTTTGCAAAGCTGATCTCGCTTTGGAGGGAACAGAAAAAGGGCTGCTGCTCCGTGAGCTCGGCTAGTGCCCCAATTCAGTTTCACATCACTGTGATGCATTTATCTAAAGGGGAATGGGACTTTCTGGGGGGGCTTATAACGGGATATTTCTTGAAAACACTCACAGGATTTGTTTTGTGTTTCTGGTTGTGATGAAGGACACAGGCCTTCATTTCCTGCTTCTCTGCAATGTCCCTGATCATGACTCCATGTAATCTAAGGTCTGTAAGAGGAAAAGAGGAATTTGCAGGCTGTATCTGCGGGTGTTTGAGTGGGCTGAGGTGATAGATTTTCACCAGTTGGTTGGAGGTTGGCTGGGCTCTGCACTGCCTGAATGGTCCAGCTCTGCACTGTCACAGTCCGAGTCATCATACAGGCCCTGGTTTGGAGGAAAAACATGAATTATCTGAGTTAACACAGCAACAGGCTCTCTTATGTTGACCACAAAAGCAGATTCTGACCTATTGTCTGCATCTTAGCTATTACTGTATGCCTCTACACATCAGTCTATATCCAGTCTTCTCCCTCCATTCACTCTCTGCGACCTACCTCGTAGTTACGGTCATTACTAGCGAGCTGGGTCTTGACTTGTCGAAGAATAGCTTCCTTCTCAGACAGCCCGTCAGAGGCCAGCTGGGTTGGGTCAGACGGGTCAGCGGGAATCTCGGAGCCCTGAGACAGCAGGTCATCGCTCTTGTCGTCCAGACGCTCGTCAGTGTTGGTGCTGACCACGTCTGGCGTGCCGCTGTGAGAGTGGTCGGTGGTGTTTCCCTCCTCGCCGTCTGAGACCGACAAGTTCTCTGAGCTGAAGGTGGACAAGGACTGGCACTTGGTCATGCTCACAGGACGCCTTCATGGGAATAAAACAGAAAAGAGTACATACACAGTATACTGACAAACATTTGTTCATGGCATTACTGCCTTTGTTGGTAACGATGGGTGAAAAAAGAGGTTTCAAAGATTACATGGACCCACAAGCATGAATTAACAAATAGATGTTTTGAATGGATGGAGATGTAAATGTAAATACAGTTGGTTTTCAATAATTATATTTAACTCTTACCGTCTCCTTGGCAACTCCACTTCACTGTCGACTTCTCCCTCCTCTTCCTCTGACGACAGCCCACGTCTCTGTGGAGAAAATTAACAATAAGTATGAAACCAGAGTGTTTCCCTGTTTCAGTACACACTAATCACTCTTATTCCTGCAAAGATTCCTGAGCCGTCTGGTAAGTTATGACCCTGATGACACCCCGGGTGCGTACTGTAAATGGTACCACTTTCAGAAAGTCGAAGGGGCTGAGGTTTTGCTAAATATTTATCACTCATATCAAACATACAAATACCCTTAACACATATTAAAAGGGCTGTTGAAGTTGCAACTACCAATACTGATAAATCAACTATGCACCAGTGGCAGCAATTAACTGCTAATTAAGTGGCCCATAATTAAACACTTGAATCTGGTCTTTTCACCGCGCTCTGTGGTTTTGGTGTGTTATCTTTATTTGTAGCATTGCAAAAATGAGGATTGTATTTCATGGAGTGATGTCGACTATTTTTGGCAGATTAGAGACCAAAAGGTTGAGACTATCTGGACATCATCCGTGTCTAATATTACAACAAAACAATTCATCTCAGCATGGCAGTATGCCACATGACATGCAGAGAGGTGTGTGACAACGCGTAGTAATACATATTTTATTTTATTTTTAAATTCTATTGTGACACCTCTATGGATGCTGGTTTGTTGAGTCATGACAGAGACAGTTTTTTGCTAAGTGTTTCGTCAGTGACAATATGGACAATGAGACAATACTGTTAAAGTCTTACCTGACTGCGTGTGACTGCTGCCCTGTAGAGCAGTGCTGCGGGTGTGAGGCGTTGACTTCTTGGTGAGCGTGTGATTACTGTCCCGTCCTCCTTCTCCTCGCCCTCGTGGGAAACGCGAGGGTTCCCGAGGACAGACGCCCTCCCCGCAGCTGCTCCCCTGCCACACGGCGAATCAGGGCTACTAGAGAACGGAATAGAAGCTGCATCCTCGCTGGGCGTGTCACTGCGTGGAGGTGTTCCTGCAAGATCATCAGTCCCCACACCTACATCTGGCCCCTCGTCTTGCCCTCCAGTCCTGCTCTCCCCCAGCCCGGCTGAGGCGCTCTGGCTGCCTGCTCTGTCCAGCCCTGGCCTGACCTGCCCCTTCCTCCGGCCTTCAGCCTCCAAAGTGGTGGAAATGAGATCCGGACTGGAGGAGTACATCTTCTTGAGCAGCAGATCATGCTGCAGGCCCCTGAGGGCTGCACTGGGATCTAGATGCTGCTTGCTGTTGGGAACAGATGTGGTGGAGTTGACCATTGCTAATGAAGAGGAGAGAGTGGCTTTCAGTTGAGCCAAGTCCCCGCTGCTGCCTTTACCAGCCTTCCTGTAGCGGGGTTTTCCTCGGCGTGAGCGGCCGGGGGAGGTAGAGCCCTTGTTGGGGATTGTGACCTGGGTCATGGAAGAGTCCAGTTTGGGGAGAATGACCTCTGACTTGAGTAAGTCTGGCCTGCAAAGGATAATAAAATATAAAGAGATTGAATTGCATTAATTTCTTGTTTATCCCCTGCACGCTTCACCATATAAATTAAAAGATAAGGCTAGTGAAATTCTGTACTTTTGTTATTGTCCATAAATTCTCTAAAAAGATCAAAACAACAATTTGTCCATCATTCAACACTTTTCATCTCCTCTTCCCTGTCTGTGGCACTCAGCCATAAGCCCATTACTTCCTACTGTAGATGTCTTTTAAGAAATGGATCACAAATATATACATCATCAGGGTTAAAAAGGGATCAAAACTTTTACTCAAACAGGAGTAAATAGTGTACTTGTTGGGGACTAAATTTGGGGGTTTGCTGTCTCACCTCTTGCTGTATGAGGGCAGTTTCTGAGGTACGTTGCGTTTCTTCATGAGTTTCTCCATCGAGTTGGAGGAAGCTGACTGTCTGGAGCTGTGGTGCTTGAAGCAGCCTGGGTACTTCTTGTCCAGTGACTGCTCCCTCCTGATGTTTAAACACAAAGCCAATACCCGTTTAATGGATGTCAATGGATACTTGGAATAAGAGAGCACTTTGTTACATGCAATGACCCTGTGTGACTGGATTTAATGGCCATTCACTTCACATTACGGATGAACTTTTCCATGCTCTTTCATTACAAAATCACTGTTTAATCAACGTCGATGGATAAGGCTATCCAAAGCTAGCCGAAAATTACAACCCTAGTTCTCTTATTGGTACAGTGCGATACATTTAGCACAAACCAGACAAAAAAATACAGTATGCTGCCTTATGCTTGATTTCTAACCTGCACTGTATCATCTGTTTATTTGTCTGAAATTCACTCCCAATCCTCATGCAACATGGGAGAACTGGAGGAGTTTTGCAAAGAAAAGAATTAGGGAAAGCTGATACTGCTACTACTACTACTGACTTGTAAACTACTGTTTTTACTAAGGTATTTTTCTGTCAGTGTCAAAAGACATATTAAAATCCTTTTCATTTAATGTTGTAAAAACAATAAAACATGAAAGCTTCCAAGGGGGTGAGTATTTTTTCTAGGTACAGTAAATCAATGGCAGTTTTCATACTTGTGCAGTTCTTTCTCTTTGATCTCCAGCTGCAGCATGATGGCGTTAAGCTCCATGTAGAGATTGTTGGCTCTCTCCAGTTTCCTCTCGTAGTGCTCTCGGATGTCAAGCGCATGTCTGCATGGAGTGGAAAATGTGGAGAAGGACATAAATACATTTATCTACTGCTACCATAATTGTAGTGCTCTCAATAGTTAGCGTATCCTTGCGTCTTTGTTCGTGGTGGAGCTATCTTCTATCTATCTCCACATCTGTATTTCAAGGTCGTGTGTCCATGTCAGGATTTCTCTGCTAACCTGAGTTCTTCTCTGCGTCGTTTGATCAGCTCCTCATCCAGCCTGTGAAGACACGTGCCCTCAGACTTGATCTTCTCAAAGTGGTGCCGCACCTCGTCTCTCCACTCCACCTGGTGAGACACATAAAACGCATGCATCAAAGAAGGCATTAATAACTTAAATTAAGTAAATATTTTACAATTTTACAGCTAAATTTCACGGTGTAGTAAACGGAGTTGCAATTACAAATGGCGTCTTCTTCATCTTCTAATAATTCTTACTTCTATGATCAAAGCTTCTAGTTTCAATACTTAGCCACCACTAATATTACTACCTCCAGCCTTTATGTCACTACGATTAATTTTGTCCTGTATGTCTGTCTGTACGAGGCAGTATGACCACCAGTGTCAGTCAATCAGTAGCTTACACTTTAATTTCATGCAAACTAAAATCAGACAGATAATTTCCTTGGGGACTGTAGTTGCTTCTTCTGTAGCTGTCTGTAGAGATACAGCAGGAAAACAAGCAGGTACATGCTTCATTATATATACAGAATTAATAATGTTGTCAGCTTGTTCTTTCCAGCTGTATGTCTCATTTTTCTCAGGGCCTGTTTTAAAAAAATGTTGCACCTTGATCTAGCAAAAAAAAGCTCTTAATTTGCAGAGTGACTGAGGTTCATGTGTATCACTGTAACAAAACCCATTAAGCTGTCAGATGATAATCAATACACAGGGAGTGAAACTGAACATGAACTGACATGACTTGAGCACCAAAAGAAGAAAAAAAAACAAAAAAAAGAGTAGGGCATTTTCGGGTACACACTGGAGCGTGACAGCTGTTATCTGATACCTGTCATATCAAAGGACAAAGGAAGTCAGATTTATGAGTGTGTGCACGTACATGCGTGTATGTGCACCGTGTGTGTGTATTTCTGTGCATGACTGATGGTCTTCTTATTAAGCTAATGGACTCTGTGCGCACTCTTCTATGTCTCCAGTCCCCTCTTTCTCCTCTCTCTTTGCTCTCTGCTCCCTGCCATTAAAGCAATCAATACACTCCAGCAGCAAATACTTCTTTCTAACGTCACAAGAAAAATCCATTATGGGGCAGAGGAGAGAAACTGGGGAGGGTTCCAAGTATGGAGGGGCAGGGAGAAATAAAGGATCAAGGATAAGTGGAAAGAATGAAAGAGGTTTGTATTTTGCATTGTGAGATATAAATGGAGGAGGAGGCAGAGGGTTGCTGAGAAAAGGAAATTAAATCATATTCATTTTGTGTGTTTGTGTGCACAAGTGTGTCTTATGATTATACATGCTTGAGTTATAAATGGATCTGTGGTTCTGCATGGCTGAGTAAACACATATCTTCCACACAATTATACTTTTTTGTCTTCTTCTTCTTCTTCTTCTTCTTCTAAGTCTCCTGTCCTTTATCTGTTTGGGTTTGCAGTGGTCTAACATATTTGTCATGGACCCCCATCCCCCATCCCATCACCGACACAAAACACGTACCCTCCCTCTCCATCACACAGACGTTCTTCATCACGCTTTGATATGATGGAGGTTGGAAAAAGGGGCCCTCTCTCTGACCGCAAATCAGCAGTCACGTGTGACAAGGAACAAAGACCAAGGAACCAACAATAATATGTTGTGATTGAAAGCACAGGTATTATTAGTGGGCTCCCGAGAGGCCTGGGGCCCAAGTGCAGCTGCACACTCTACACTGCCTGTAGTTACTGCGGCAGACTAGAAACAAATGGCAGTGGGTTGACAGCAAAATGACTATTAGAGATACTGGCTGCTGTTGACAGGAGGTTTTCTATAAAGAGGCACACAGGGCTTGTGCGTACCTCATCCTATGTCTATTTATGTATTTATTTGATGAGGGAGACTGAGAATTATGGTTCTCAATTATATTGTTTCATTAATTACACATTGCAGTGGCTGAACAAGATTGTGAATTAAGTGATGTCTGACTCTATTCTCCTTGTCTGTCAACGTTCTTTGTAATATCTACATTGGTACCGATAAATAATCTAAAATAAAAATAAATGTAAATATTATATGAAATGGTACCCTCCTTTAGATGTCAAAGTAGCTGTTGGCTTTGGAGATAAAGAAAGCTTACCTGAGTCTGAAAGTAAGTTTCTTGTGGAGTTGATAGGATATCAGCTGAGGCGATGTCCAGATGCAGGAGGATCTGTCTGAAGGAAGGCCTGTTTCTTGGCTTGCAGTTCCTGTGAATAATTTAAACCAACGTTTTTTTCATATATGGAACTGACATGGAAGAAATTCCTCTCTTAGTATTATCTCCCTCTTTGTAAAATATGTTTTTCTTCTCTTTCCATCCCTGGACAACAATCACTCTCTCAGCCTTTTAAAGTTTCTAAAGTCATTATATTCTCTTTGTGCTGATACATCATCTTTCTTCTTCCATATCATTCTTCTAGCCTCCATCTCTTTCTCCCTTCTCCCCTCCCGCCTGCTCACCAGCATTGCCTCAGGAGCAGTTTGAAGCTGTCTGGACAGCTATCAGGTACTGGCAGCTGCAGACTGTTGTTGCCCACTCCCCAGATGATAGCGGAGGAGTCCACATCCTTGTAGGGCACCTCTCCTGTCAGCATCTCCCACAGCACGACACCGAATGACCTGCAGAGAGATGTGACATATTTACTCAGAGACACGTTGATAAAGATGTGAAGTGAACTGATGAAAGCAAGACTGACTGAAATGTCACAATTTTAACTTTTGCAGAAATAAATCTTGAGATTTAGATGTATACAGCTTTTATATCTGATTTTACAACTTTATTACTGTAAAAAAACATCTTTGATGCTATTGTCTTTGGTAGCTTAAACTGATTACTGACAAGGTTTAATCAGTTTGCAATGAAATGTTTTGTCATTGCTATCATTGGAATCATGTTAATAAGTGCTTAACAGTTACACTTGTATTAGCTATTCTTCTTCTCTAATATTTCTGGTGTGAGATCAATTCATACATGTCCTGATAAATACATTGAGCTCCAAGGTAACAGTAAATGGTGACAAATCAGTCAGATTTCCCAACTTTTGTCAAAACATGATGCTTTATTCCCCACAGTTCAGTGCTGCATTGATGAGATTCAGCTCTACATCTGGTTGGTAAAGGAGCAAGAGAGCAGCACCCATGGGAAAGGTATCCAAGGAGAGTCTGTTGTTGGTGACTCTCTACATTGCCATGGTGACCATGTACCGTAACCAAGGTGCCAATAGCACATCACATGCAGCATTGAGGGGGTGTGTGTGATGTTGTGTTTACGTGTTTATTTTTAGAGTCTCTCCATCTCCTTGTTTATGATGATCTAAATGCTTATAGATACTTAATTTCAAGGCAATGGATGTATTTTTTATACCAGCAGACTTAATATTAGCTGTTAATTAGATAATGGGTTACAATTACATTATTGATTTTTTTCTATATTGTATAATAACATTCAGTAATATAATGAATGAGCCATTTGTCAATTCAATATGACTTTTTTTGTTTAGTTTTTACCATATTCCACGAAGTCAAGCAAATTCTTGCTGTGTTACAATTATTTACTATAATACAATGCAGCCTTATACTGAAGCCAGTCAATATATATAGTAAATTCCTTGCTTATGTTGTTGTGCAACATTCTTCTTCTTTTAAAAAAAAATATATTTCTATTTATTTATTAATGTATTACCAATTGGAAATATAGGTTTTAGCTTATAGATTTGTATTGTTTTTATCTTAGTGGTTAACAGTATTTTATTTGTTATCCTAATAATTGTGTATACAATTGAATAGAGTTAGTTATTAAATGTTAGATTTTGTGTAGTAATTTGTATCGCTTTAAAAACCAGAAAAGAACAGGAGTCATATCAGCAAGTGTTGATAGATAATACCTCACCACAGCCTCTCCTACTCTGACTCACTCTTTTTGTGGTATGGACCACTACATAGTTTACAGACATTTAAACAAAACTGCACAATATGCACCCATGCTTTGCTTTCTTTCCACATCAAAAGCTTTTTAATCCTATTTTCACTTCTCTGCTAATGCACTACTGGCTCCAGGCCAAACCATCCACAGGCTCGGAAGGTTACTCCAGCCTCTCCTGAGCACTGCAGCATCTGGCGAATCAATTATTAAATTAGCCAGCGTTCCTTTCAGGACGGAGAGGAAGAGTGATGGAGGGATGTACGGTGGGGGAGGGGGGGTTGTATTGGGGGACATCAAGGCTTAACACAGGGCAACCCATCAGATATGGCAGAGGCCCTATAGAATTTCATGTAATGAGATATTGTACATAATACAGAATAGATTTTCTGGAAATAGGATCCTGTGCTCTATACTGTAGTAGGCTGTAGCTAATGAGATTCTATGACAGATAAGACAAACCATAAGGGAGAATTGCAGAGGTTCACCACTGCAGAAGGACAGTGTAAAAAGGTTGTACCACCTACCAAATATCCACTTTCTCTGAGACGGGTTCGTTGCGTATGACCTCTGGAGCCATCCAGGCCACCGTACCGGCAAAGGACATCTTGGTGCTCTTGTCACTGAGCTCTTTGGATGTGCCGAAATCAGAAATCTTCACTGAGTCATCGTAGGTGATCAGCATACTGGAATGAAACATTGAATATATTTACATGTGTGAGTTCATCTGTGTACAAATATGTAAAAATTGCTAAGTGTAAATAAATGTAATAAATGTATACTAATCATTGGGCCAGTCAGTAACATGACATGTCATCACTGTGACAAAACCTGACCAGTCTGTACATTAATTATAGCATCTAACTACTACTACTAACTGGCCAATCAATGTGTCTTTGTAGTGGTTCCCAGCCTATGGGTCAAGACCCCCACTGCAGATCACAAGAAATCTAAGCAGTTTGGTGAGATGATTGAAAGAGTAGGAAAGGATACAAATTTAGTATTTCTGCTACACAAAATTATGTTTATTTTCCCCTATAATCTTAGCTTTTTCTCTTATAATTACTAGATAATTTCATCTCTTCGGGCATCTAAGAAGCATTCAAATGAACTCCCAACTAACTCAGCTAACTCACAACTGGTAGACACATCATGCAACCTGTGACGTGGGATTGCATGTAGACACTGCTTTGTTTCAAAACCCAACATGCTCGGAAACTGTTGTTCTAAAGGTCGGAAAACAGTAGAAATAAATCACTCCGATTTCTATCCGAGTCAGACTGATAATGCCTGAGATATCACATACTTGACAGATTAGAAAAGGAGCATGAACCTTCATCCTCACCTGCATCACATGAAGCACAATAAGTGACATCTCACCCTATATTTTTACTAGTGAGACTCCTAGCTCTGACATTATCATTTACACTTAGATTACAGAGCTGTAATCACACTTCATTTTCACCAGGTCAACAAAACTCACTTTGGTGACTTGAGGTCTCTGTGGATGATCTTGTGGAGGTGAAGATAGTTCATGCCCCCAGCAATGCCCATAGCCCAGTCCATGAGCAGGGATGGATGGATCTGCCTGCCGGCTCTCAGCACCTCGTACAGCTGTCCCTGGGCACAGTACTCCATGATGATGCAGTAACATGGAGCCTGGGTACAAATACCTCTGCGAGTGTAGAGAGGTATGCACAGTATGTCAAGACAGAACATATTGGAGTTGCTACAATGCCAGTAATGAATGGTAAACTTTACTTTTACATTATAATGTTCCAATGTAATTTAAACAATCATATAGTTTTCTTTGGGTTGAGAAAATGTTAAAACCGTTTTGGTTTATGCAACATTCACAGCTTTCTCAAAACATAATAAATAATAAGCTTTAAAGCCCCATTGTAAAAACTCAAGGCTGCATTTTTTAGCTCCTGAAGACCCAACATATAAAACCATAATTCTTGTGATCTAAAAAGCCAGTTGATCATTTCTACTAACTTGAAAGTGATGATGTTGGGGTGCTTGAGCTTGCGCAGGTGCTTGATGTCTGTCTCTTTGATGTTCCGCACTTTCTTTACGGCCACTTCCTGTCCGTGCAGTTTGCCCAGAAAGACGGCACCCTGGGCTCCACTGCCGACCCACTGCAGGTCAGATATCTCCTCAAATGGAACCTCCCATGCCTCTGAGATTGGGGGAAAAGATGGAGGAAAAGTAGTTGGTGAGTTTATCAGTGTAGTAACATGTCAATTATGAATATACTGTAGAGCAGAGTGATGATTTACAGATTATTTTTACCAACTTGGATGAGTGCAGATGATGTTTCATAACATAACTAAACACCAGAACATTATAAAGAACTTTTGATGGGTAATATAAATATCCTTTATGTTCTTTATTTTATTCGAGTCCCTAATTGATCCCTATTTACTTTTGCTTTCCTTTATTCAATGTTGTGATGATTCATTTTGCTTTAATACAGACATTTGTCTAGTTACATGATTGAGTTATTTTGATGATAGTCTCTTCATACTTTATAAGAATAGTTTGACATTTTGGGAAATGCTTTTATTTGGCTTTCTTCTTTGTGAATTAAATTAGAAGATCGATTTTCACCTCTCGATGTCTCGTCATTGTAATTGAATGCTATCAGCTAGCAGCTGGGTTAGCTTCAGCTTAGCATAAAGACTAAAAAAAACTAGGCGCTGGGCTCTTCCAAATAACAAGAATTCCACCCTGGTTTAGTCCATACAGAAGTATAAGAATGGACACCGTTGTGGTTTTGATTGTGCACTTATCTTCGCCTGCAAGAGACCAGCACAAACGCCTGTAAAAACCATACAGTGTATATTTTTACGCTTGTGGTTCTCTATAAAACAAATGAGATTCCAACATGTTAATTCAGTGAGCTTTTCGACGGGGTAGTCAAGGCAGATTTTGGTTACAGCAACAACAGAGCTTGGCTAGCTTTTCCTCTGTCTCCACCGTCTTGTTGCGTAACTAAGCGGCTAAGCTAAGCTAACTAGCTACTTGCTTCATATTTCCTGTAACCACGAGAGTGCTATGGATCTTCTCATCTAACACAGCAAGGTGGAAAGTAAGCTTAATTCCCAAAATGACAAACGATTGCTTAATATACTATTCCTAATATTTGAACATGTTTATATGTTATGCTAATAAAATGAAAAAAACATGCTCATTTCATGTTTATTTGTTGTATAAATTCAAAACCTATTTCAAAAGCTAAAACTATTCAATCAAGACAGAAAAAACACTTGATACCAAAAAAGTCTCTATGTAAAACTAGAACTAGTAGCAGGGAGCTCCGCAACAGGCTATGCTGTTTTGTAATAATAGACATGTAACAGTAAAACCTGTCTCAAGCCCCTGCTCTTACAGTCAACCCAGAGCCCAAGCTGATATCTTGTTCTGTAGTTGAACCTCACTTTAACCTAAGACTCAGGGTGTGCAGGCAGACAGACAGGGAGCTCTAATCTCCAGTGAGTAATTCTCCCTCAGCCTCCTAAATCCTGCTTAGTGCCATTGTGGGGCCGACGCGAAACAGGGGTTCAACGCTCAGGAGAGGGTTGGAAGAGAGAGGGGATTTGAGAGCCTAATGTGGCTGTATAGTGGGGAGGTGGAGGGGTAGTGACGGTAGTGGTGATGGTAAAAGAAAAGAGTGGAGGGGATTCCCCACGGGTCAGCAGGGGTCCATGTGGCCGAAGACAGACTGTTAATACAGAGAAAATCTACACCCTGCTCTGCTGCTGTTCTTAGCCCAAGAAAAGAAGATTCAGACACATTTATCATAGTAATAAGGATAATATGAATGATTAATGCTCTCCGGTGATAGATTGAGGACTTGGCCTCTAATGAGCCCCTCAAATGTTTCACAGTAAAGACATAAAGCCACATCTGATGTACCAGAATATCCTTAGGTCTGCTTTGTTTGATCTGAAAATTAGACATAATTTAGGACAGCACCAGGCAGCACACACTCCTTCACAATCAATAAAGGACAGATGATTTTTCCTGCTTTCTATTGTGATACATTGTGCCTTCTTACCAAAGCATAAAAATAGAGCATTGAGATTTGGTAGCAGGCATTCATTTGCAATACCCCTATTTATTTCACTTTTACAATATCCGTTTTGCTCTTGTCAGTGTGTGTGACTCCCTGTAATGGTGCACAGAGGAGGGGAGCAGCGAGGTGCAGATGGGCTGGGAGTGATAACAGCACAGGATGAAAAGGAGAGGAAAAGAGACAATGAGAGATGGAAGGAGGAGGGGGTGGAGGGGAGATGTGGAAGTCAAACGGGTGATAAAATATCAGAAGGCTATAAAGACAAGGAGACATATAAATCTACCACCTTCAAGCCTCATGTGTGATGCTGTATTTATTTTATCAAGTTTTTTTGTTGTTGTTTTTGGCATCTTATCTGACTTTATGTGTTCGTGTCAGTGCTACATATTATGTGTTTCTATTGGTCGATGTGTTTATGTGTGCATGCAGTCCTCCCTGGGCGCATGCTCACATATGTGTGTGTGCGTGTGTCAGGTCTGCGTTAATAGAGACGAGAGGCACAGGGTCAGAGCGTGGCCATGCATAATTCATGAAGCAGATTTGGCAGAGGAGTCCCGGGGGAGCTCTGCGCTATTGTAGTGGCTGCAGACATAAACAACACAGCGTCACAGGGAGCTAGTTTCATTGGGGGGTGGTAGTGAGAGGAAGGTGGGGTGGGCACAAGCAGGCTAAAGGATGGGGGGAAAATATCAGGGGAAAATAAGCCCTTTGCAGTTTTGATAGAGTCTCTCTCTCTGGCTGCAGCCCGTCAAGGAAAGTGTGTGTTTACAACATGGCCTTTGTGGGAGTCATTTTAATACCAACTGTTTAATATAATTAAAGTGGGGGATAAGCTCATTTAATTAGCATATCAAAGATTCAGACTGGAATTAAATGGGAGCTAGTGGTTGCTGTTATTGGAAAACTAAAAAACCATTGATGCCAGTGTGTGTAGATGTGTTTACTTGTTTCCACTGAAATGGATTGGACTGCTAGACTTACCATCCAGGTTGTGTTTGTGCTCTGTGGAGTAAGCTTTGCCAATCATAGTCCAGACAGGCCGCAGACACCCAAACAACCCCTCCAGAAATCCTCCTCCCCCTCCGGTAGACTGGCACTGTAACCTGGCGACACCCGCCTGACTCCTGACCGCACTGCTGTCCATCTCCTGCCCCTCTCCCTCCGTCCTTCCAGGACTCCCATCATGCTCGTGGAGCTTCAGGACACTGTTGGCAAAGTGCTCCTGTTGTTCCTCGCCTGGCGTCTGGTTGTGCCCAGCAGTCTGCCCCTCTCCTCCTCCACCCCCGGGCTCGACAGCACCTCCGGTGTCTATGGAGAGGACGTTGCGAAGGACGCACTGGGTCGGGGTCAGGTCCATTTCTGGGGTGCAGGGTGTTTCAGCATCGAGGCGGCGGAACGAGGGAGGATCAGAGAGGGGTGTGTTGAAGCCGGATAGAGAGGGAGAGGGGGCACGAGGTTCATGAATAAGCGCCATGAGGGCCTGTGGTAATCAGAATAACTAGAAAACTGGAAGACCAAACATAGAAAAGGGGAGAGAGAAAATATAAGTGTTATAAACAAATAAACGTTTTCATTTTCTTACCCTGTGGGAGCCAGAAAGGTTGATTTAGCTTAATATTGTTGGAGAGTGTCACCTCTAGAATGATTATTTAGGCCTCCTAAAAGTAGAACCTTCAGCTATAATAGCTCTAAGTTATTGTAAGTGAACTCAGTGAAGTGACTGTTGTGCACCTCAAAAAGCTCAGACCTGAGCCATGCAGCTCTGAACTATCTGCAAATGCAGGCAGACAAGAAGGCCCATTTTCCTTCAGCTGTGATCAGCATCAAAGAAATTCACATTCATGGTTTCTAAACTCCTCTGGTTCTCGTCAATTTGTTATTTTTCCCAGAAAATGCTCTGCAGCTTTCTATACAGAGGGAGTTTAAGGACTGTGCAGGGTTTTATGGTGAAGGCTACAACAGACATCAGAGTCTGTATAGAAGATAAATATCATGAAACAAAGATCACACATAAGTCAAAACAATCATTTTTAGCATTTCTCACAACTTGGAAGTAAAAATGTATTGCGTTCTGCTCCACTGATGCAATTTGTAAAATGAAATATAAGCAGAAGATGAGAGCAGTGGTTGTTGCTATACATGTGCCGAGTGATCAGGGCAATGACATTAACTTATGAGTCATGATGTCTGATTGCTAGAGAAATCAAATCGATATCCGACTGTGGAACATGGTTCAGGATGTGTGGATACAGTATAAAAGAGCAGCCTGTCTGGACCGTAAACCTGAGAAAGCCTCAGTTCAGCACTACCGTTAATGAAGTGTGCAGCAAATAATTTAATCTCTTACAGAATATCACATACCAAGTGCCGTATTGCTTTTGGTTCTCGTTCATGATTAACAAAAATCAATGGTCTGTATAGGCAGAAGGTTGCCACAGCTGGTTATTTACATCGAGCAACATCACTGCTGGATGAGCTCAAATGGTGGCTGTATGATAATGAGAGAATTGTGCAAGCCTCTTCAAAGCCTGTCATTTCTCCAAGGAGGACAGCATATAGACGCTCAGTGGAGAATGGAAATACATTATTTCTTGTCAGAGCCTTTTGAAGCGACCCACTCCTCCTCTGCTATCTCTAACAAGCAAGAGGTGAAAGGTTTTATCTGCTTTGTAAAATAATGATACAAATCTAAATCCTAAACCGTACCAGCATCATCCTGCTGTTGTCATATGACACAAAACATACATGTGTTTGTTATCATCTAGTCACTGTATGGGGGACTTCTAGTATCTTACATTTGCTGTCAATATCCTGGTAAGTTTGAAGGTCAAACTAAACCTAAATGTATCTACATACTATTAAGACTATTATACGTGACAATTATTCTCACTATAAGTAATGTGCCTGGCATCTGATGTATGAGGCCCACTGTGTCGTGATACCACTACCTATAGCTGTAAATAACCCTCCACAATTCATAAAATAGTAAGAGAGAAATCCAAAACACGACAAGACACGGCCTGGAGGACTCATTAACCAAACCACAACCATGAAGCTCAAAGTCTGGAAAAAAATCATCCTCATTATAATGTTGTGCGCAGAGAGAAAACCCAACCACTGAGACACATCTGGTGTCTGAAATCTGGAATAATCACACATCATTCACATCCGACTGATCCTGTCTCCTAATAGTCCTGCTCGGGCTCTCACTTTATTTATTTCGGGGTATCAGCTGCGGGAGCTGCAGGAGCAGGCTACGGTCTGTTACAGGCCAGTGCATTGTGGATGTATCGGAGGGGTTTCTTGTTTCGCATCATCGCTTCTCCTCGCACCTCCTCGCACCTCCTGCGGTTACGAGCCCCCCCCCCACCAAGTGCATCCAAGGAGCATCACTGACAGCACTGAAGTTACAGTCAAACACACTACTGCGGTTTATATTTGAACGATAAAGGACCGGATGCGTTATTTAGGGATAAGATCAGCTATGGACCTGCTGCCGTCTCCTCATCACGGCGACTGAATGGTGCCAATGTAAAATCTGCGTTTTCTTACCTCACTGCCGACAGCTTAAGTCCATCGCTGGTGACTGCAAACGCTTATTCCACTGTATAGTTTGATTTATTCTAGTAGTAACCTAATAATTCTGCCTTTCGGGGTTTTCTCGGTATCCACGTTTGTCCCTCTTTCCTCCCCCTCCTTCTCTGTGCATCCAGTGAGGTTCCTCCGCCCCGGATGGCTGGAAGTCTGCGTTAATTCTCCTGCGTGTATCCCGGTGAACAGTAAACACAGCTATAGCTACGCTCCCCTTTGGTTCGCTTGTTTTCCTGCCCTTACACCACCTCCTCCTTCTTTTCCATTCTCGTCTGAGGATGCGATCTGCGCACACTCAGGAATTTATACGGCTATCTCACCTATAGTAAACACGACCGGAGAGGAGAGGAGAGAAGAGAAGAGAAGAGGAGAGGAGAGAAGAGGAGAGGAGAGGAGGGAGGGAGCAGCGTTGGTATCCTCCTATCAGAGGATAATGCGCCGTGACGAGCTCAGTCCGGTGAGACACGGGACGAGCGCAGGTAAACGGGTTTGTGAGGCTACTCTTAGGCGGGGAGGAGGGTCAGCCGGTATGTGAGGTGATCAAAATGATGTCATCTCCAAGGCATGCAGCATTTGACTGGACAGCGCCGTGTAAATCCCTTCAAACCCTATTAATGCCCTCTGTATCGAGTGTAATTGGTGCATAATCTGTGTGCGCTACCCCGTCTGCCACAGAGGGGACATGAAGGAAGGACGGCAGGTCGTTTTTTTATTATCATCTCCAATCTCAACTGACCCATTTCTCTCAGATAGGGAGAGTGGGACAGCACAGGACCTAAATGGGACTTTCCCCAGGCGTGATTTGTTTCCCTCAGCGACTTCAATTAACCTGAATGAAATAAAACATCAAACCAATTTAAACAACTGTCATATTTCAACACAAATGTCATTCTGTGTGTTTGAAAATCGTAATATATGAAATATACCGCCTGATCATCATCTTCAAAAGTTTCTGTTTAAATAGGCCTGTGGTTATTATTTAAGCAGGTGTTATTTCCAAGGACTGACATTCTTGCAGTCCTATAATACATTGAGTGTTTTTTATTGTGTCATGCATAAAACAAAATGCATAAATGGGCCTACAAGACATCACAAAGCCAGATTCTGAATCTATATGTTTATATAGATTCAGAATGCTGTGCATACATTTTCAAACAAAACTAACCCACAAAAAGTCCTACAATTAATAAATCACTAACAAGAACTGTATAAGCCTACTGGATCAGAATGAATACTAATTAAATCAACTTATTTCTTTCTTTTCCTGGACACTAAAATTGAACAATCATTAACATTTTTGAATATTTTGGGGTTTTGTTCAGCCATTTCACAGGAAATTAACACTAAATCATCATGGTGAGCTTTAAGTATAATACAACAATAATATGGAACTCACTTCTCCCAAATCACACAGCTCGCACATTCAAGTCAGGAGAATCCTGCATGATGAACGGATGTCAGTGTATCTCTGCAGGCCAACTGGGAGATCATCAAATCACTGTAAACACTGAGAATCTTCCAAGAGTCAAACTATTTGGCTGACACGGAGGAAGATGTGAATTTGTGGAACAGCTGGGGATCCCATGTCTGAGCTGTGTATTTCCTTCCAGTCTAAATGGTATGTGACCCTTTTTGAGTGCTAAATCCAAATCCAGCTCTTATCTCCCAGATTAAGCTCGTGTTGGGCTTAAACCCTAACGATGACCTCATCGCATCGCTTGTGGACGACGGGGAAACCCCAACTAGTGCGCAGACCAACCATGTGAGACTGAGACACCTGCACAGTACACACGTATTCAATGCCTCTGCTTCTGTTTCTCTCTGCAGAGCTTTATAACATCCTGTAAGATCATTGCACTTGCTGAGTTTGATACCTTCAGTGAAATTAGGATTGTTTCTGTTTTGATTTATTCATCTTTTGAGTCATTCTCGGCTTTCTGCTTCCACATGAACTCTGTATTGTGGTTCTCTCTGTGGTGGAGTGATACAGTAGCAACATAACAAGAGGTTTTTTATAACTACATTTTTAGACCCACTAAAGGGAAACAGAGAGGCAGCAAAATAATAATGGACCTGTTTCATTAAAGTAATTAAATGTTTAACCACCTGAGTTGCAACGTATTCTAATAATTTAAACCATTAGGGACTTGGTCAGATAATTGTTGCACTTCTAAAATCATTTTTAACAGTGGACTTTAATGCTTATGTTTTAATTTTACAATATAATAAGATTACCTTCAAGTTCCCAAATGAATATTCAAGTTGCCAAAAATGTGGTTCATGAATGTTTAATGTTGGTTTTAATATCACATGAAATAGAAATAGTGGGCAAAAATCAGTGGCTTTAATCATTCTTGCTATTTCATGCCATCCATATCTATAATTCCCCTTCCTACTCTGTCTTAAGGCAGTCTGAATGGAGCAGCACATCCTCTGTTCTATTTCTATCTTTTTCTTAAAACTTTCTTCATAATTTATTTATTGGTGGCTGTAGTTACAGGATGGCTCCTCGTCAGGGATGTTCAGTCCTCTAAGGGTCCGTGCTGCTGCCTCTGATGTCCACCAACACAGCTTCTCCTTCTGTTGTAGTTACTCCAGCAGAAAGAAGCACAGAATGAACGCTGCAGGGTATCACTCCTTATCAGATAAAAACTTCAAATCTACAAAGCGACAGCTTTTTAAAAAAAAATATGCAGTGAGACTGCACAGTGGATTCAGAATGAGCTACATGCATTCTCCTGTCATGTTACAAACCCACTGCATACATGCAAAGACCATCTTGTAATTTAAGAGAAAAAAAACTAAATGTGAACAATTAGAGCTGCAAAGCTTTAATCTGACTACCAAAGGAATGACTGTACATCACTCTATGGTATCCACCACAGTCTGATGTAAAATGCTGCATTGTTTGGCAACATGCCTCGTAATCTGTAGGAGGGAATTAACAAAAGCCTGCAGTGAAGTCGAGAGGAATGTCATGTGTGTGCATGTGCGTATGGATGCCTTTGACTATGAGTGTACAGTATGCTGTGAAAGGCCCGGTGCCAAGTGGTCACAGATTGTCCCAGTCCGGTTAAGGGGGAAGGGGGCAGAGTATAAGTGTGTGTGTGTGTGTGTGTGTGTGTGTGGTTGGCTGTAGAGGATGAGGGGGAGGGCAGCTTCTGGCTCTTTGGAGAGCCTATTTATGGATTCTCATCGAGAGCCCCTTGTGTTACCCATTGTCACTTTCACTCACACACTGCTGAATAGGTGGCCAATCATCAAATCCACTCAACTCTGTTCCTAAAGGGAACGTGAACAAAAGAAGCAAAGATAATTGTCTCTCTGTTTGAACATCATATTGATTGAAAACCAACAATAGCAGAAACATTCTTTTAGGTTCCAGATGAAAGAACACAGGTTAGCGTGTGTCTATATTTGTGCGTGCTTGTGTATGTCTGTGTCAATATACACAAAGGAATGATCCCTTCCTGTCTGCCGGGGGAAGTTGATATTGGATAGTATTGTAATCAATCAGGGTTGCCACTACTGTGCCTTCCATCCATATTGCCCACTGATGGGATTCATTAAGATTGGCGCCAACCAGTATTGGTGGGCGTGTAAGGAGGTTGGTGGGTGGGGGATTCTCCATTTCAACAAGATGATCTCACCTCCTGTCTGGAGCTCAGGAAGAAGAGTTTTCATTCATAAAGTTTATCAATTCACACAAGCATGTGTTCAGGCACGTGCACACACACACACAAACATATCTCCCAACGAGAAGCCGAGGAAACAGTTGAGCCAGTGAGGCAATATGCAGGTGAGATCACTGCCGGACGCTGAGGTTCCTCTTTCCATTTAAAAACTCTATAAAAGATGATTGATGCCTTTCATCATTCGACCTTGTCTGCACCACAAACAGGGTAACGGAAATAAGATGTCATGATAGAAACTAACTGAAAACAAGTTGGATAAAAGGTAAACAAACGTGTGCATCTTTAGTCACGTTCTGTGCAGTTTTACTATTTCTCAAAATTTACCTGAACCAACATTAACTAATTTTCTGGCCAGTTGGGGGCAGTAGAAACAAGCTGTGAACACAACACTAACATATTATCAGCTTTTACAGTTGCCTAATTCCACATACAGCAAACATGGAAGCTTTTAGTGTTCGTTTGTCTTTTAGCTGCTAAATCACGACTGTATGTCCACCAGCTGGTTCCTAACTGTGTCTGTCTGCTGTTTGAAGCTGAGCAGGTATAAAAATGAAAAAAAGGACTATGATGAAAGCTGTCATAGTGAATCACAACAGTAAATTTGCAGGCCAGAAAACCAAAACAATGTCCTGAAAGTTGTTATAAAACTGTATAGGCTGTGGGGAACTTTATCATGCCGGTGGCTGGTTTTAATTTTGTAGAACACATTTAAGACAAAATAAAACTCACCAAAACATCTTTCTTAGTCTTTCCACAGTTTTTGCAACAATTGCCAATGCTGGTTTGGTCAATATAAATCCTTAATTCACAGAGTTAGATGTGAAAATATTTGCAAAATGGGCTGTTAATGGCAGCAAGAATGACAGCTAATCCTTCAGAGTACATCCACTAAAAGGGCTTGTTTTTGAAACTGATGAGCTCAGATTGTTGTTCTGACAACATTATAGAGAGGCACCCTACAGAGATAGACCTTTTTGTTTAACCAGAAACAGCTATAATATCGCTTTTGCTTGACACCAGAATCCATAGACAAAAATGGTAATTTTTCATCGTAACTTCATTGAAAGTGCGCACAAACAAACTAAAACTCACCAAAACCGTCTCTTCTTTCCACTGTTCCAAAAATAAATGACTGACTCTGGTGTCGTCAAAATAAATTCTTAATTCACAGATGTAGATGAAAATAACAGTCGCTATGCTCAGTTGGATACGCAGGGATTCACATGCATGTGGCTTAAACAAAGCACAGACAGGCTGGGATAGCAACACAGGCAAAGCGAGTGTGACGTCATTCTCTGCTCAGGACGCTGTTACTCGGAAACAGCTCTTTGCTGCAATATTAATGTTTTAAATCGCATATATGTATATAGCCTTTAACATGACCCACTTTTAACTATTATAGACTGTTCTCTTGTTGACAGCTGCAAGATGTGTCACAGACAACTAAAGAAGCATATTGACTCATTTTGGCGTGTTCTAAAATATGCAAATCCGACATTTAGATCAAGCACTGCTTTGATCTTCCAGGGAGATTAGAGATGCGTCTGATTTCCCTTTGAAACCTCTGAGAGGCGAGAAGCCAGCCAGGCAGCCTGCTGTGGAGAGCCTCTGGCAGCGGTCCGGTCAGGAGAGGGTTAATAACAATAAAGGGGAGGTTGGAGAAGCCTTCCTGACAATCACGTGGTCTGTGCCGGGAAGGAGAGGGAGGGTGGAGGAGAGGCGGGAGGGGGGTGATGGGGACGGGCGAGGGGAGGAGTCTGGAGCTTGTTGCCGTAGAAACAGAATCCTCAGTTGGCCGGTGTGAAGTCAGAGGCGTAATATTAGGCGGTGACTGCAGTTAGATGCTGCTGGTGGTGTGAGGTGGGTGGATGGGTGGGGAAGGAGGGGTGGGTGACTCACACAGGAGGACGCACTCTGCATTCTAATGGAGGGACACACATGTGGACACACACACACACACACACACACACACACACACATAC
>NW_023339740.1:18910674-18925404 GCF_004916995.1 Morone saxatilis | reverse complement strand
ACACACACACACACATACAGTACCCTCTGTCTACACCTTCATTGGCTACATCACCTCAAACGTTCAATCCAATGTCCATTTCGCATGTTAGAATCTCCCAAATCTCTCCACTTTATCTGTACAGCATGGCTCAGCATTATCCCGCACCACTCTGCTTCAGAACATATAATTAATTCATTATGTCAATGGAAGACCATTAGTGTACGTCTTGGTGGCTTCACTTGCGTGCGTTGATAAAGGGCATCTATTAGAGGGAACCAAATGCTTAGACAGGCTAGTAAACTATAGCCATGTAATTGGTGACGGTATAATTGCATAGCACACGTAGCAATTAAAGCGATAATATGTGTAAACCATGCTCAAGATTATCATTGGATTAACTACACTTCCCAAATGCCCTTGAGTCTAGAGGCTCACCAGCTGTTACAGGAGAAGTGTTAATAATTATGCGGACGATTTTTAGGGCTGTTGTTTTGAGGGTCTTTTTTTTTTAGCTGCAGGGGAATCAGTTTGTATCTCATTAGAGCTGTTGTGGGGAAATAGTTCATGTTAATGGACTTTTTCTCTAAGGGTGTGGGAAGAGAATACCAAGCAGCAACACTAAACAGATATTTTTGCCCCAATTGTGAATCCTAACAATCAAAAATATATGAGATTTGGCATGCCTCAGGGTTGACGAAGGGAAAATAACAGAAGCTGGAATTATTTTGTTCATTTTATGGTCATGAATTATTAATGTCATAATGTAATGGTCATTTTGAAAAATATCATCCTATGTCTATATCTTTTACTTGAGGGGAGACTTGTTTATGTCAACTGATTGAACTTTAATAACAATAAAGAGATATGATTTTTCTCATTTGTGTAATGATTAACATAATTTATATCCAGTGAAGTAATGAGAAGCATAATTCTTATATACTTGCTGCCGTTCAATGCAGCCACTGCAGTGTGATAGCTCAGGGGAATGTGACGTACACTTGCCCTATAGCAAATAATTGACTTTTTGATTGAATGCTCCTTTGCGCTTCCTTTTAAGGAAAGCCAGGGCAGGTTTCATTTCCCATCATTGCTGTGTGTAAAACGGGAAGCAGCAGGGAAAATCATAGACAGTGTGACGTTTTCTCTGTCACCACCCACAACTATATCTCATGGTTTGGGGCGAGCCAATGGGGGGGAGGGGGGCAGGCTGGCTGTTTGATACAGCGCTGGCTGGTCAGTGCTGTAGGAGGCTGGCTGAGGAACATTATTTTCAGGCTTGTTTATTTCAATTTGCCTGTGACCATGACTCATTCGATTTTTGGGAAAAGGGGGCAGCTACAGTACTCCACAAGGCACAACCAAAGAAACCAGATATCTCATGATTCTTTTTTGTTTGAGGTTTTCTCTCTAATTGTCTGTCAGTTTAAGTCAGATGTGCTACTGATATCTACTTGTAACTTTTCATCGTAAGTTATGGCTTTAGTGTGGACAGTAGTAATAAGCAGTTCAACCAAAAAGTGATTTTTTTCTTCTTCTTAGATTACTTGATTTGAAGGATTTTTACCACCGTCATCGTGAAGACATGACAAAGATTACTAGAAAATGGTCAGAACATAATAATGACATTAAGTGTAATAGAGCAGAACAGATAAGGCATGATTATATTATTAACCCATCCATTTATGTTTAAATTAATTGTTATTAATGTCATATAAGTTAAAAGCTATTTGTAAATTAGGTGTCTTCTTGGAGAGTGTTCTACCTTTGTTTAAGTAACCCTACCTCCTTCCTGCTGGGTGCCATTTTTCTGTTGTGATTGTACTTTATATTTTGTTTGCGCTCTATATCATGCCATCATGTTCTTGAGTCAATAAATTTAAATCTTTTGTGCTCCTGTCTTTGTTTTATTAGGCAGCTTTAGATGTCCAACAACAGTCTGTCAACACACGTAACTTGTTAAAGATGAGATGATCTTTTTCTCATTTGCCTAATATATTCAGAATAATAAGAGGTAGTGGCATTGTGTCCCAAATTTGTATTCTGGAAGAATACCAGTCACCAATTATACAGAGTTATGCTAATTACCCACTTGACTGGATCACATATTACCAGTATTAAGAGCCATTAATTCAGTGGAAGCAAAGAGGCCAATTATCATGTTACAAAACTGTGATGGACGTGATGGCATATTCAGAATAAAAGCTTATAAATGACATGAAAAAAAGACCTCAGAAACATCATGTAGCCAACATTAAAGAAACATCCACTGTGCAACATCAGGCCAGTTTAGTCTGTTGTTTTAGTGCAGTCGCTGTCCATGGTGCTGATCAGAGGCTATAAGGTCCTAATGGCAAATACAAAAAGTACCTAATGCATTTACTTATTAAACCTGTGACTATGAATGGGAATAAAAAGATGATGAAAATGGTGGTAAATTGGATTAAACTGTTATAGCTATAGCAGGTTCTTAGTAAGTTTTTAATCTTACAATCTGATTATTCTGAAGCAATTGAAAACAAACTGTATTTTTATTAACCTAAATGAACCCTTTTAAAACACACACTGCAATAAACTGGCATTATTTATGTAGTTATTGTTATTATAAGTGATTTAAACACTGATTCTATAAACGCTTTATTTTTTCAGCAAGTGAAACTGTAACTGAAGCAACTTTCTCTCCCTAGTGGCAGTTTTTGGCCTTTAAGGCACAATACAAGACTAAAAGGTTAAACAAGCTCTGCACAACACTGTGGCCACTTTGACACATAAAAAACAACAACTACAAACCCACGTAACTTTTCAAATCACATATAAAAGATTTATTTAAAGCAAATCAAAGGCGAGATGTTATGTTATGTTATTACAACAAGTAGATGGACCATGGGTGTCTTTTTCAGGAGAAACCCTACACCCTAACCCTCTCAGGAAAATGGAAGCCCCTCTCAAATCAATGTTTATCGATTTCATTAGGCTGAAATAAAGAGTTTGTAGGGAGCTGATGATGTGCGACCCAGAACCCTAAGACCGAGCAGCTCTGCAGAATGATTGACCAACAGCGCCACCTGGCTGTTGTAAATATAAACCCTACATCGCACCAAATATTCTCCGACTAGATTTAACTGATTAAAATATTGTGACCTTGAAAGGTTCTCACTTATCCCGAAACAACTGAAATTGCATTTTCTAAAACTCATAGCATCTTTCCGCGCGTTACTGCTAGTGCAATATGTGCACACAATTTGCAATTCAAACAGAACAGGATTGTCATCATCGGAGGTCTTAATGATGCCCTGCAGGAAAACAGATTCTGCAATCATAGTTCAGAAACCTACCTTTGGCAGGCTCGGTGTTGGCCGTTTGGTTTCCACTGGTTTGTCGGTTTGCGAATGAAGAAAGAAAAGATTTCCACACGAGAAAAACCCTGAAAGACGTGGTGCCTCCGTTTAGTCCGAGTACTACAGGGGTCCCATATGGTTAATTACCTTGTCAATAAACCTTGAAGGGGATACCGCGAGAACGGGAGCTGAGGGTGAGAGCTGAGTCTGACCTTAATGATCACATCTCTGTTCCAATGTTGTGATTCATATTTGATCGTACTGTTTACCAACTCTTAACTAAAGAAAACGAAGCCTTAACAGAATCTTAAATCTTAACAAAAACATACAAGGTCTCACAGATGTGATCTGAAATCATAAATAGAAAAAAATACATTTTAAATATCAGTCGTTATTTTCATTTTCACCGCAGCTATATACAGCATTTTACATACATGAAACGTATACAATGTCTTCTGTATTTGACCCATCCTATATACTTTACTATATACATTAGGAGCAGTGAGCAGCCGTAGGCGCCCGGGGAGCAGTTAGGGGTTAGGTGCCTTGCACAAGGGCACCTTGGCTGTGCACAGGAAGTGGAACTGGCACCTATCCAGCTGCCAGTCCACACTCCATACTGAGGGCCATCCTGGACGTGAACGGGCGGCCATCTGGTTCCCAAGCCAAGTCCCTACAGACTGAACTACTGCTGCCCCAAATCACTGTCCTGGTCTATATTTATGTAAGCACCCACTCTCAAATTGTGATCATCAAGGACCATTTTTGTAATTTTTAGTAATTGTTCATTACTTTAATCTATTTGGGACCACAGGGTAGAAGCAATATTCGTCTATTTACCTTTAATACACAGTGTTGGATTAATTTGCCAGTGGGCCCTGAGGCAAATAGCTGTAGGGTCCTCTGAAATTAAAACAAATTGACACAATGAACCTGTGGTCTTAAGGGCCTCTGAGGGTCAGGGGCCCTGGGGTTATTTTAGCCACTAGACTTAGTTTGAGTTTGTATTCATTCCTGTTCAAATGTTCTTTGTTTGGTATTATACAAAGGTAAAAATACTGTAGCTACAGTACTGCAGTGGTGGAAGAAGTACTAGATCTTTTACGTACTCATTTACACTAAAGTAAAAGTATTAACATAAAAATATACTTAATATACTTAAAAGTAAAAGCACTCAATACAGGATGGCTCTTTTCAGAACAATGTAATATCACTGGATTATAATTAGTTGTGTATTAACATGTAAGCTTCACTGATGTTGCAGCTTCTAAAGATGTTTTCAACTACTTTATATTGCCAGGTATTTTAATCCATAATAATACAACAAGATATAGCCTACATTCTGAATCAATAATCTGAATCTGAAAAGTAGCCTAACCAATGACAAATAAATGTAGTGGAGGAATATGCAAAATATTTGCATCCAAAATGCATGCAAGAATAAAGAAGCATCAAATGGAAATACGCACCTCAAAATGATACTTAAGTAGTACTTGAGTAGATGTACTTAGTTACATTCCTCCACTGCTGTACTGTATAAATGTCAAACAGCGCCCCCTGCTGTCAGTTTCCATAAGGATTCACTCTGATCTCTTAAATGTATTTCACAGATAAGATTTGCGGCTTCAGTTCAGTTATATAATTATTATCACAAGGACTTTTTACAAGGCAATGTATAAAAATACAAACAAACAAAAAAAACAACACACGTTTTCGTTTTCCCCGGATCACAAAACAGGCGCACCACATCCGGTCCGGCCGCCAAATGTGTCCGCCACCAGCGCCTCTCGTGTAAAGTCGCGTTTGAATGTGGTGTGTACGTACGATAGCACGCAATTTAACCAAAACCACGTCTCAAATAAACTCAAACAAACCGGGGTGTGTTTCACGCCTGTTGCATTCACACGCCAGCCGCCGCCGTTTCCTCTCTGCAGTCGTTACTATCACAGAAACTAGATACATGTCCAGTCAACCCAAGAGGCTCTGCACCGAAAACATGTCTGTTCAGAAGATCGGAACTCACAACGGCACCTTTCATTGTGATGAAGTGCTGGCTTGTTTCTTCCTCCGCCAGCTGCCCGAGTACAAGGTAGGTTCAGTATGCTGTGGTTATGGAGGGAACCCCTGCTGTTCCCTTACTGTTCCCTTACTGCTGCTGTTAAAGTCTGTGTTGTTACTGCTTCAATGTAAAAGCCTGTTGTTGTGATTTGAAGGTGTTTGTTCAGTCTGAATTTGCTGATTTTGTTATTATTTTCTTTTTGGGGAGAAGCTTTCATTTTTCTCTCCATGTCATGTTATAATACTCCAAATGGGGGTGCTGCTGTACAGATGAATGGTGTTCTCAAAAGATGGCATAAAGACCTGTAATAATTCTAGTATAATCTTACATTTTTACATTTTAGGAGAAAATACATTATCAAAAGGTCAGTCAAATAAACATAAAACTTGAGCAACACCTTCCAAGCACTGTAATCTTGTTTCCACATTCCCTTTTAGGGGTATATTGACTTTTTAAAGTGACTTATTGTCTGAAAAGTTCACTTAATAATAATTAATTCATAATTAGAACACCAATTAAGAAATCAACCCATTTAGCATGAATGAGATTCTCAGTATTTGTTTCTGTAATGATCAATTCTTGTCCCAAATGTAAACCAAGTTGTAGCTCCACAGCCAAACTTAAAACATCATACTAGTCACAAGATATTTAATTTCATATAATGATACTGATTTATGTATCTTTTAGTACAGTAACATTTATTGACAGTGAATTGAGAAGTTGTTGGGAAATCTAGTTAATAAATGCTTGAGTAATCAAGGTACTTTATTAAAAGAGATAGCAAACATAAAGATAAACTAAGAAGCAGATATAATTCTTATTATTCATCTAAAAAAAACTCTTATATATGTGAATTTACATGCAGTTTATGTGGTCATAAATTACAGATTGTGCCCATTAGAGCTCTTGCTGCAAGCCTGCTATAATAATGGTATTCAGAGAACTGATTAAAATGCACTCGGCTCTTAGATTTAAACACTTCAGAAAACTTGAATGCAGCTCATACATAAAACCAGGATCCAAATCTATCAGATGCTTGATGATGGATGATTGCAGATCTACAAAACGTTCTGTTCATTGCACAGGATGCAGAGATCATTCGGACCAGGGACCCGACAAAGCTGGCACAGTGTGACATTGTTGTAGATGTGGGAGGAGAGTTTGACCCCAAGAAGCATCGCTATGACCACCATCAGAGGTAAGATATTAGAGTTTATTAAGTTTTCAGTATATGTTTGGAATGAATAAGACCAGAAATTATATGAATATTTGTTGTGTATCATTGTGTCATTGTAATGATATTGTGGGTTTATTTTAATATTGCAAATTATGATAGTGTTTTATTTTTATTTTTTATAAGTACTAAATTAATTTTACAAAGCAATTACTAAGTAAGTAAGTTTTTTTTTTTAAATTCAAATCATTCAACATGTAAATAATGCTAAAATATATTTTTAGTGATGGAAGAAATACCCAGTCACTGTAAAATAGCACAGTAGGCCCCTTTCATGTCAGACATTTTGACATGTCACAGCTGCAAAGCCACAGGGGTAACTAATATTACTAACACTTGTTCCCTTTAGATGTGCCAGTAAGCCATGTCATTGAACTGGCCACCGTGAGAGATGTTATTGGTCAGTCTTAGTTTAGCACGGATATATCTGCATCAGATGGAGCTGAAACAGTTAGTGGATTTAATTTGATAAGTCAATTGATGTAACATTTATCTGTAAGTATATTGTGCCAAAGAGTATTTTTTTCCAGCCATTCAAATAGTTGGATTTACTGCTTTCTCTGTTTTTGTATCATTGCAAACAGACAAAAACAATATCAATATATATATATATATATATTTTACTAATTTCTGGCATTTTAAACACAAAACAATTAATCCAAAAAATAAACAGCATTATTGTTTTCATTCATCTGTAATGAAAACAATCAAAACTTCTGGAAATGTCACCTTGGGTTTGGGGAATTTTTAAAAACTTTATTTCAGACCAAGTAGTTAGTCGATCCATTGAGAAAATAAATTCAGTTTTTTAAGTGTAAGGAATCATATTTCATTATGTGGGGTCTGAGATACTGTATCTCTCTGCGGCTTCTGTTCTGACACTGTTGAAGCGACCTAATTGCATGAATCACGAAGGAACAGGCTCTATGTTTTCTGCTAAATTTCCTGCCAAAGTTCCTTCCGAATGATTGCATTCACTCGAAGTCTCATCACGTTGAGTAATCAGCCTATTCCAGATGTCTTGTCAGCTTAATGTCCTGATGATAATCAGAGATAGCTTTTATGACCACGGTGATAAAGATATGCCAGGGCTCTCTTCCTGGCAGGTGGTTAGTGATAATTAGCACTCCTTCAATTGAACGCCCCCCTGCTGTTGGTTCACGAGGCACAGAGGCTGCCACGACACTGTGAGGGGCCGCGGGAGAATGTGGCTGTCACTCACATGCACGGATGGGGGCAAGATGGTTGTGATGGCAGGGATGGATGTAAGTGGGATTGGGGTGCTTGAGGAAGATGGAGAAGGAGCTGACAAGAACAATTAGTCCTCATTTCAATAGCACCTTTTCAAAACTGTGACACTGTACAGATGAAGTTGACAGCTATAACCAATACATCACAGTAAGTATATTTAAATAAGAGTGTCAAATTGAGCTATTAAAGACATAGTTCAACATTTGGAAAAATATGCTTATTTGCTTTCTTGTGGAGAGTTGGAGAAGATTGATTCCACTCTTATATCTGTATGTTTAATATGAAACTGGATCCAGCAGTCAGTTAGCTTAGCTTAGCATATAGACTGGAAACAGGGGGGGGGGGCAGTTAGCCTGGCTCTGTCTCAAAGGTAACAAAATATGCCCACTAGCTCACTATTTAACACGCTGTATCTTGTTTGATTAATCTGTACAAAATCAAAGTATAAAAACGCCAATTTTCCATTTACCGCTGGACTATTACATGACTGGACTTCCTAGAGTGTTGTTGTCACTGTGAGGTTGCCAGGCAACCATCTGAGACTCCACGAAGGAACAGGTTGCTGTATATGCTTGCATTTAACTTATGTATGTTAATATACTGAATATTCAGCAGCTTTGTGTGTGCAAAGTGTATTTGAAATATATAGTGTCAGATTGTGTCTGACAATATGTGACTGATATTAACTGTTCATCATAGAGATGGCGTGAGGAAAGAACATGTTTTTTGTTCTTGTGTCTGGTTGTCTGGTGTACACAGATCTCTAGCGCCTACCAGTGGTGGGAAGTTGGAACAGGTTGGGTTTAAGGTGGGATGGGTGTACAGTGATGTTTTCTGCCTATTTCCTGCCTCTGGATATGTATAAGTCCTGAATGGAGAGAGGGCCGGTTGGCACCAGTGATTATTTTAAGAATAACCTCTTGGCAAGAAAGCAAATAAGGGTGTTTCCCAAAATGTTGAACTATCTATTTAAAGACTGGATTAAGAACAATTAATAGGGGATCTTTGCTTGTTTTTCATCCAAACTTTGGGCTGCACAATTAGTCTAAATATTATCAAAATCGCAATATGCAAATTTCAAGAGCTGTAATGTTTTGATAAAGGTAAAATGTGTGACAAAACAGCATTATAATTAAGTACTTTTGCAGAGGTTCCCTGGTCTACAAAAAAATGTTTGTTTGCTACAAACCCTCAAAAACTTCATGTCATCATGTGAAATTTTTTTTTTTTGTGATGAAAATTCAATTTGTGATGCCAAAATTATCATTCCCACATAATTGTCGATTGTCTGTCAAAAGAATCGCAATATGATGTTTTTACCATATGGTGCAACCCTACTAATATAGACTGACTGCAGACTACAGATAATTTCCCCTTATTGAAGCCTAAAGACAAAAAAAACATTGGTGAATCCTTTTTTTCTTCTTTAAGACGGCGTCTAATGTGAGAAAGTTCTGCATATATGGTAAACTTTTGTCTTTGAAGTTTCTTGTGCAGGGATGGAAATAGAGTTGGAAGCATGAGAAATGTTCTCTAAACACCGACCGAAGGTTAATAAAACAAAACAGATTAGATCTGCCAGGGATTACTTTTGTGGTTGCTCACACTAGAACTGCATTTATGGCTCCCACTCAGCAAAGAAATAAAAGTAAGCAAAAATATTTTTGCTACTGCGACAAAGTGATGAATGTTGTCTGCATTTTGCAGAGAAATCTAATAGATAAACTGCTTTTATGCAGCTTTGTATTGTTATGTAGTTTAAGTTGCTTCCGCTGGCTGTATGCTACTTGCAAACCAGCAAAGACAGATTCATGGACACAGCAACCTTGTATGTATCTCAATAGTAATTCACGTGTGCACAATAAATGTAAAAATAAATGCAGGCATTGACAATTCCTCTTTTAAATCTGTCCAAATGTTTAATGCTATCCCTAATCTGGCAGCACTGTGTTACATATATTAAATTGTTCACAATTGTTATGAATCCATTAGTAAGGTACGCGCTCAATCAGCGATGACCTGGAGATCATTGCAGTTTCTATAAGACCATTTAGTCTACTCTACAGTACTGAAGGTCACAGTGATATCTAAATAAACATTCCCCACCATCTGTGACTGAGTAATCAATTGGAATTTCTTAAACCAGTTTGGAATTTCTTTGTTAAAATATAATATATTTGTCAGACTGAAGAGTTTCTTTATAAACCACAGGAAATACTGTTGTAAGGAGATAGGTCAGTCAGGGGTTGGACTGTTGAATGGTTCTCCAGTAGTCAGAGAGGCACTGACATTACAGTGACATTGGCCTTTTATTGTGTGAAAATGTTAACGTTTAAAGCTCATGAAAGCCCACACAGTGCTTTAATACAACAGTCTGTATCTGTCCTATCACTCTAATGGACTACTGGGCTCAGAGTAATGGGAAATGACTGGCCAGTAATATTGTTTTTTAAAAAGTGCTTGAGTTTCTTATGATGCTTCGAGTAGGGGAAAGATTCATGAAGCATAATTTTCCGCACACTGTAAATACTAATGCAATAAAACCATTATTTATAATGATTTAGAGTGATGAGCAAAAGTGGTTCATCTGGTGCAGTGTGGGAATAGTAGTACATTATATGTTGAGTATGTTTTAACAGTGCTTTGTAATACTAAACTCTTGCAGAAATCTTGTTTTTGTTATCTACTCTACTGACTTACCTTGAGTCAGTTGTGTGTATTAAATGCTATTTTACTGGGAGAAGTAACTTGATTTCACACAAACAGTTTGATGACGTCTCTTTTGGTAAGCATGTCTTTTTCAGTCATTTTCCTTTCGCCCATTCACTTCCATCTCCTGATAATCAGCATAGAAATGCCTCAGCTTGGCCAATTAGCCCTTTTAATGGCTGTGATTACCCCCTGCTTCCCTAGCATGTCACTCATTCATTTGACGGTCTGTTTTCCGCTGTGCTGCAGCCCAAGCATCCTAATTAAGCCTGAATTAAATGACCAGCAGTGGCTCAGTGCTGGAGCCCACCCATCCCAGCACGTGGCTGAGGAGAGACCTCCGGTGGCTTTCATTTATGTGCTCACGCTTACAAACACACTCGAGCATGCTTTCTCTCTCCGGTCAATGCAAACCCGCTTTCTGAGGGTGAAGAGAATATCTATGGATGCAATTATCTGAATGCAGCAGACATTTGATTGAAGAGGCCAGTTATTGGAAAAAATGTGAATAGTTTGTTTATGAGCAAAACACTAATGTTTAATCTCCCAATCCTGTGCTTAAGTATTGAATGCTGGATATCATCTGCCTACAGACCATCAAGTGTTTTTCAGCTCTTAGCATTGATATAAACTTAATACCTTACATGCCTTATGTTGCAATACTGGAATACTGCAAATATCAGCAAACAAGTTGATCTCTTCAGCTCATAAGTTAATAACATTTTCCTTACACACGCAAAGAAACCTACAGTAATTTATATTCACTACTTCTGACCAACAGTCAATAACTCACAGATATTCGGTTTACAGTGATATTAAACAGAGAAAAGCAGCAAATCATCACAATTAAGAAGCAGGGATTAGGGAGTTCTTTTTTTCAAATAAAAAATGTCAGAATAATAGTCGCTTGACTAATTGAATAATTGACTGATAATTGCAGTTCTGACTAGGGCTTCACAAGTAATTGAAATATTATCGAAATCACAATATGGACAGGTGGAATATACAAATCTCAGAAGCTACAATTTTCTGATAAAGGTAAAATGTGTAAATGAGTTTGACATTTTTTGAGATACAAAAATGATCATTCCCACACTAATTGAGGGTCATATCACAATTGCTGTCAATCTGTCAAAATAATTGCAATATTTTTATACCATATTGTGCAGCCCTAGCTCTGACTCTAACTAGATATTATTTTATTATAGATTATCTATTTATTATTTTTTTGTATTTGTACATTAAGTTCCCACAGCCAATAAATGTATTCAAGTATTCAATTTACAATGAGATGAAGTGTGTTAAGATGCCATTTCTGAATGTCTTCCCTTTGTTTAGGACCTTTACAGAGAGCTTCCACAGCCTGTGTCCAGAGAAGCCATGGGTGACCAAGCTTAGCTCAGCTGGCTTGGTGTACCTACACTTCGGTCGTCAGCTGCTGGCCCAGCTGACGCAGCTGAAAGAGGGTGACAGGCAGCTGGAGATGCTCTTTGACAAGGTGAGAGGGTAAAGACGGTATTTATTGCAGACAATGGATTAGCAACCATTGTGTTTCATTCACAACACAAACAGATGTATCGCCTGAGCAGCCTAAACGCTGTCAATTTCAGAAACGTCTATTAAGATGTAAAGAGGAAAACTAGCTCATCACTTATTAAATACAATAGAATTACACTTATCTCCATGTTGGTTGCTTTAAAGTGTTGCTTTCACTCTTTAGAAAATGCTGAATGTTTATTGTTAAAGTTTATTTTATGGGCATTTTGCCTCAATCAGACAATTGGCAGATGAGTGTGTTTAGGAATAAAAAGGGAGAGAGACAGGGATGTGGCAAAGTTCCTCTGCCAAATTCAAACTGAGGACACTGCAGTTATATTTAGACAGCCAGGCCAGCAGGAGGCCTCGGCACGCAGAACAGTTTTGATGGCTAGGCCTATTAAGCTGGCAAATAAATATTAGCCCTATTAACTCATATTTTCATTGGCCTTTTGATGTGTCAGTTTGTGTAAAGCCCCAATTAATCCTTTTACTCATGGCGGGAGCTTTATTTATTTTAGGATGTAGTATGTGTCGTCTTCTGGCACTTCAGACAACTGAACCTCTATTTTTGCCCCAAAACTTAGTTCCAGTTGTAAGCCACTTGTAAAATGTCAACTCTTTGGTGATTGACCTTCCGGTGTACTGAAGAGTTGAGTTTCCAGCACTAAATATTCCTCTTCTCTCTCTCTCCTTTCTTTATTTTTTCAATTTTTCCTAGTGAACTGTAAAATAGCAGCAATTTGTCTTTTCCTTTTGGTTTAATGGCATAGCCGTGCCCTTAAGCCTTCGGTTACTGCCCACACACTGTGACCAAGTGGATTTCAATCAGAATACTGTTATCCCAGTACATTACTTCCCCTTTTACCGACAATTCTTCCTTTTCAGAATGAGCACAAACGGCTGATTCCTGTGTCATTACACCTTCATAACCTTTCTGTCACACATCTCTTTCAATTCCTTGCAGCTGTACGAGAACTTTGTGGAGGAAGTAGATGCTATAGACAATGGCATTTCACAGTTTGACGGAGAGGCCCGCTACTCCATCTCCACCACGCTGAGCGCACGTGTCGGCCACCTGAACCCACGCTGGAACAGCAAGAGTCAGGACACTGAGGTGAGGGACTGCACGAGTGTGAATGTCTACCCACACTGCAGCACGTTTATATATCAGGCTGATCAGGCTCATCTTTTAAACTAAAGATCACTAATTATGTTTTGTGTCTGGGTCCCTATCTGGGATGTAATAATATTAAAACAGAACGTATTTTTTATGTTTTTGAGTTTTAATTTAAAGACCAATTGACTCCACAAGAAACTAAACATTAATTGCAAACTGCAGATATTTTCAAGGTCAGGTTTGGATTTTAGGATTACAGGGTTCAGTTTAGTGGAGAAGTGTAATCCAGTATTGTGTCCAGTGAATGTCTTCATTTGCATTAATCAGACAAATGTAGCAGTATCGCAAGGTGTAACTAACAACACATTTCATTTTAAGGAGGTGTGAAAAGTGTGTTTGCCGCCAAATAAACAGGATATATCAGGATATCCTGAATCACGGCGTGGCAAAGTCAGTCCTCTTTGGTTGCATGTTTGTGTCTCACGGTGCTCTGTGAATATAGTATAATAACGGTCAAAGATACTGAGGTACCCTTGTATAAGCTGAAAAAGAACACATCCTCACATTGTAAAGGTTGGAACTGGGTATATTTGGCATTTCTGCTTGAAAAATTACTTTCTGATTCATTTTCAATGTCAATTGACTAATCTCTTAATCCAGTGATTTTCTTTCCCCCCAGCCCTACTTATATTTAACATGGTCCCCGACGGAAAAACGTCTTGAAAACCCAAACTACATCAGTAAAAACTAATCCAAAAATGAATATCCACCTCAAAATACAACAACTAAACAATATCTAAATGATGAGTCAGATGATGAGTTTTTCTAGTTTATGATGACTCAGCAACTTGTAACCTGGATAAACCCTGACCTAAACTCCCGGAAGTCCTTTTTGTTTTCGACACCTTGATATTTAACTGAAGGCTGCTCCACAGTTTGGTTCTCCTTTGTTAAATAGGGCTTTTGGTGACATATTCTAATGATAATCACACACAATGGGCAACCTGGTGAAACAAAGATGAGTGAAGCATGTTGAGGTAAACTCAACAGGTGCAATGCAGCGCAGTCAGTGTTCAGAGTTTAATTTTAATGCCGCGTAGAAACATGCCTCTCATTAGTGCAGGAGGGGAATACCTGCAGGGAAAGGGCACCTGTTTTCTACAGACTCCCTTGAGACAACTGCAGCCTGGCTTTGCATATTTGTTGACAATGCCACCATTTTTTTCCCATCGTTGGGGCTGTCTCAGTGGAGTAGCTGGCCTATTTGTTTTTTTCACATTTCAGTTCACATGATTATAATTCTTGTCCTGGCACTTTCCTCCACCTTCCCCACTAGCTCACACTGCGAGGCAAGACGGCTCTGGGAGATCAGAAAGTGTGAAAGATTTGTATTAAAAAATGTTTGGCAGACAGCTTGATAGCAGACTGACCTAGTGAACTCTCAACAGTGGCTGTTTGTGATAATTGAAAAACCTAATGGATTTTTATCTCCTCCATCCATGAC
>NW_023339740.1:18900301-18910659 GCF_004916995.1 Morone saxatilis | reverse complement strand
CAGTCAGATGCATTCAGATCAGATTTCAAGTTTTTGTGATAGCAAGTCTGTCCCTCCTTCTTGTGCTCTCTTGAGTTTTTCCTCACAAGACTATGAGAGAGTGCGGCCAGGATGGGGTTTTTGCCGTACATGATGGGTAGCTGATGATCACCCCCATTGTATTTGACATCAAACTCTATTGGAATTCAGAGGTGGTGTAGTATTGACAAAAGACGTGAATTATCATAAGCTAAAATGATTTTGATTCTGAGCAGTCGGACTCGTCAGTTGTCTGCCTTCGTTATATGATACAGTATTACTCTCATATTCTTACACTGTATGTGACAGTAACATGTATTTGTACACGTGTTTTTACTAGGAGGGTTTCAAAAAGGCTATGAAGATGGTTGGGGAGGAGTTCCTGGACCGTCTGGATTTCTACCAGTCCTCCTGGCTGCCAGCTCGCACGGTGGTGGAGGATGCTGTTAAGGAGAGGCATCAGGTACAAGACTGCGCAAGCTAATGTGTACATTTTTGTTCTGTTGTCCTTTGTAATCATTGTAATTTGGCACAGGGTCCTTGATTGTCCATCGTTCACCTCAACAGTATATTGGTTTTCTCTTCTCTCTCATGTGTTCCCCTTCTATTAAATAATTTATATCGTGTAAACTGGGTATTGTAATGTACAGTATTGATGTATTGGTAATACAAAAAATAATACCAAACATCTCCAAATAGTTGTTGGTCCATCATCTGTAATAGAAGGGGGATTCCAACAAATCTTTACTTACATCCTTTGTGTTGCTCTCAATGAATTGGGAGATAAATGGTGAAATTGCAGTTTAGTATGGAGCCACAACAGAGCCTTTAGTTTTTGACTTTGAAAAACTTTTATTATCTTTTTAAAAACTATTACTATAGACAATCGGGTGTTTTTTTTTTTTTTTTTCGGTTTTGTTGAGGGAAGGGATTTGAGGGGGCTGCATGGTTTCCATATTTAGTCCCTGTGTTGTTTTTCCCAGGGGGAACGTTTTCCAATATTTTTCTTGTTTTCATTTTTTATTTCAATGGCAAATTGTATTTTTTCGGTGCCAAAAACTAAAGACTCTGTTCTGGCTCCATATTTTAGCTCTAATTAGATCACATCCTCTAGTATTATTTATAATCTTGTTGATAAACTTAATCATAAAGTTGTTCAAGCAGTTATTATCTTTTCTTTGTCCTTATTTTTTCTTTTAACAAATCTTAAATTACTCAGAAGAAAAAACATAAAAACGTCTCTACTCTCTCTACTAAAGCTGAAGGTCTCCACTCTTTGTGTATATTCACATTAGTCACCCAGTTTACTGGTTCTCCTCCCGTTTCCAGGTAGATCCCAGTGGGGAGGTAGTGTTGTTCTCCCAGGGCGGTTGTCCCTGGAAGGAGCATCTGTTTGCCCTGGAGAAAGAGCTCCAGGTGGAGACACCCATCAAGTTTATCCTTTACCCCGACCAGAATGGACAGTGGAGGGTCCAGTGCGTCCCTGCCGGGCTGAACACCTTCCAGAACAGGTGCGAGTTCACCCAAAGTCCATTTTTAGATACATTTTATTCAAGGTTATTTAAATGCCATTTCTGCTTCATGGTCTCAGCTTGTGATCTCATGTGTGGAGAGAAAACCTTGCATGAGTTACCTTAGCAGATATCAAACATGCAGAACTCACAAGGATGTTGTGACACTGACTCACACACACAGACACACAGACACACACACACACACACACACACACGAAATTCAGGATTTTTTTTTTTTTAAATGTTGGTGGAAAACACAGTGACAGGCATAGATCTGGAGTCTCCCAGACGTGTTGAATTGAGTTGAGCTCTGGTGACGGAGACGAGCCATGGTGTATGATTTAACTTTCATGCTTATTGGACCATTTGACAACTGCTCACGGAGGGTTTGACGTGTCATCCGGTGAGAGACTAACTCCTGCTTGGATGGGAGGACTTGTTTGTAGGATGAGGATGATCCTTTAGTTAAGGCAGAGGTTTTGATCTCACATTGCTCTCTAAGGAGCTGAGAGGATGTAAACAGTCCCGACACCCGAGGCCTTTCTCCATGCCCACCCCTCAGTCAGGTGTTTCCTTTTTGTTTTCCTAGTGTTAATTACACCCTCTGCTCCAAATACAGGAAGCAGGCAGATATACAGTACATGCTGATTGTGACAGCTTTTATTTACAGCCACTTACTTAAACATACTCCAGGATTTTTATGAATGTGAATCAAATGTGAGTTTCATTCCTATAGACCAACAGCGTATTTTTGAATACACACCATTGTCTCCTCGTAACCAGTACTGGGCGGTATGACCAAATATTTCTGTCACCATTGTGCATGCTGCTGTTGTTGCGTAGCATTTCTGCATCTTTTAGCAATAATGAAGCCCCTCAAACCTTCAAGCTACGATATGCGTGTCAGTTTGTCAGATGATTAACACACTCTCAAGTTTGTGTTGGTTACCTCTGGAGGGGAATTGTTTACCTGAGGTGCGTCGCATACTCTAACCCTCAATGCCTCTCTATTAACGTCATCATCACCACTGGAGTCTTATACTTGTTTAACTACTGCCCTAAATCACAGCATACAGCACACATGATCAGTGTATGGAAACATGCTCCATGCTTATCATGAAAGACACATTTTCAGTTTCATCTGTCACCACATACTGACTGAACATTAGCTATTACATAGAATGCCCCATTTTATATTTGTGACAGGACACCTCTCCAGCCGCCATGCTGCTTCCTCGATGTTTTTTCATGCTGGATTTGGTTGTCATGCTCTAAGGTTAATGACTTGTGCCGTGATATTGATCCCTGCTCTTCAAAGTGGTAGCAGTGACCATGTGTACTTGAGCAGCAGTGACTGAAGTGGAAGAATATTGGTAGTGATTTGTGCTTTTCAGATGTAGAGGCAGCAGGCTTCTCATTTATAGCCTTATTCTCATCGATTGTCACTGTTTAAGATAAGACAACATCACCGGCAGCACATTAGATTAGCTGTAGCTAATTAACGTTAATTCGCTAACAGCTAAAATAAAATGTTTGGATGTTCTCTGTGCAGCTGGTGTCTTTGTTTGCCAAGGATCGTTTGTGAGTAAAAAAGACTCATCGCTCTATAATGCTCTGTAGAGTGGCAACTCCTCTCTTACATGCATTTAATTAACATTTCATGTTGCGGTGCTCATCATATTTTCAGGTTGTAGTTAATCAGATTGTGACCATGAATTAGGCTGCTAATAAAAACTGTTGAGCTTCCTCCTTTTCCGGCCAACAAAAGGTAATCAGACATTTTTGAGTTGTAGTTATTTTTACTTTTTAGTTGAAAGTGTTGAAGGGTAAAATCAAATAACATTCGAGAAAGGACTCCAATTTGATAAGGGGATTAGATGCTGGATTTAAATTTGATAAAGTGCCATCAAACCTTGTCCCTAGCATTGCGATACCAGCGATTGAAAATTGAAGCTCTTAATGGAGATAATACTTCAGGGGATGAGGAAGGAGTTGACTGCTAATGCAAACCGAGAAAGTAATATGTTGCCTGTGGATCAACTAATGAAGTTGGTCAGACTCAGTTTTTTTGTGTGTTCATATGAATCATAGAAAATTTAAATGCACTTTATTTTGCCTCCATCTTTAGTCACACAGACAACTTACTGTCCTTTCACTTCACTTACTCACGTAGGCCTACATGATCATAAAAGAATCTGCCAAATGTTTCCACATAATACATTCCGCAATTGTTCAGGGTCATTCTGTTCTTTAGAAAATTATATTGGCTTTTGCACAAAACAATTAAACTCATCTTCTGGTTGGACATTTTCACTCTTATTAGTTATTTCCCCTGGAGCACAAATCATGCAGCTTTCAATTTTTTTGCGTGAATAATTATTATTTTGACTTCTATTTTATATATTTATCCCAACCCCCCATCTAAATGATTTTAGAGAGCAATTTTCCCTCATGGAGAAGCCAGATGCAATCCAGATTAAATCCCGAGGGAAAGTTTAATACAAAATGTAATGGTTTATATAAAAGACAGCTTTGTTAACAGGCGTGAAAAAGAAGATAATTTTGTTTACACCTGTGACAAGCTGTGACATTTTCTTTATGATTTCTAGTCTTTGGATTGATTTAAGAGATACAAGTCTAACTTTTTTTTTTATCCTTGAAAATTAGCTTAACCTTACCTTGTTACACAACACTTTTACTCTTTTAGTCTTATACTTTGTGTACTAACAATGACAAATAAATTCAATTTCCTGTGACTGCTTCAGAATAAAGGCCACTCTGTGTTTTGCCAGTTGAATGCTTTTTTTAAACCTTGCAGAAGTAGCAAGTGTTCGGTTAGCCTTAGCAGCTCTGATACAGCATTAGAAGAGAGAACAGTAAACCGTGAGGCTTTTTGATAAAATTAAAAATTTTAAAATGGGATTACCTTTGTGTATTGTTTCCCGGGAATCTCTTGTGCAAATTTTAATCTGGCACTAGAATGGCGGACTCCGCCAGTGACTACTATGTTGCTCTTCATTTTTGTTTTGTGGAATTTTCCCTATTTGAACCAAGGGTCTCAAGATGAAAGGTGTCATATATTGAGATAAATTTGTTATTTTGGTGTGTGACATCTCAGATATACCTCATGCCAGGCTTAAGACCTGTAGATGGTCTCTAACCCTCCTCCACCTGACCACCATGCTCTTCAAATGTCTTGTTACCCCCCGACAGTATGTGCTGTTATGCTGTTATCCTGTGTTTTACATGTCTCATTGTTGATACACTGTGGCTTGCCCAAAGACACAGGAAGGGGGTAGAATAGCGTTTTGATTCAGTCCAGTGGGTGCTCTGTTACCTGCCTTCTATTTTCACCTCTTTCCATGAGGTCCTCTCTGTCTCTCTCAATGTCTCTTTCTCTTATTTACAGTACTTTGGTCTCTGTCCTATAATCATCCTCTTCCATTTCATCACCTTTCTTCCTATCTGTCTTGCTTTCTTCCCCATTAATCCTATTTCTCCCCTGTCATCCACCTTCTCCCCTATCTCGCTGTCTCACCTTTCACACCTTCCGCCCCTCCCTCGCCCCATCCCTCCGCTATACTTTTTTCCACTCCGCTGCAGAATCTCATCAGGCGGCAGCGCTTTCAACTAAAAAGGCAGGCACCTGCTTGTGGTCGCAGAGCACTTCAAAGATTTAATTTAATGCAAACATAGCAGTTGGTGTGAGGCTACATCAGAACAATGGCTTGTGAGGTGGATAAAAAAAACATATATCCAGATGGCTCTTTCTCTGGGTGGCCTGCTTCTTCCCCGTGGGCATGTGCCGACTCTGCGAAAGGGGTGTTGTTATCACCTGTGTCCCTGTGACTGCACCTGGGGGGGGAAAGGTCTATTTTTATCAGTATCACATTGCTAAGGAAATGTGAGCCGGGAGAAGGAAGAGAGGAGTCGAAGCAACCCCTTCCTTAGAGATGTAGTGTATAGGATAATACTGTAGGTTGACAGCAATATGAGCCAGAACACATACCTCTATTCCTAGAAAAAAAACACACTGGCTGCTGTCACTGTTACCTACTGTGTTTTTGTATTAGAGCTGCAACGATTTTTTTAATTATAAGATATATATATATATAATCAGAAAATGGAGAAAACTTTTGCACAAGCAGAAATCCTAGATTACTTCTTCCCCTCTTAACTGACAAATACTCCAAAAGCTAAAGATAGTCAATTAACTGTTACAAAGGTGAAAGAAAAACAGCAATGCTTCACAGAAGCTGTAGCTAAATAATGTTTGACGTTTTTAGCCACTGATTATTTTTTGTCAGTCGACAAATCAGTTAAACTAACCATTTCAGATCCAATCTGTGTGACATCATAATTTATAGGTAGATAAAAAGCCATCTTGTTTCTTCAAAAGGAGCCAGATTATGCATGTTTTTTTCCTCCCTCTTTGGCCCTCTGGTGATATCAGTTTGCTAAATCACCGGTGTGGCCCCTGTTGAAAGGAAAAAGAAAAATGTGTGAAGTGTGTAAAATCGCCAAGATGGTTGAATTATGAGTCGGCAAGCTGCAGAAGGATTCAACACCTCTGCATTTATACAAGTGTCTCAGGTTGTCGTCTTGGAGAGGAAGACTGAACAGAAGGCTCAAGTTCTGTAAAACACCACTAAACACATGCTGTTGATATTTTATGTTTTAATTACCTGTTATCTCCGGTATATCTAATCCTGAGTATTATACTTTTTCCTAATGAAGCACTAATTCCCAGTGTCTGCCTTATTATGGTATAGTAACGGTCTTGGGCGGGTGAGAAGTTAATTTGCTAATTGTGGGATTATTTTTAGACGGGTCATCTTGAGAATCAGAGCTTCCTGGACTGTCATAACAACAAGTCATCCCCCTCCTACTCCTTCCCTCATTACCAGCCCTGTTGACCTTTCCTCTTGAGCTCGTTTTCTAGCCATACTGTGGAGCTATCGATTGGTTGATTCATTTAACAGGGATTAAGGTTTGTCCTATGACAGTCTTTATAAGGAGAAGATGGTGGAGACTTGAGATAATGGCATGGAGAACAGACTTAGAGAATTACGAGTTTCAGTGAACATGTACATGTGAAAAAATTGACATTACTGTTCACTTTAGTTCCTCACTCTCTGACTATCACAATTTAAGAGGATATTTTACAGAAAGGCTTTAAATATTCAAAGGCAGGCTGAATGTCTGGGAAATAAACCCCTCAAAATCAAGAACAAGAGACACTTAATGCATTTCGAACTACAGCCGTGTATGACAACTATATCACTTTATGTCTGACAGATTGGACTGTATTGTTCAGTTCCACAATTCATCAAGCATGTGACAGAAGAGCCCGAGGTTGGCGCGACATTTTTCATGAAATCTGAAGCTTTTAGTGGATTTAGCAACTTTCTAGCCTTTTCTATTTAAACGATTTCAGAAGCTGTGGGAGGGCGAAAGGGTGAGCGATGAAGTGAGGAATCACAATTAAATCAGAATCAGAATGAAACATCACTAAATATATCAATACTTGGCGAAAAAGAGCAGTCTGATATAATGGAGATAATAACTCCATCAAGGCAAGAATCACACACACACACTAACAAGAACTAGTGTGGCGGTGATGTGTTTTACATTATGCACCAGGCTGTAGACAGGTGTATGCCACATGCAGTGGGTGGCAAATGAGCTGCTCTACATTTTTATGAATGTTCAGCCTCTGAACTGAGACACTTTGTCGAGGTCAGCTCGTAAACCCTCACAGTGCCAATCTTTTTCCCATTTTGTAAGATTGCCTGTTGACTCCGGTGCCAGTGACTTCCAACTGCTACTTCAGATCTTTGATTTTCCACATTACTGGAGAAGAATAAAGCTATCTTTTATTGGTCTATTTGCTGGGGCTGATTGTGGGGATCCTATGTGTGAGGGTTACTGCAGATTACCTTTGATGGTAGGAGTTTACCCCTGGTCATGAAGTCTGATAAGACCAGAATGATCATCAATAATCATAAATAGATAAAATTTTAATTTAATTCACATCGTACAATGTATTAGTTGCCACTACTGATCCAATTAACAATTTATTCTCATTATTTATTTTTTCTCAATTGATTGAAAACTTAATCCAAAGAAAAACTTAATTTAGATTTATTCTGTTCTTTCATTGATATTTTGTTTATTATTTATCATTCAGGAGCTGGTTTTATAATTGATGTTTTTCTGCTTGTGCATACATGTACAGCACAGTGTGTTTTGCAAAAGCCGTGTGTCAACAGGAAGTGAGCAGCTGACCACATAGTGTCCATCTCTAAGCCAACTTGCCCTTCTGTCTTCCTGTCCCAGGCTGTCCCTGCTGGAAGAGTGGCGCGGTGTTCGTGATGAAGCACTGTCGGAGCTCAGTGGGATTAAGGACTGCATCTTCGTCCACGCTGGAGGCTTTATTGGCGGGAACAAGAACCAGGAAGGAGCCCTGGAGATGGCCCGGAGGACCCTGCAAGCCGCCGCCAAGTCCCCTGCAAATGGAAGCAGCTGAAGGGTCAGAGAGGACAGCCAAGAGCACATTTTGTTTCTCGGGGTCAGTCTATAGAGAGGATAGCAAGGATTAAAATGTTAGTTTGCCGCTTGTTCGTCCCAGCCAGGGCTAATGTTGTTTTATTCTTCCTTGCCAGGATGGGGATGGTATGGAAATGGCAGCCAAATAACCTTGGACCAGTTCCCTAATTACCTATATTCCAACACAGACTCACTCTGAATCATAATGTTGACTCAATGTCAATATTCTCTTTCTCTCTACCTGTTCTTATAAATGTAGGTCTGTTTTGTTGTTCATTTGCAATAAAAGACTATTTGGATTACATTCTGCCCTCATAAACATTTCAGTATTCGGTTAAATCCTGCAATAAAGCAATTGTTTTTCTAATTATGCTCATATCTCTCTCTTTTTTTCACTGTCAAGGGAATATGATAGACAGGCAGTCTGACTGACCAACATCTTCAAAGCCTGTGAATACCACGGTCTTACCTTTTCAAGGGTTGATTTATATAGACACCTGGACAGTGGTTCATCCTTTCATTTCCAGCATCCTGACATTAAATGTAACACTACAAAGAGAGGCAGAGGCTACTTCCGCCTGGCTCCAAGATCAAAGCGTCAATAATGAGGCCTGATTAATTCTGAGAAATTAAATTTTCCAACGCCACAAAGAGGTGCTCCTTATGGCAGCCAGTGTCGTGACAAGGTTACAGGCACTGGGACGAGCCGCACAGTCAATTTCCCTGTAATAAAGTCAGGGGATGTGCCTTGAATTTTCTCATTAATACTCTAGATTTTCTCCCCCCTCCCTATCTCTACCTGTTACTCTTCCCTTATTGCATTCTCCATGAGGCTGCCCTTCTGCTGCTCATGCCCCAACATAACATATTGCTGTACAATTGTTGTGCATTTTATTTCCATCAGTGCCAGTGTCACTGTAAATGCCGTAGCAGAAAGCAAATAATTCATGTTGTTACTTGCAGCTGTTAACGTTGCTCTGCCGCTTTTCTTTTTTCCTCATTTGTCATTCTTTGTGTTCAGTGGTGCGGACTGTTAATTCTTCAGTGACAAGATCCTTTTATCGTCTTTCTTTGTCATTCTTGGTTTCTGTCTTAATTGAAACAGAGATGCCTTTTATGCTGAGTGGATCTTGCTCAGAGACATTTGATGCCTTTAAGTCTAGTAATTTATTGTAATGGAATCGTCGTAATGATGCAGCTCTTTGTGTATCGTCTAATCTATATTTAGTCTCAAGTTATTCTTTCCCTTTTAGCTGAGAGTGTATTGGCTATTTTTAATAGCTCTGGATAGATATTCTTTCTCTTGCATCTTATTTTCCACACTACCTTTGTCTCACACACACATACACATTTTAGTGTTATTACTCAGCTCTCTATTGTACTGGATCTCAGCCAAGGTCTCAATCCAATCTATACACATTTGTGACAGCCTTTTACAGTCACATGGTTCATATTGTAATCACTGCCAACCAGTGCTGTGTTGTTTTGGGAGATACAGAGGATGACCCCCCCCCCCCCCCCCGCGAATACCTCACTGAAAGAAGCAGGAGACAGCAGAGGTATATTCACTACAGCAGTCTAATTGCAGACACTTTGAGAGAGAAACATCAAACTGAAAAGGTTAAAAACTAGCAATAATAATATGTATTGACTTGAGTTTCCAGCAACCACTCTGCCATTGCATGCACAATTTCAGTCTTATTCATGATCAAGTACACTTGCCTGATTGCTGTGCACAGGAAATCACAAGATGCTCTGACTGTATTTTAAAATTCAAAGCATCCTCAAAAGCCTTTACTGAATTTTTGTCTGTTATTTTGTGTGTTTTCTATATTCCCCTGCAGAACCACACAATCCTGCCAGCATTAAGTCCTTTCCTGCCACCCAAATTACCAACAAAGCAAACATTTTTAATACTTTGTTTTGTCAGCAAGGATCATTTTCCGTCTGCGTTGTGGTTTCTAATGACACAGCAACAGACCAAACCTTTGTGTTGGTCCTCAGTCGTAAGCATTTTCAGACTTCTCCAGCCCTGGCAAGTCCCAGTTGGCCACGCAGTGGAAAAATGGCTACTGAGAGTCTCAGCAGAACACCTGCCCCCAGCCTGACCTGTTGTTAGTGGATTCAGTCCCAAGAGAATGACAGGCTAGTTACAAGAAATGCTCCACTGCTTTTGTATCTCTCTTTCCCACTCCATCGAGCGTACTCAATATCGAGCCCGGACATGTGTCTTGTGGTTTCAGTCCTCATTTCTTTTCACGACACAGATAATAGACT
>NW_023339740.1:18854042-18900277 GCF_004916995.1 Morone saxatilis | reverse complement strand
CTCTTTCTTAGAGGAGTAGATTTCTGCCATTGGCTGTCAGATATTTTCCACTGCCTCCATCGGTTTCCATATTTATGTATGGTTCAGTCAGTTTTCCCCTCGGAGGACTACAACCAAACCAAACGGATGATGCCAAACTGCTTCACTTCACTGAAGTCAGGTTTTCTAGTAGAGTTCACATTGTCAACATTGTCATCAACAAACTGCTCGTAGGCATGTACATCTTTTAGAATGGCTTCCTCTGAGAACATCTCAGATAGACAGTGCACAACCACCCCCCTCCACTTATTTTTTTCCATTTCTGTTTTTCTTTGTTGCAAATTAAACTTCTCACCCATCATTGTTCCATTCACTCTCAGCTCACAGACCTGAAAAAGAGACAATGTGTAGTACTTTTTCTCTCTGCCATCATGTGCTTTCTCATTATGCACCCCTTTGTCCCCTGTTTTGTATCTAAAAAAAACACAAAACTCAGCCTGTCCACAGCCCCATCTCTGGCAACCACGGAGACAATCACCCGTCAAGGACAAAACATTCACAAAAAATATGCTATAAAGCGGGAAACAAATGCATTACACTTACACACAGCATTCTGTAATTGTCAGGAGTGGAAATGTCATACTTTTTTTATTTTTTTTTTTAGCAGTTTGATAGGAGCAGGACAGGCTCGGGAGGCAGAGGAGGGATGCAAGGTGCCATCATGGCTGTCAGACCCATCCTTTCCCCCCTGAGGGCTCTTCTGTAGATCGGCAGATATTCTTGCTGCGTGTGGTGGAAAAGCAAAGAGAGAGAGCAGGGCACTCGTCCTAAGAGTGAACCTCCATGAATAACATTGTCCACATCATGTGTCACTGTGTGTGTGTTTGTGTTCTTATTATGTATATGGAAATCTGTGACCCTGTTAAGTGTGTGAGAGGGTCAAGGTTGCCTTTTATCCAGCGTCTCCTTTTTGTGAATGCATGCATTTATTTGTATGCAATGTAGAGCTTTTGCCTACTGCATACATGAATACGTGTTCAAATAGGTCTTCACTTTTAACATGATATATGTGATATAACACACGACTTGATGTCAGTGTATTTTGAGGTCTTTACACAATGATAGATAAGGTCTCTTTCTGCCTGACCTCCGATTCTAAGCCTGGGAGAAAAAAAGACATGAGTGATTGAAGGAGGTGCATCTTCCCTTTAATGTTGTTTTCTTTGGGCTCCATCAGTCAGTAGTTCTGTTCTGTCTTATTGTGACAGCTGTGACACATCATTCTAAGCAGTCTGGCACCTATTGCAAGTCCACAACTTGGCACATGGCATTTAATATTTAAGGTATAAAAGCTGTGGTTATTTACAGGGTTTCTTTTCTTCTTCCTTTTCTCTAAAAATGTCTGCCTCATCACCTGTGAACCTCACCTGTCCGCGAATCAATCAGATTTTGCAGGAAGGGAAGAATGTAAGAATCTAATTATACCTACAGGTTATTAAGTTAATTCTTCCTATAGACGCAACCAGTGTCTTCTCAGAAACCCGTGACCCTTGCCATCTCTAGTGCGGACAAGAAGAACTTATGATGGCACACCTCCCATTTGTCTTTGTCTCTCTCACACACGCACACACACACGCACACACACGCACGCACGCACGCACGCGCACAGAGAGAGGGAGAGGGTTTGCCCCACATCTTTGTTGCTATAACTACCCTCTGTTACTGCAGTCGGTGATGAAGCCGTCTGCAGGCGACAAACCACGGATCCACTACTGATGCCCTTCACATAGTTTCCCCACAAATTTAGCCACACTGAAGAAGAAGATGATGAAGAAGATGATGTCCTCTCTGCAGTCGGGAAAAATCCGAAGAAAAGCTACAAACGGATTTTAACAAAACATTTATCCACCTTCCGGATTTCAAACTTCAAAAGAAATCATTTTACAGGTAAGTCCGTAGGCTATGTAAAATCGGTATTCTATATAATTATTAAAATGTGTTTGGGTATATTAATCAATGGCCATATTGCTGTTGTAGTCGTGGGTTTCTCTTTAATTTGCATTAACTTTTTTAATAGTAACCTAAAGGGACAAACGCTTTCTTTAAAGCCGTTGCAAACTTAATTTTTATGATTCAAAAGTTGCAAAAACGACGCATAAAATAGCCATATTCGTCTGCTTGCATGAACCTAAAAGCTGTTCTTACCTTCGGATCGTCCAGTTGACCCGTTTCACCCAGGTTAATGTAATTTATAGTCTAAATGAAATTTCCTCGGAAATGTTCAGTGCAGGTTAATCTGATAAAATCAAGGTATGATACTGGAGATGAACTCAGATAGCAGGGAGTCTCAGTGATATTTTCTAATTTAAGTTATGTCCTTTACTTTGAGAAATGGGGACGGATATTAAAAATATCTAATTGGAAACTGCATCAGCTGTAAGCAGCAGTGCCACCTCTCTCCATCTCTGTCTTTTAAGCTTTCTCATCCCTATTCATAATTATGCAGCAGATGATTGTTTTTGTTAATTGGGGATTTGCATGGATCTACAGTTCCGTATTTTAATAACAGGGCGCTTAATGAGTGGTGAACTAAATCCTCACCTCTGCTCATGAGACACACAGGGCCACTTGATGGGCATCACTGGGCTGTCAGTCAGTCAGCCAGTCACCTTTAGGCTTATCAACCAAATCTAGGCCAATGTTAGTCAGGGGTTGAAGCCTTTAGAGTATGCTGTCTGTCTGTGCAGGAGGATAGAGACAGTTTTGTTTCTATTATAAAGATGAGGAGAAAGCAGAAAGTGCTTGACATTTAAGAGGATGGTCTAATCAAATTCAAGGAGTGTATTGTGATTTCTGCCTAGGAACAAGGACATCATTCATATTGTACAACGACATTCTTAAACCACTTGATTAGATTGTGTGAACAAACTGAAATGACACCATTTACAGACCCACATAGATAAAAAGTCAGACAGACAGGCAGATGAGGCTGAGTGGCTCTGAAATAGCTTAACACAAATAACACATGTAATGTATTCTCCAGTGGTTTTGCCCATGGGATGCAGAGTCTAGCCAGATTTATTTTCTTTTTTTTTTTAAACTTTTGCCTCCTAGTGAGCAGATGCTAACACTCAGACTACAGCTGGGTTATTTTTTCCAGCTCTGTCACTTATTGACACTGTGGGACACAGACAGGATTTATGTTCTTCCCGTTAATAGTGTAGCTGGCAATACTTGGGCTATCGATTCCCGCCCCCCTTTCTGACCTCCATCCCTACAATGCACCCCCCCCCCCATCTCCTTTCTCCTTGGATTATGATTAAGGGGCTATGGCATCATGGGAAAATAAATAGAGGGATAAATTAGATGAACATAAATTGATGATAACATGTGATGCTTTTCTTCTGGTCTTGAATTTTGAGCCACACAAAGGACACAGCATTAAAAGGGGAGAGAGGATTTTACATAGTCGTGTATAATGATTAATGTCCTTTTAATGCAGACGTACAAGAGTCGTTTCAACCTTCATTACATCACTTAAATTATCATTACTGCTATAAATAACAAGGGATGTTTTTCTTACCCAGAAATTGTTGTCCTGTGCATTACAGTGTCTCTCCGTGCAGTATTTATCAGATAAACCAGCTTAAGCTCATTTCATTGTCGATCTCTCTACCCACTGACCCTTTTCTCCTCCTAAACATTATAATCTCCCCTGGCAGTGTTCATAGTGATTGCATTTGTTTGAAGGGTTTGTAAAGAGAGAGACAGACAGAAGGAGAGTCATCTCTTCCAGACTGACCCTTTTTTCCTCAATCTGTCAGATTCTCCTGCTGCGACCGTGTGTGGTGTCTGATTGGGACCTGGTGTGCGTCAGGAGGCTATGGTGAGGCGATGTGCACAGGCTGGTGTGAGGAGAGATGTACCAGCAGCAGTGGAGGAAGACGGAGAGGTAAAGGAGTGCATCTTCGTTCATGGCTGTGCGTCTCGTTTTTGTTCACGGCCCTGTGGGGCCAAACGTCCCCCCAGTGCCCGGACAGTTGCCACTGCGCCTGGGACACGGCCACGGTGCTGTGCTCAGACGCTGGGCTGCGGGAGATCCCAGAGGGGATCCCACCGGAAACGGTGTCCCTCCACCTGGAACGCAACTACATCCGTAACATCCCTGAGAGTGCCTTCAGTGACCTGGTCCATCTGCGTGACCTCTACCTGTCCCACAACCGCATTGACTCCCTCGCCTCTGGGGCTCTTCGACATCTGGGCCCCGAGCTGCGCCTGCTGGACCTCTCACATAACCAGCTGAGACAGGCCAGCAGGGAGGAGTTTGGCTCCACTCGTGCAAAGACACGCCTCTACCACAACCCCTGGCACTGTGATTGTGCCCTTCAGGAGCTCATGGAGACTCTGAACCTGGAGCCCGAGACGGTGAATGGGATCATCTGTGAGAGCTCTGTTCGGGGGGTGGGTGAAGGGAGCAGGTGGGAGGACCCGGGGTCGCTGGGCGAGCACGCAGGTCAACCGCTGGTCAAACTGTTGGATTCTGGGGTGAATTTCTGCAGCCTGCAGAGGAAAACCACTGATGTAGCCATGCTGGTGACAATGTTTGTGTGGTTCTTTATGGTGATCGTGTATGTAGTGTACTATGTAAGACAGAACCAAGCCGAAGCCCGCAGGCATTTGGAGTACCTGAAGAGTTTGCCCAGCCCGCGCAAGACCCCCACAGAGACAGACACTCTAAGCACAGGTTTCTGAGCTCCTGCTCAGTTGTCATTTAAATGGAATAATAATAATAATAATAAAATCCCATTTTTATGGAGAGTGACTGATAAACTCTGTAAACTGCCTGTGCAAGATGCTGGTAAAGAGGAAATTATCCTTTTACACCTGTGTTTTGTGATTGCAACATTTCTTTATATTTGTTACTACTGAGCCCCCCCATGTTTTTCTTGATATTTCTTTACCTCAATTTAATGAAAAATGAGAAGTGAGTGTTTGTTTACTAATTCTACCACGTGCATTGAGAGAAAATAGTGGAAACGGAAAAACAAAAAGCAGCAGATGGAAGATGAAAGGATGAAATAAGAAAAGAAAGAAACTTCTTTGAACTTTATAACCTTCTAACTCCCTCTGTTGTCCCTCTTTCCTTTTCTTTTCTTCTTTCACTGTGGTCTTTTATCTTTCATTAAGCCCTAATTAGGAGTCTTTAACCAACTGACCCTTAATGAACACTTGAAAAGCACTAATCAATTGGAGTATGTTCACCAGGTCAAAATCTAATTGCTTGTTGCATTTGTGTGTGTGTGTGTGTGTGTGTGCACATGTGGTGTTTTTGTGCATTGTTACGGCCATTTTTACTCCGATAACATTGATTTTGCACGAATGCTATTTAAGCCTTTCCCAATACATAACCACTAAGCCAGTTGTTTCGGTGCCAGTGGAGAACTGCTGATCTAAATTTACTCTCAGGAAGCCATTAGGAGGTAAACTATTTTGTTTCCATGCTGCAGCAATGAGCTCTAAAATATCTGGGCAGCTTAGTGTACATATAGTTGTCACTGATTGGTACAGAGAAATTTCAGCCAGATTTAGAAGTGGATTATTGTTAAAATTTAGTATAACCATTTATCCTGAGGGAAGCTTTTAGTTTAGCTTTAATTAATCTCTTGAGTCCTGCTTTTTAGTCCTCTCTGCACTGATTGCTGTGTACAAATCGTTCTGTGTCCTATTTTCCACATAGGCTGTATCATAATTGATTTTTTTTCAGAGCCACTGTTAAAATAAGCAAAACACTTTGATAATAAATTGAATAATTTTCTCAGAACATTTAACAAATGCAATGTTAAGATTAATGCCATTCCTGACGTGTATACTGTAGGTGCACCGAATATCTGGCTCAATGTTCTACATAAATGGAACAAAACCTGACTGGATTAACAGCCACATTTTATAATTTCACTTGAGTTCATTATAATCATATTTACTGTGGCAATACCTGCGGAGCATTATCGTGTGGTTAATGTACTGTAAAGTACTTGTCATTCTTCACTGTTACAAATAGAAACAGTTTAAGGCCTTTCTCAGTTTGATTGTCAAAAACATTTAATGTGTCTTTACATCAGTGGTTCCCAACCTGGGTGGAAGTTCCCCAACAAGAACAAGAAATTAGATTTAAGCAGAAAAAAAAATTCTGCTACACAAAATTAGGTTCAGTTTTTTCAGACTTTTCCCTTAATGTTTTGTTGTTACATATAATTGGATAATAAGTGGCAGAAGCAGCCATTGCTTTGTTTTAAGGGGTCACAAACCAAATAGGTTCGGAACCACTGATTTAAGAGGATGTTTTAGCCATGCTAGCAGCATGGCTCTATGGAAATGTTGGTCTGTTGATCCTGTTGGTCAACAGCTATTGTATGGATTATGATCAAATTTGGTACAGAAGTTAATGTTTCAAAAAACTTTTGTGACCCCCTAAATTTTAATTTACGCTTTGGTAAGACTAAATTCCTGCAAAACTAATGACATTCCCATAAGCAACTATACAATATGTTTAGTGCTAATTAGCAAATTTTAGCATGCTAAACATCAGCATGTTAGCATTGTCCTTGTCAGCATGTTAACATACTGGCATTAGCATATAGCTCTAAGAACCACTGTGCCTAAGTACAGCCTCAGAGCTGCTAGCATGGCTGTAGACTCTTATTCTTGCGTCTTTAATCTGTGACGGTTCACAGTGTACAGTTGCAACCCTCTACGTGTTCATAGATGTAATAAAACGTCAGTGTACCCCATTTTATCTAACAACTGGGTTGGAAAAGTGGTAAAAACTGAGGCAAAACCTAGAATAGGAACTAACTTTCTGTATACTGTAACGTGCTTAATGTGGTGTGTGTGTTTGTAATTTACAGAGAAGGACCAGTTGAACTTTGTGCTGTTCAGAAGGAAGACATACTGTGAATTAGAATTAAACTTGAGTGGAACCATATTGATATTGTTATGATAACTGGTCCATGTAAAAACCTGGTCTTGGTTGGTAGACCACAGGCTAAAACATCTGAATAAGAAGTTGGATATTTGTTCTGTGAGTTACAAAAGAAAACTGTGGATACACTTTTGAAGCACTGTTGGTGTAAATTTACATACTCAGAATATTTCCTGAATGTTACCCGCCTGTCACAAATCATACATCTAATGTTGATGTGCCAGAGTTTCCCAAATACATCTCCACCATTAGTACAATCATTAACCCCCCTTTTTACAAAACTCAAGAACCAAGCATGCCCTCTGTGTGCAGTTTTTTCTGTAGGTATTTTTTATTGGTGATGTATTTCTGTCCCAGTGATTTGTTTTTCTCTCTTGTTTGTATGTTGATTATTCAAACAAGGATAAAGTCATAGATCGGAAACCATTACATGAAATAATAAATGATCTATCAAAAATGATTTTAGGGAAGAAAAAAAAACAAATGTAAAAAATAAAAGAAACGTTGCTCTACTTTGTTCATAGAAATGCTTCTACCTTTTATTGCTACTTTAGGTGGAAAAAAGGCAAGAAGATGAAGAAAGGTAATAGAAGTACAGGAAGACATTATTAATTCACAGAATGAGCTAATCATGCTTGGCAGTGTTTCCTATTTCTACTCTACCATGCATTAAAACTAAAAGAAAAATGAATGAAAAACTATTTTACATATATTTTAAAAAGTACATGAAATGAACTGTCACCACCTCCTTCTTCAACTTTTTCATTGTTTTTTTCAAACAAAAATCAATCAAACAAAATCCAAATGACCCCGCATTCATCCCTCCGCTGCCTTTTCTTGAAATCTGAGGTGTTTCTCCCCCTGGAAATATGTCACCACAAAAACACACAGTGGAAGTAGGGCACAGTGAAATGTTTAGGTGTGGCTTTTTGTAAAGAATTTCCTTGGGGATGAGTAAAAACCGTTGCCTCAGATATTTCCACAGGGGGGAGAACAAAACAGGATATAAATAAAAAGCAACTTCAGCCTGTTACTTGGTTTTGTCTTTTATTTCCAATTTACATTAATTAAAACGTAACAAAAACAAGTCATGATCATAATAATATAATAATGCTAATATTATTAATAATAATACTATTATTAATAATAAAAAATATACACAACCTCACACAAATGAGCCCTCTGCGCTGGCTGTAGAACTGGAGCAACAAAGTCAAACACACCCTGAATCTCTTCAACCGTGTGTGTGTGTATGTGTGTGTGTGTGTGTGTGTGTGTGTGTGTGTGACTGTGTATGCCGAGGCAGAGGGCACGCCCTGTGTGAGGGGACTGATGGGATGACGTAGAGAGGGATGGGGGTCAAAGGTCACAGCAATTAGGGGGCAGCAGATTGGGCTCTTTTATGACCAAGCTTCTCAAAAATATTGGTCATTAACCTAAAATACAGAGTTTTGTATAAAGAAATTCAGGGGAAGGCCTTAGTTTGATTTGTGAAGTTTTTGTTTTAGTGTGAGGTAGCTTTAAAATATCAAAACAAAACTAAAAAGAAAATTAAATTCAGTATTAACTCCAAATTGGACATGCCTCGATTGTAAAATCTCATCATGGGCACGTTTGTTTACATATGGGGGTTGAAGCAGGAGGGTGGGGTGAGGCAGAGACATTTATCACGCTGAAATCCAAAATCCCAGGATGAAATGCTCTCTCTGAGAAACTGTATATATATGTATACACACATATACATATATATACATATATACAAGTCACTACATATTAGTATCTGGTTGTTAAAAAATACAGACTGTTTTACAACAATAGCACCATTGACTTTTATTATAATACACAGTAACTTTTTGATACACACTGTGGTGGTAGAAATAGGAACACCTGCGCTTTCTACGTATCTAGATTTTTGGTTTCAAAGAGATATGTATGCTTTAGTGGATATGGTACAGGAGTTATGGGGTGATTAGAAAAGAGGAGGAAGTAGGAGAGAAAGTTGGTGGATAAGGTTTTCTTTTAAATATGTGTAAGTGGGCTTTTTATTACTTAGCAACAAACTCAGTCCTACCACACCTGGGACCCAAACCTAAACAATAAATAAATAACACCAACACATTTTTCTCTCTCTAGTTCCCTGGTATGTTCCCGTACTCTCCTCATACTTCCTCCTTCTTGTTCATAGGGCTCGGTAGGTGGGGTAGGGGTTCACCCAGGGTGAATTGGGGCTTTTGGGGAAGGCTGGGTGTCCATAAGGGGTAGAGGGGGGGGGGGCGAGTTAACAGGAGGCAATGCTGGATGAATCACAGATGACAATTGCTGGTGCCATTCAGTGCAGATATCCTACGGAGTTCGACTTGGAAAAAGCACTTTTTACTTAGAAAAAAAGTCCCATTTAAAAAAAGTGTCTTGATTTTTCTTTTTCACTCTTTCTCTCCTCCTTTATCTGAAGTGTGCTCTTCTTTCATTTTATTTTTTTCAAATTTCCACTTCTTTCTTTCTCTTCTTTTCGATCCCTCGTTCTTTACAAGAAGCAGACTGCCCCAACTTCGACTCCGAACTCCTGGTCTGCTCCACCGATATCCATGGGGGCAATGTCCACGATGGGCAGACGAGAGGTCTTCTGCGATCTGTATTCAATCACTGTCTTGCCCCACTGTCCCGTGTGTTTCTGTGCAGAGAGAAAAAAAAAACACAACACCTGTTAAATGACCTATGACTTTCTCTAAAATTGCATAAAATGGGATTGGCTTGGTGAGTTGAGTGAACACCAGAGAGTAAGAGAGGCAGATGTCTATCATTGTGATCAAGTGATGTCTAGTTTAATCATATTATGTTCTGATGTTCCCACGATTCAGAAGATGCATATATATTTAAGTATTATGTGTAATGTACATGCATGTTAAATCTTTCCAGTCTTACCGTGCAGCCGTCCTCCATCACGCTGTAAGTGAAGCGGCTGTTGCCCTCGGCTCTGATCTCCACGTCGTTGGAGCCCTGCAGCAGCACGGCCTTCTTCAGGTTGCCTGTTGAGGCGTCCATATAGGCCACGCTGTTCTTACAGTGGTAGGTGAGGTTTTGAGAAGCCTCGGTGGACAGCAGCCTCAGGAAAGTCATCTGAATGGCAGCAGTGTTGGGTGCCAGGCTGTCATCACCATAGCTGAACTGCATTGGGCCACAGGTAAGGAAGAGGAAGTGAGAATAACAGTTAATATCTCTGTTATTATGGATGTTGCATTTTTTTTTTATATTTGAACTGTTACGCATTTCTCATGATGAGCAGGTTCATCGGTTTTTTTTTGTGCTACATTTTTTTTTTATGAATCAGATTTTCACCTGTATTTTTGTTTGATTTAAAAGAAAATCCAGTTTTACAGTCCATCCATTATCTACACCCACTTATCATGGGCAGGGTCATGGTGGTTAGAGATGATCCCAGCAGTGTGTGAGTGGCCATTGGCTAATAATAAAAATGCATTACAATACATTAAATCATGGTGCCACTTACGTGGAATCCTCCATTCATTGTCTCTCCGAACCAGATGTGCTTGCGGTCCTTGCTCTTGCTGGACCACCAGTTCTTGCGAGGGATGCTAGAAGGCTTGGGAAGGACGCAGGACTCTCCAGTCTCCATGTTGCAGAAGACCTTGATAGCATCAATGGTGCAGCCCTGGTTGGGATCAATCCAGTACTCTCCTGCAGGAAAAAAAAAACACATCAGGCTTTTTTTTTGCATATTTTACTTCCCCTTGGCTGCATAAAAAAAACCATAATCATTGGAAATAATAATGTTATGGAATATTGTGTAATTCTGACATCTAAAAAACAGATTCTGGATCAACCACATCCAAACTCTCCTAGACTACACACACTGTGTTTAACCTAAATGTTGAGCTGCCAACGTAAAATGTCACCCAACTTCAACTTATCTATCATCTCACCCCAATTTGACCAATTTCTCCCAGTGTCACTCACCACTCTTCCAGTCAGGATGACAGAGCTTCAGGTCCCTGCAGGTGCGAGCCGGGTTCTTCTTGGATCCCTCGGGGCTGCGGATGTTCTCAATCTGGTTGTTGAGAGACTTGAGTGTGGCGTCGACCTCGGCATCATGCTGACGAAGGTTTCCAGAAGCCTGGTCGGCTCTCATGTACCTGAGAGGATCAGGGCCCTTTTCAGTCTGACCCAGACCGGCGAAGGCAGACATGTCAATGCCAGGGCCAGGGGGACCAGGAGGACCAGGGGGTCCGGGGTTTCCGGGTGGACCCTGAGAGGAAAAGAAGGAAGATGGAATGGTTATATTTAGCACTAGACAACATTTACACATTCCTGTTTTTTTTTTTTGTCTAGTCATTGCTCCACTCCACTCTTTTCTTGCTCACAAATAGTGGATTATTCTTTCTTCTCCCTTGTCATCTCCCACAACGGGTGCAGGAAATGCTGCCATCTGTCCTGCAATCTGTTCTCTCGTCTCATTTCAATTTTCTTGTCTCGGACTTCACTCTTAGTTTCAACAATACAGGCGTCACAAACAAGCTGAAGTGATGCCAACTGGAGTCCTTGCTACATCTTATGTAACTGTTTTAAAACCCCTTTTTAATTTTACCTTTAACCCTTAAACCTCTTTATTTGTTTTATAAATGGATCTATTTATTTATGCAGTAAGTAAAACGTTTTTAAACAGGAAATGAACATATGAGCACTGCTGTTAAAAAGCTTGTATGATATTGTTCTGATTCTTAAGTTTCGAGGGTTTATATGTAAACTGACTGATTGTTTTCACTGTCTTGCTAACCTTTGCCAATGTGGTGACAGTGTGACATAAGGACAATGAATAAATGCCTTAGATGACTGAACTGTGAAAGAGTTTATGTAATATGTCTAACATTAGCTGTCACAGTATTGAATTACTATGCATATTTTTATATTATTCATTTTATTAATCATTGTATCAAATATAATCATATAAATCATGTTATATTGCTCTTAATTTTTTGAGTGGTATCAAAAAATTACTCAGATGTTTAAATTAAGCATTTAGTTATTAACTATTTTTGTCAGGGTAGTCCTAGTTTTGATTTACCCGTGATACAAACGTCTATGTGTTGGTGGAACATTTATGTCAAGATACTTGGGATGGGTATGGGTATCCTTGGATACTTGATTTGTTTTTATAAAATAAGAATGATATTGATATTAAATTCCTACACAATCAATTCAATTTTAGCCAAATAAACACATATTTTTTCCAATGCTTCTTCATAATGTTTTTACAGTTGTACTTTCATTATTTTAAAAAATTAACTGTACAATACCTCCCTTAATTTATCTTAAATTGTGAATATGATTTAAATGGAGATATTTAGCACTGGCCCAGAATATACAGTGCCTTTGCTATTCAAAAAGAGACAGAAAGGAAGGATTATAACATTGAATATAAAGAAGTGATGCAAATTAGTATGTCACATAATATGGCATGTATATGAGCTGGGGGATACCACTGTGTTCAATTCATACCCAGCAACAGAACGACTTACACCTCATGATTTTTTACGAAATCAGTCTTTTGCTATTTCTAAGACTCTCAACAGAGGAAGATCAATGTAACAGGCAGAGAAACTGCTTGTGGTTACTCACAGAGGGACCGGTCTCTCCACTGCGACCACGGGGTCCGGGGGGTCCAATGGGTCCTGGCAGACCGTTTCCACCATCCTTTCCAGCGGGGCCAACAGGTCCAGGTGGTCCCTATACACACACAGATGGAGGAAGATATTTAATGTTAAGCACCAAAGGCACTTCATGTGAAGAAACATATTTTATTAGTCTTTGAATTAAAAGTGATATTAAAAAAAGTATTTTTGTAGCATTAGCACTTACTCTTTGTCCAGAGGGTCCAGCAGGTCCAGTAGCACCCTGGTCTCCAGCTTGACCCTAAACACATAATGATTTAATTAATAATTTAAATTCCACAATAAAACACGGTTGTTTCGCGGTCATACCAGTCATACCAGTAGGGACAATATTATTTTCAGTACTTCCCAAAAGTAATTTTTAATGATGAAATTAATGTAAGCAGGATCTGGATTAGTGGGAGAAAAGTAATTCTGGAAGCTCACCGGAGGTCCGGGCAGACCCTGCAGACCAGTAAATCCTCTGTGTCCCTTCTGTCCTCTCTCACCGGCCTCTCCAGCCTCACCCTTGTCACCACGGGGTCCTTGAGGTCCCTAAAACAGGTGGACAACAACCTAGTTAGGAAAATGTTCACTAAACTTCACCAAACAATTTTAGCAATTCTGTCTTAAAAAAGACAGACTGACTGACTTTCAAGGCTTAATTTTCCCTTTGCAATTGATACACCAATTCAGTTTTCCCTTTTGTTTGTGCACTGAGAATGCAGGTGTGTATGTTAATGTTTAGAAAGACACATACAGGCATTCCTCTGGCTCCAGCAGGTCCTGAAGGTCCAGCAGGTCCTTGTGCACCCTGTCACAGAAAAACGGTGGTTATGTTAGTCACAGTAGAAACATTAATTACTGCCAAATAATCGAATAATGTTGAAATAGAAGGAAATCTCTGCTGCAATACACTGAATAGATTCCATGTAAATGAGAAAAGTAATCATAGAGGTTATTTTTTCACAAGTTAAGGTTAACACTTGAGACATCCTCCTCTGTACTTGTGTGCTATCAGACCATATGCTAATTTCCAGCAGGTGAAAAATCCACTTGTGTTGGAGTTACTACTCACAGACTCTCCACGGTCTCCCTGTTTGCCGGTGGGACCAACTGGGCCAGCAGCACCAGGAGCGCCTGGAGCACCAGGAGCACCAGCAGGACCAGTGTTACCACGATCACCCTGCAGCACAGAGGGCAAAACAGCAGAAAAGTTAGTCATGTCAGAAAAGCTGCATGGTACGCTACAGTGAGACAGTTGCTTTAGTCTGCTCTGTATTTAGAAATGTTGAGATAAGACAGCAAAGGTTTTTTGTGGAAAATGTTAATTTCCTCTGTATAATGAAGATGGAACTAAGATTTTGCTTGGGTATTTGAATTAAAAGGTCATTGCGATAACAAGTCGTTTTTACAGGCAGTTTCAGATCAAATCTGACAAATCAGCGTTCACATAAAATAATGACACATATTCATCCTGAGGAAATTAGCACTGAATGGAAACCCTGTATACAGCAGATTTACATTATTTAAATTAGATGGTGTCAGCCAATCAGTGTATAGTATATTCAATTTATTCCTGTCACTAATGTAATTCAAATTTTAATGAAATATCAAGAGGAATAAGAGCACAATCCCTATATTCATCAATAGAATATTTGAAAGGTGGTTTGACCTTCTGTATCTTACGTTGCGTAATTGCATTTTTCTCACCTTGATTCCAGTAGCACCATCTCTACCAGGAGGTCCATCAGATCCAGGGTTGCCCTGTCAGATGACAGAAAAATATTAAGTGTTAATAGCTTCCACCTCCACCAAGCCAGATGTCCTGAATACTGATCAGCTGCATAATGATTCCTGATCTAACAAAGCGCAAACGCAATGCAAATGTACACATGACGCAAATAGCAGTGCATTTTAATCGACTTGGCCTCTACACAAGATGCCATTTTAGCCATGGACTGAATGCAATGTGGCAGATGTAAATCCAAACACACAAATTCTGTGTGTTGCCTATTCTCTGACCTCTCTGCCAGGTTCTCCTGCAGGTCCAGTGAGTCCAGGTGGTCCAACAGGTCCAGGGGGACCACGGTCTCCGCTGCCACCAGGAGCTCCCTGCTTTCCGGGCTCACCCTGAGAGGAGAAGAGAGAAGAGGACTCATTATTACATTAAATTTGTTAAATTATAGGGTGTCATGAATTACCAGGAGATTCGACTCATCATGTAATTCATCTAGTGGTACATTCACTCACACTTCTGTAATTATATATTCAGTCTTACATCCCAGTAAATCATTGGTTTTGGAAACAGCTAGGGTTAGATCACCTGACACACTGGCTGATGTATCCGGCCGATAACAGACTCTTAAGTTAAAATCAGATATAGTGTGCAGGTAAGTCCTCAGATGAAGATGAGGACAAGCTTTTATTAAACAATTTTCATTTGTCGCATTCTGTAAAATCAGCAGTGACTCCTTATACAGTATTTATAACAGGACAGCTTGAAAATATGATGGTTTAAATCCATGTCAGAAGTTTTCCAACAATGACAGCAATTCCATTTATATCAAAACAGTTGTTGCACAGCCGTTCTACAACTTAAAAGCTCAGTTTTTGCCGTAAAGCCACCACTCAGATACTAAATTAGACCAGTCAGATACTTTAGATAGCAAAATGATTGCTGCCCGAGAGACTCGCAAACCTTGTTAACAGCTGTTACTACAGTAACAGTATAAAATGCAGCATGTTTCTGAAACGGCTTATTCTTATAATCTCCTCAGAATATTTAGAAATAGTTTAGAATAGTTTTGTCAAAGTTTCCAGAACACTGATGAAATTAGCAAACAGCTGCGACTCCAAACCACAGATTTATTTAAATGAACAGGCTGATCTAAGATGATATAAAATGCATATAATACTGTATATAATGAAGCATGATTCTGAAACTGCTTGGCTTATTAATATTTTATTTAGAAACTGGTTTTAGTCGCCATGTTCTTTCAGTCAGAAAACTGGATGCCAAGACCAATCACAGCCCTGGAAATGTTTATCCAGTCAGGTGTTGGGAACTTAATGTCTTAATGATGTAGAAAATGTATTTCTACTTTCTAGTTTCTATTCCACAGCTCACTTGAAATGCTGTTTTACCTATGACCAAGCCAGATGACAATGAGCGACCTGAAAACCAATTGTCTATTTTATCCTCATACTTTTTACAAACAGAATTTTCAATGAAAAGGATCAAATTTAAGGATAACGAACACAGCACCGATCCAAAAACCTTGCTATTAAAACAGGTTCAAACTGAGCTGCGGCTGCCTTCAAACGGACCGAGCTTTGAAGAAACGGTCACATAAACTGTATCTGCAGTACAAACGTCACTTCTGACATTAAAAGCACTTTCTCGGCTTGAAACATTCCTGGGTAAATTGGGCATCATCGCTTCTTTCTTGGCATCCCTTTCATCCGTACTGATGAATAATTAACGGTAAGGACATGCCCACTGAGATGTTGTAAGTAGGGGACATGGCACATGACACATATCAAATGGTGTGAGACGTAAGCAAGGGAGCCTTCTTGTCACATGTCATACTGAACATCAAATGCAATCAGTTCACCAGGAGAAAAGTCCTGGCTCATGTGAGATGTGATTTGACTATGATCCAATTAGGTCAGAGCAGAATGACAGCCCAGAGCCTGTCTGTGGGTTGTCTGGTTTCTCTTGTGCTGAGGGACAAAACGTTATTGGTTATTGTGCTATTAAGGCAGATTCATGAAAATGTATTTATTTCAATATTATATTGAAAGTTTAATAGATGGCAGCAGTGAAAGAGAAACACATCATGTCGTAACCAGTAAGTGTTTAGTAATCATCCCAACCAATAAATACTGAAGTAAGAGTCACAGTACTTATCTAAAACATATTTTAATGCGTTTGCACAAGAGCTGAAACAATTAGTTGAGTTAATAGACAATAATTTTGATCATCCATCATCTTTTGCCACCCAAATATTTTAGTGTTCCAGCTTCTCGACTGTGAGAACGTTTGGTCCATATAGTGTCAGAGAGAGTGTAATGCATTGTACCTTATGAGTAGAGAAGCAAATAGACACTCAAGTGTTTTATTCAGTTGCAGTTTAAGAAGTTTAGAAACTAAAACTTGGGACTATTCGCCATTTTTGCTGATAAAATAACTCAAGTGATCCATCAAAATAATTGCTGATGCCACCTTGGGCTCTGGGGAATTTGTAACGTGCAAGAATTTCTGGACTAAATAAAATCATGAATCAATCATTTGTGTAAAAAGACAGATTCATCGATATTGAATACAACTATAAGTTGCAGCCCTAATTTGTGCATTAATTGATTTGATAAAGCGAACAGTGTGTTACTCACAGAAGGTCCAGGCAGACCAGGGAATCCTCTCTCACCACGCTGTCCAGGCAGACCAACGATACCACGCTGACCACCCAAACCCTGAGGACCTGAAGGACCTGGAGGACCCTGAGAGGGGAAAAATGTGTTGATTATGTATTTTTTTTTTTTTAATGATCTTTTCTTTACACACACCCAGTATACAACTATACCACAAATTATACTATTTTTTAAACCAATTCTAATATTTTTTTTATCTGTTATTACGTAATGATCTGGCATGATTTGCCATTTCTGTACTGAAAAATTCTGTATGTATCCAACATATAGTATATAGTCTGACGTTTTGGGAAATATGCTTTCTAGCCGACAGCTGATGAGAAAATTGATACCACTTTCATGTCTGTACTGTTAATATAAAGTTATAGTCAACAGTGGTTTAGCTTAGCTTAGCACAAAGACTAAAAACAGAGGGAAACAGCTAGCCTCGCTCTGTCCAAAGGGAACAGAATCCCCCTTGATTGGAAAAATGTTTTAGCAAGTCGTATTTGTGTTCTGTTCTTTCATTTTTGTTTCATTCATTCTGTTCTTTACTTGATTTATATCTTTTGTCATTTGTTCCACCTGGGATTTTACAACAGCAACACAGATCAACATCAATCTCTCCATCATCTCTCTGCTCTCTTTTAGCCACACCACCACTGTCCACATGTCCGTGGTGGCAGTGAAAGCTCCCATAACCCATGCTCACAATAAACACAAGTGACACCTGAGACACACCACTCAGCTAAATGAAGATTTTGATGTGTTGGTACATGATTCAAGATTTAATATATGTTATCTATAGGATGGGAGGGTGTCGACACAGCAGCATATCTTCATGTTGGAGTATGCAGTCATGTGTGATGGGTGTGTGTGTGTACAGATGAGTGCAGGAAAGGTAAAAGCCTGGGGTCCTGTAATTAGCCTGTCGCTGGGCTTGAGCTGTCCTGTGCTGTCATATGTCTTGGTCTGCTATTACAGTCAGTGATGGACACTGACAGCTCTGTGTATTAATGGAGAGTGTGCTCGGCAGCTGTCCATTACTGATAAAATTGCCTCTTTGGGTTGATAGAGCTACGTAACAGTCGACAGAAATGTAGAAAACAAACGCATTTAATCATTTTCTTCTCTCTGTAAAGGACACCTGAATTCACCTTGACGGTGTTCAAGGAGATGTGCAGTCTGGAGAGAGTGGCTAAACATGTGGGTGCTAGAGGGACTGGAGTGCATTTCAAGTGCCACTTGGACAATATGTTCTATATTATGTAAAAACCCAGAAAAGTCTTGAGTGTTACATGGAGGCATATGATTAAAGTATGACAAACTCACAGGGGGACCATCCTCTCCAGCATCTCCCTTCTCTCCAGGAGTTCCAGCAGGGCCGCGGAGCCCAGCATCACCCTGTCTGCCTGGGGGTCCACCATCTCCCCTCACACCCTTGGGTCCATCTTTACCAGGAGGGCCGGCGGGGCCAGCAGGTCCAGGATTACCCTAGAGGAAGATGACATAACATACATAAAATTAAATGACATTACATTATACATGCCAGCTGTGGTGTACATGCACAGATCATGTTTACAGAGCCTGTGGGATTATAGTTTCTGTTATTGCGAGTCCCTGCCGGGCTTCTGTGCATCTTTAAATAACTTTTAATAACACATATCTCATATTAGCAATCTCACAGGATATGTTGTTTTTCACAATGTGTTGTACTTCCTTTTAGCAAGGCTGTAAAAATATTATGAACGAACTACAACAACTCCCGCTGTGTGAGACATACTGGTTGGTTTGTGCGTGGGTGCTGAAACAGAATAAATGTTTTACAGGTGCAAATTAAAAAGTCTTCCTACGTGACAATAAGTCAGGTGGCATTTAGAAAAGGTTTCTGTATCTGTTCTGCTGCACCTGTTACTTACTTGTAAAACATAAATCAAGTAAATTTTTTCTTTCTTCTTTTCCATACCCAATTTCACATTTCACAGTGTATAATAAAGGTTGAATTTATTAGATTTATATTTAGTTTACACAATAACAGTCAAACAAAAATAAAATATCTAGCAAAATCAGTATATCTCATATCTACTGTACGGTTATTGCCTTGCTAAGTGGTTGAAGGGTGTGAACTTACATTGGGACCAGGGGGTCCAACTCGGCCAGCAGCACCAGGGAAACCAGTGGCACCCTGAAAGAGAAAGAAGTTGAAGTTTATTTATTCAAAAAGGGACAAAGCACAGAAAATTTACCTGAGGACATCAGGCATACAGGCTCATTTTCATCTGCAGTCCGTGAAGTTAGACATAGGCAAAGATAATCTAACAAAATTATGATTTCTACATGATCTACTGTGAGACAAAATTAAAAAAGGTGTTTTAAAAAGGTCACTTACAGGAGGTCCCTGAGCACCACGAGCACCTTTAGGTCCAGAAACACCAGTAGGACCCTGGAACAGAAAACATACAATACATTACTGTCTGACATTTTTTTTTATGTTTTATAACTTGTCTAAAACACTTTCAGTTGCTTTAAAATGTTTTTCAGTAGGGGGTTTGTCTGCTTCAGCTAGTTTTTATTCTGCCTGGTGTAGCACAATCAGTGACAGGGTTTGATTTTGACTTTATCTTAACTCCACCACAAATAGTGGAATGTTTTAAAAAAAATAAGTAATTTCTGCTCATTTGTGCACAGATAACATTTTCTCTTCTCATGAAAAAGACTGTCAATCAGTGTTTGTCTTGTTGTTGTATCATGTATTTGATTATTAAGAAATAAAACTTCACTAGGCTATAAACAACCAATGATTTGGTAGAACCCCTAATTATTTAGGGCTTTGGCAAAGCCATAAAAACATTATGTTTTCTTCAGCAAGTCTTGAAAGACACCCACAGCAGGTCCAGGAGCACCAGAGGGTCCTTGGGGTCCAGGGGCACCAGCGTCACCCTTCTGTCCAGATTCTCCCTGCTCTCCCTTGATTCCAGGCTGACCGTCAGCACCCTGAAGGACAAAGACAGAAACAGCTGAATGAATAAAATATGTCTGAATGAGCGATTTGTTTCGAATCAATGACAAAAATAAACAAATTTGGTTAAAGTGGCACTTCACAGATTCTACACATACAGTTTATGGTTAGTACTACTTAACCTATGAGATTAACAGTATTATGGCTCAAGAGTACAAATTTATAACAGAAGGTATGTGTTATAAACTAGATATTGGGGCATTTACCAGGCAGAGAAAATATAATGCAAAGAGGCTGCTGAGTTGTATTATGGGAAATGTAGGATAGAGTGTTTTTGGAGCTCGACCTATACTATAAGGACAAAAAGCCAGGACATCTTATTTATCCTATATATAATATGAGACTCTTGTAAGCCTCCCAACTTCATGGAAGTGCAATACTAAGTCACTGGAGTAGTCCTTTAAGATGAAGAATGCACATAAAGCATTATTATTTAAATTCCAGTCAAATCAGTAACTAATAAGAAGCCAAGACACATTACAACCACTAACATATAACAAATATGGGACCTTTAAAGTTCATGCAACTTTTGAAAAAAGAAAACATATTGAGCTTCTTATAAATAAAACGTTAAATTCATGCTCAATTTAACACACTGTGGGTTTGCTTCAGACCTTTTTCAAAGCAGCCATTTGGGCATGAAATAGCAGGGTAAACACTGTGTTACCAATGATACTACTAATTAAGGTTCTGATCAAACAGAGTCAGAATGCTCTTATTGTGCATAATGGCTCACTGGAAAGGCTCTGCTACACAAAATGGAACAGAACCTTAATTAATATTGTTAGTAAATACTGCGTTTACCCTACTATTTTTATGGCAAAATGGCTGCTGTGAAAAAGGTCTATTGGCAGACTTTTTAAGTTAGAATTCTCCTCTTCTCCTTATCGAGGGTATTACCATTTTCAAAGTTGCTGTTGCTACGTTTTTGGGGGGATTTAGCCAACAAAGAAAAGGTTAGACAGATACAGTTGTATAACTGTTTTTAATGAGTTAGTGCACTGACTTTATGAGTTTTTCTATTAGTGGTACTGTTTATCATTTACTAATACTGTGTTCAGCAAAAGTTACATACACTTGCTTAAGGTAGTAGCAAGAGCTATTTACATACTACTACTACTACAAACATACTTAAAAACTTTTCTTTATCTTTCGCACAGGAGGACAAGACATGATTGAGATTATGACTGATTCAACAGCAATTAAAGCGTAGAAGTGTGAACCCAGATTTCAAAATATTCAATAAGAGCTGCTGATATTCTATGTAGCATCCATGTCTATTTTCAGTCGATGTGGTGATGAGTTGTGATGTTACAGTCTCTGAGCTGTTAACTAAAAATGATTTAGACACCTTGTAGTGTTATTCATCCTGACATAAATTCAATAATTAATCATAGTGCAAGCTAGATAAAAAAAAAAAAAAAAGATAAATTGTGTTGTCACAGAAATATTGATGAAAATCCTTTTGGAAGGAGGCAGCTTATTAAAAACATTTATTTGATGTCTGCCTGGCGTCGTTGGGAGGAACTAAATGGATGTGTGATACGAAGACTTCCGACTGTCTACACACTAATTTCTCTCCACAAAAAATACACTGAGAAAACAACACATATGTCAAGATGAAAAATTATTCACAGAGGCCTAAAACAGAGGTAAAGACAATTAGATAGCCAAGTGTTTCGAGATAGTAGTAATAGAAAGGTTTAAAACAAAATAATAGCTGTATCAGGTTTATGTCTGTCATCTCGCAGCTCATGACTCTTTTTGATGAAATAAATTAAATTAAAGCTGGAGTCTAATTTTTCAGGTGAAAAACACAAGGTCAGGTTTTGTATCTATTTTTTATCTAGAGAATAAAATAACCACATTTTGACTGAAACTTGATTTGATTATTATTAAGGTGATGAGGTTATCTGTTGTAATGTCTACTGTGCTTTAATCCAATAATTAAATATCAGATCTTTTTTATTTTAAATGCTGGAGGAGTTAATAAAGGAGGTGCTTAACATTTTCCCTAACTTTGTGTTTCTAATTTATAAAAGTGTGCACCTTTTGTAATTTAGGTTCAAATATGCTTGATACTGAATGGATTTTAACTACATAATATACTGAGTGTTATTAAGCCCTGTTTAAAAAGCCAAGCTGTTGGCTTTATGCTCTTACTGATTTGTCCTTCGCTTAAGCTCAAAAAAGGCCAGTGGGGGTAAAATTAATGTTTTTGTGGATGGAGTCTGGTGGCGGGCGATAGCAATATTATGGCTGTTTCTGGTTAAACAAAAGGTCTGACTCTTTAAGGATCCTTTGTTTTCTGACACTTCAACAATCAGAGCCTGTCAGTGGCAAAAACAAGCACTTGTTGTGGACATACCTTCACTTCACACTACTTTGAATTAAGGGTTTATTTCAACCAAATGGTGATTGCCTTACAACAAGACTAACAAAGAGCTGGTGCTTTAGTACGACATGTATAAATTACCTTTAATTAAAAGTAAAAGTATTGGAATCATGATATACTTAAATTACCAAAAGTAAAAGTATTCATTATGCCTATTCAGATTAATATATTTAAGAATATATTACTGGATAATAATGTTTCTTCTTGTGGGGCTGATTATTACTACGTTAATACTTTTTCTTATGGATAGCTTGAGAATTTCACTCCTGGCATCAATAAAGTTTTTACCTTAATTAAGTAGCTCAAAATTGTAAGTAGAGTAATTGAGTAAATGTACTGGGTAACTTTTCACCAGTGTGAAAGGTGAGGTGGTTGACAATTGATTCACTTCATCATCATTCACTCACAGTTGTAATAAATATTTATGACTGACTAGAAAATAACACTACAGTATAACTTTAAAAAAAATATTTATTGTAACCTTGATACCATGTCTAGACCTCAGGGCCATAGACTGTCCTGATATTTAGTCTAGGGCCCAGGAGTTATGCTCTTTAAGAAGAGCTAAGAACTGGTCAGTGTTGTTATTGTTACTTACAGGGGGTCCAGCAAATCCAGCAGGCCCAGGAGGTCCAGTCTCACCCCTGTCACCCTGAAAGAGGAAGGAAGAGAGACAAAATCTCAGAGTTTAGTTCAGCAATAGTTTATAAACTCTAGCTTCAACATAGACAGCTATTATTTTATACCTTTATATCTATAATCATACAAAATGATTGGCTCTAAAGCAAAACCCTCTATTGAATATTGTTCAATTATTGTATATCTCACACAATGCCCCTTCAAACTTACAAATGGATGGTGGTTACAAGGTACTGTGCACCAAAATCATAGTTTGGTTAAACTGTGACACTTACAGGAGCACCGCGGGTACCAGGAGCTCCAGAAGGACCAGCAGGACCAGATTCACCCTATAAGAAAACAGAGTTAACATCAGCACACATCCTGGATGTTTACTAAAACCTCAAGAGGAAAATATTATAGTGCCAAATTCCCATAACTACTGAATAATAAAATGATATAACACTCACCTTCTCGCCGTTGGGACCAGCAGGACCAGGAGGACCAATGGGACCAGTGAGACCCTGTGACAGGAAACAGCAAAATAGTGTGAAGACTTCAGCAAAAGTTAGAAGCCAATTTGTAAAAACAAAGGACTTTTTTTAAGATTAAAAAGGATTAAGCATAGATGATGCAATAAATGAGTGGAGCTTCATTTCTTAACAATGACAACTAGAAATGGATGACAATCACTCACTCTACCACCGTCTTTGCCAGAAGCACCTTCGGGTCCTTTCTCTCCAATGTCACCCTACGAAGATTTAAAAAAATAATGCAAGTTCGTCACCTGACAGTCAGTAGGCATACAAATTTAAATCAAGATGATAAAATTCTACATAATAAATGCGTAAATATTCAACACTGTGTTCCCATCATGGCTTACTCTGTCTCCTTTGGGTCCAGGAATGCCAGCAGATCCTCTCTCTCCAGGCATACCCTGCAGACCGGGGGGTCCCTGAGCTCCAGAGCCACCAGAAGGTCCTGTGGCTCCCTATTATGGAGCAGAAATAAATTAAGAGGATAAAATGCACAGACAGCAACAGACACAGAAAGAAAACGTACTTCAGGGTCATTCTATACTGAATAACTGCATGTAAGCAGCAGTGAAGTGAACAATCAACAAATTTGTTTATTAACGTTAGACAAAATATCTCTACGACCATGTGTTCCTTTTGATTCTGGGTCCACCTTTAATTCTGTATTTAAAGTACGAATGGTAGTTTTATCATAACAAAATTTCTATTCCACATATCAAAGTCAAGATTATGCAGACTTTGATTTTTTTCTTTAAGTGGCTCCACCAGGCCCAGTCCTGGTCAAAAGCTGTGGGGCTTATCAGCAGTGCTTTGTACTGCAGCCTCAGACTGAAGATCAGATGCACAAACACTAACTGCTGCCGCCTATCTGCAGTCATTACGCTGTAACCACAGGGCTCACACAGCCTCGACGCTGGCTGTGAATACATTCAAACGGTATTTTTACTGAAGGGGGCAGATGTAGAATGTATTTCTTGCAACAAATTGTTCTGCATGTGGTTCTGAATTGAGCTTCATCCTCCTCTGCCTGCTCATCCCTCCTCCATCACTATCGCCCTCTCACTCCTGTCAGCTCTATAATCCTCATCCTCTCTATCCGCTCCTGTCTGACCTTAAGGGAAGAAAAACCTATGAACTGGGATTAAAATCTGACCAGATAACAAACCCCAAGTGAGAACTGCAGCCGCTTTGAGCTTTTCCTCTGGAATTTGTTGATGGCTGATAAGCAACTGACTGTAGCTTGATCGAAAATACGTTGAGATACCAGTTGTTTAGGATTAGAAAAAGATTTTGTTTCTCCTTGAAATACTCGCAATTTATGAATACATTAAATGTAGCATTTGAATTTGAGTCTTGAATCATGCAGTCGTATTATGGTAATATTGCAGTGTTCTATTCAAATAATAAATATACAGGGCTTCCCACAGAGTTTTTAAGGGAGGTGAGTCACCTCGCCTGAAATAAAAACCATCCCCATTAATATAATTAAATTAACACAGTTCCAAAATAATAATAATCCTACAAAAACACTAATTCTGTTTTTGTTTGTCATCATATAGTCATGTTTCTCTCCAGATGTGTGTCTATAGTCTGCTTGTAGGTACATATGTATGTATATGACTGTGCAGGTTTATATATGTGTGTATATACATGTATGTATTGTTATTTTTTCCTTATTAAAGAAAATAAGAAAATTACATTTTTAAGGGGCATAGGTTTTCCTTTATTAGGGATTTGAACAGTAGATAGATGACAGGAAATTATTGGGTCATGTTTGTTAGTTCATAGGCCAGTGGTGTTAGAACTACTTTAGCTTGTGACCCCTCAAAACAAAGCAATCTACTTGTCACATAAAGCATACCTTTAAGAAGCAGAAAATGTTATTCTTTCTACTCCTATGAATCATTTTGTGACCCTTTAGATTAATCTTGTGACCCATTGTGGGCGTCCGGGACCCTAAGTAGGGAACTGCTGCCTTGGCCCACCAGGGCACCATAAAATGAATACACAGTTATTAAATATGACGTTTATCTTCAGGAAAACCGAGCAGAGTTGCAATTTAATACAACAAATGCCACACAGACTGCAATCTACTAACTAAATGACAATATATTTGGGGGGCTTACCACCTCCAGTAAACAATTTCTGTAGCAATACACTGAATATAGCCAACACGGCTTAACTCAAACACGCCAGAGGAAATTATTATTTATGCATATGCTCAATTGTGTTGCTGCTGTATGTGATAACAATGTATCACAAACTGGCAGTAGTACCACAGAAGCATATTTGCCAGTTGTGTGAGTGCACCTTAGGCGATAATAATTTGAAAACGTGTCTCTTCTTGGTTTTAGACCAAATGTTGGACATACCTTGGGTCCGTCAGTTCCAGGAGTTCCAGGCAAACCACGAGGTCCCTGCAGACCCTGAGGGCCGGCAGCTCCTCTCTCTCCGGGGAAACCACGCTCTCCCTGGTGACGGTGACACAGCGACAATTAGTGACATGTCTGACAATCGATCAGTCATACAATTAGTGCGGTTTAATATAGACAGCTTACTCTGGGTCCAGTAGCACCAGCAGCTCCAGCCTCTCCAGGAACACCCTGAAATGAAAAAAGAATGAGTGTAAAGGAAATCTGTAGCAATATTACTACTACTACTACTGATATGTTTAGTTATAGTTTAGCTAGTTAAGATAGCTCTACATTATTACTGACGGTGTGTTAAGTAAAAAAACATTATATTAAAGAGAACAAGGACCTCTACAACATCTCAATGCTACACTTTCACAGTGATACAGAAATCGTCTGAACTTTAAGATGACTGTGGAAATAAATGCCTATTTAATAGCAAAATAACTGATTGGTAACTGATAACTGTATTTGAAAGGTTAAATTACTTTGGAACATATTCTTTTAGGACCTTCAAGCCTATGACAGAACAATGTTAGTGTTTCCAGTGATTTTATGTAACTTTATAAGTTATATTTCAAATAAATATATTAAAAAAGTGCACTCACCTGGTCTCCAGGCTTGCCTCCCTCACCTGGGGGGCCAGGAGGTCCAGGTAGACCCTAAGCACAGGAGAGCAACAACACTGAGTCAGAAATGAACAAAACCATAACAAATTCATGTACAGCAATAAATCAGCACGTTTGTTAACAAAATATTTATGTAGCAAGAAAATTTTTTGATTTTAAGAAGAAAGTCATAATACATGAACTGCAAAGCTCAGTGAGAGAGATAAACTGACTGATCAATGTTTTCTTTCTACGTTCTACTTACACTGCAAAAACAACAATACAAGTACTACCGCACTTACAGCCCTAATTGGAAAAACAACTGCATTCAATACATAAACCTGAACAGGCGATTTAGGTTTGAGCAGACAGACTCACCTGGAAACCAGAAGGACCGGGCTGTCCTTGCTCTCCTCTCTCTCCAGCGGGACCCTGAACAGATAACCCATAATCACAGTCAACTTATATCATAAACCAAATGTCAGGCATTTCACGAATGACTTTGATGTTTAAGATGGTGGGGAAGTTTTGCTAATTTTGTGACATTTTAGCTTTGAGGTCAAACAGGCTTTATTTTGTGTAGATCACTGAAACAAACATCAAAACAAGTTGAAAGTGTGTGAGTCAGTGATGCCATCGTAGACGATGTCCAGGTATTTGTGTCAATAACTTTTTTTTTTAGTGACAGAGCTATCGCGGAGGCAGTTTGAGAAATGAGTGCAGACTGCGAACAGGGTAAGATAATATCAGTGTTGAAGCTATATGGAGTGGGTTGAAGGAGACAGAGATACGTACGGCAGGGCCAGGGGGTCCAGCAGGGCCGGTTTCTCCATCTTTGCCAGGCAGACCCTGAGGAGAGTAAGGATGAGAGGGAAGAAGAAGGAAGGAGGGGGGGAAGCAGGAACAGGGCAGACAAATAGATAGATATCAACAGTAAGCCAAAGGTGATGCTATTAACTAGATAGACATCAGATAGCTATAATTGAGCTTTTCAACATGCTGGAAGCTGAACTACAAAAATAACAGTGGATCAATGGCGAGTCAAAGTTGCTAGAAACTACAAAACAACCTACTGAAAGAAAGGTTACATTTAATCTGTTTAATAATTTTGATTATTATAATATTCATGAAAACACAGTCTATGCTACTTTAACATTTACTTGTATTTTTCAATTTTTTTTTCTGTTGTATATTCCAAAACAGATTCAGCAGGTTATTAAAAGCAGAAAAGGTCAATTAACTCACTCTCAGACCAGGAGCTCCACCCAGTCCTTTCTCTCCAGACTTGCCAGGCTCACCCTAATCACAACAGAAACAAAAGACAGCGATTAGTCACAGGGCCGCCACGGATGATTAGCTTGGTCCTCTATTTCGGGAGGCGAGAGATACACAGAGATGCACATCAAATGGCATAAAATTGTTCAATAGTACTCCAGGTGTTGTAGTTTCTGTTTCTGATCGAGGGACTTATTTTTAGAAAGGACAAATAAAACAACAAAGAAAACAAAGTTGTGTTGGCCTAAAATCTATTATGTGAAAACAGGTGAAGATTTGTTCCTATACAGACAACACCTTTAGCTTGGTTAAGCATTCATATATTTAAATATATGTACAGCATATATGTATAAAATTACTCACAGTTGCTCCCTTGGGTCCGGGGAATCCCATGACACCAGGCTGTCCACGGGCTCCCTGTGGGCCTGGGGGTCCTGGGCGACCATCCTCACCAGGAGCTCCCTAGTCAAAAAAAGTGAAATAAGAATCCAATTAGATCATTTACGCAGTATGAGCAATCATGTAGTCATGATAACGTTTGTGTAAATGCTAAATCACACTTGGATTCAGACTGGGAATGTGTAATGGAAAGGAATAATTGCTCAGAGGATCTGGTCAGAATTGGGTCTGGAGGTTTGCAGTGGGGTCTAGCAGTGACATGTCCAGCATGACCCAAGGATATGCAATAGTTACTCAGTTTGTTGAAATTTCCATTGAGCCTAGAATAAATAAATAAACCCTTCAGGGGTAAACTAGGAAAGCCAGGAAGTAAAGAAATAGCAGATCAGTCCATCAATCATTATCAGTCTGACCATATGCCAATCCATCAGTCAATTAAAACATGAAATAACTGCTTAATCTCTCAGTAAACCTTAATGCTTTAATGAAACATAGTCCCTGAGCAGCAAACATAACGTTCATATAGCCAACATAAAACGATTAAAATATGAAAAGGATGTGTGATAATAGCGCAGCAGCACTTTCAGAACTTCAAAGTGTTTCCAGTTTACCAAAAAAGGTTGCACTTTATGATGCATGAATGGCGACAGCTCAGTAGTCTACATGAGGAGTCAGTGAAAAGTTTTTTGTAAACACTTTTATAGAACTTTCGACTAAAGAAATGGATTATACTGAAAACAACAGATTAAGAGTTAGCATGGAAAACAAGGATCCATCTAGCCATGAGATCCATGAAGCAGAGACAGTTCAGCCTGAAACACAAACACCACTGGGGATCTGCCTGGTGGATAATGGGTGGATAAATATCCTGCAATTCAATTTAATGAATGCACTTATGAGTCATTATGTGATGAGAGCATATTTGGTAAAATTATAAGTCTCTCCCTGCTTTACATGTGATATTTAAAAAAAAACAACACACAGTTGATCGTGCTGGGTGAGGATAAATACTGTGTAATTGCTTTTATTGATTCATGAATACTCAAAAACAGCAGTACAACAGGATGAAATGCACTTACAGAAGGTCCAACTTTGCCTTGAGGACCAGCGTCACCAGGGCGTCCAGTCAGACCCTGTCATAGGAAGGAAGAAGAATAATAGAAACAGGTGAGTCATCAGACATCTCTATGCCGACATGTGCTTAAGACATGTGGGAACATATGACACAGTGGGAAACTGAATTTACACATCTGATTGGCTCTGTGTGCAACAAGCAACAGTTCAACACCTACTGATAGAGATGACTAAACTAAAATATGAATGAGAGCACACTTCAGTACACTGCTGTTAATGGGCTCACTACAGGTGCATTTTTATACTCCCTCTGTAGTGATTGCACACACTTGTGATGCTGTTGGGAAATTAAATCATTCTAGACAGAAGTACAAATGGTGTCCTGTTAAAACCATGTATCGGCAAAATTAGTAACTGCATTTTTCAGATAAAATGAGGGATTAAAGGGTTAAACAGATTTAGAGATTTCAAGTTGTTAAAGAGGAACTCCACCTATTTAAAAATACGTTTAAAAGTACAGCCTTTTTGCGGCTCAAGAGGTCAAATAAAAAAAAAAAAATCTGACCTCATGTCCACCTTAGGCTAGCGGCTCAAGGCTAAATTAGCTGCTACCAGCATAACACACCCAAATCTTCAATTAAATTGTCAGCGATCGAGTTGTGTTGTGGGTAATTTACACGATTTGACAAGGAAGATGAATGTGCGAAATAAAAGATATCATCAGTCCAAAAATGCTACAGTGCAATGCTAAATCAGTGAAGTACTCTTAACGGAGAACTGGCAACTGTTCCAAACTAGAACTTAGCTAGTTGCATTGTGGGGAACGTAGGATCCAGCGTTTTTGGATCTCGACCCGCACCATGGACTCAATTCATTTGTATCTCCTAACTCACTGGAGCACCACTTTAAGTGTTCCTTTTGTCCTTTTTCTTACTTATTCTCTACTAAATTAACCATTGAAAAAACAATTTGATTATCTAAAAAATACATTGTCACAAAGCAGAAGGCAGACAGCCTTGAGCTCATGACAAACTGACTTTTTAGAGATACATGGTTTTCACAAGACAGCAGAAATGTGGTCAACTGAGAATAAGAATACAGCAACAAATTAGGACTGTTCCCAGACCTTCAGCTAGACAATACTCTCTTAAATCTAAAGAATGGATGACATCTGACATTGTGTGTATTGTACTAACACTGATCTGTGTCACAATTACACAGGTAACAAAGTCAAATAGTAAAGCTTTACCTAGTAAAGATATATTGGAATTCATCTAAAAATCACTGATTATTTCCTTTTCCCCGCATGTTTTACAGCACATTTCTGAAGGTCAGCAACATCCAGATCCATGGTACTGTAGGTAAGGGACATGCTTACTCTGGCACCAGGCAGACCAGGTTCTCCAGGACGGCCAGGATCCCCGTTGGCACCCTTGGGACCACTGGCACCAGAGGGTCCACGCTCACCAGGGGCTCCCTGTGTTAGGAGAGAGAATAAAACAGGGGTTGGTCACTCAGTCAATCACTAAGGAGGCTACACTTCAATTCTCAAACCGCAGAGGAAATAAGTTTCCCTTTTAATAATGTGAGTTTCATTGACCTGCTGGAGATGAGAAGATTAAACTCTGACGGATTCATTTTGGGATAAATGAAATTGTTCAGGGGAGATAATGTTAAATGAGAGGCTGGCCTTTGCCGACATGGGACATGTAGGTCACTAGTGTGTGATGGGTTTCTGAGCTATGCTGCCATCTTGTGGCCACATTGTGGAGTTACATGTATCACTGAACTGATGAAGAAACAGGAGTGTTAGGAATCTCACTCTATGATTTATTGTTCTTCATTAACTCGTGTGTGGACCTTGAAGAAGCAATCCACTCATTACACGCTTCCTCAAACACAATATATCAAAACTGTACACCGCTTTGTGCAATATAGCTTGAATATATTATTATGAGTTAATGAGGTAACAAATTATCTCTCAGAGATGTCATCAGGAACAACTGAGTTAATAAAATGGTCAGTGAAGTCTTGCCAAAATAATGTCCATCCAGTTATTTTTTCTCTTACCACAGTGTAGTCAGATGTGACTAATGACTCAGTTTTTTAGTAATTTCCATTCAATATTTTCAGGTATAAGATAGATGGTCTTTTTCTTTATAAATGAATGCCTCTGAAAGACATTCTTAACCTCTTACAGTAAGCTTTGTGTTTGTAAGTGTTTTTACATTTATTATAAATGGCACAAATAATAATTTCTAGATTTATAGCTCTGTGAGAAATGCTAGTATGAAGCTGAAATATGCCTTAAAATGTTTTACTTGTTTAACATGTACTCAATTATTTTGGTCTTGTAACAACTAATATCAGACATTACCTAAATTGGATATAGTCTCTTATATTTAATTATTGTAATAATGCAAAGAAGCAGCATCTGAGTGCTGGAAAACTATCTTGCTTTTTTGCCCAGTTTGTGTTAAAATGGTAGGACACGTGCACAGGTTCAACTGCAAGTGACAAAAGAAAAATCGTATTCCTATACAGGCCAGTTTGAAGCCCAGAGAACGCTAACTGTCGGCTCTCTAAAAAGTGCTACAGCAGAATTCTGCAGAGACGTACGAAATGTTAGACAGGTAGGTTTTTAAGTTCTGATGACACTACAGTTAACCACACTACCAGAATAGTAAGAGCTGTATCTTTTCCTTGGTTGGATTTAAAGGTTAGTGAGTCAAATTAAGTGAAGTTGAATTATAATATGTGGTGCTGTAATTTTACAGTAAGTCCTGTGACAACCTTGTGATTAAGTGATTCAGAAATGTTATTTTCTCACTGCAGCAGTCAAACACAAATATAAACCCAATGGGAATATTGGACCATCATTGTTAATAGCAATTTCCAAATGCAATAAGCAGCAGATGGTATACGTTAATTATCATTTTCACAGATTTTCCCCCGTGACTATTGATGCATCAGCTGCATAAATTTCCTTATCTTCCTCTGCCAGATCTGTAGCCTCTAAAATCATGCATGTTCATTTTCTCTCTCACAGCAGATTTTCTGTTCCTACAGCAATAATAAAGCAATTTCTCAGGAACGGGTGAAACTGTGATGATACCTCACCTTGAGACCAGCCAGACCGTCTTGACCAGGGAAACCACGGTTACCAGGGGCTCCCTGGACAGAAAACACAAAAACAGTGTAACAATTATGATTATAAGAACAATATCTAGTCCCTGAATCTCATACAGGTTCCCAGGTGGGGGCCAACTAAATATTTTAAATTTAATTTGATGAAAATATCTCCAAATGGGCAATAAACATACCTATACAATTCATCACTGGTTCATCAGTGACAAAAACATTCCCATAAGAATTTTGTGGGACGAAACTTAATCAAATACAAAAATATTGACCAACCTCTGATCTATAAATCTACACCGGAGGTGTTCTTCTCTAGCAGATTGTTGCAAAGCAACAAACAACAACATTTAATAGAACCTGTTTTCAAACAATATGATGTTACTCACTCTCTCTCCAGGAGGTCCAAGTGGTCCAGCAGCACCAGGCTCACCCCTGGGTCCTCTCTTGCCCTCTTCTCCTTGTGGGCCAGTAGGTCCCTGAAGACCAGCTGGTCCCTGGAGATCACATCCGTAACATAACATGTTATTACAGGAAGAAAAAAAGACTTAAAAAAAGCGAAATTTAATTTAATTTGACTACTGTAACGATTGCACATGCAAAGATTAATGTGAGGAATTCAGCACCAGGAAGAAAAGCTCATGACTATTTCTCAGTCGACATGAGAAACCCTCAGAAGCATTCAGTCAGTTCATGTAATTTAATTTGAAGTATCTATAATCTGTTGATTAGAACATTTAATTGATCTCAGAAGTGGTTGTTATGCACACTTATTGTTTGGCTAGATACTGTAGATATCAGTATTCTGATTAAGCTAAATAGGTGAGCAATCAGGGAATACAAGGACAATAAAATAAAATAAAACTCACAATTTCTCCTTTGGGTCCAGCCTCTCCCTTGAACCCTGGAATACCTGGGTCTCCCTACACAATAATGGACAAACAGACAAGTAGCCGGTTGTTACCATCATTTCTGTGCCATGTTATTATTTGGAACATAAATGAATGATTAATTAAGTAATGATTCAGTGAGTACATACAGATGTTCCCTTGGGCCCGAGAGGTCCAGTTGCTCCTTGAGGCCCAGGAGGCCCACGAGGTCCAGGGAAACCAGGAGCCCCAGCAATACCAGGAGCACCCTACAGAGAAAGAGAGAGAGAGGGAGAGACATGATATCAATCCGCTGGTTTAACACTCTCACATGTCTGAATGGATGTAGTCCACAGTAGGAGACCAATGATTTTACTGTAAGCGAATAACATGTCAGTGTAACTTTCATTCTCCTTAAAATCAAATGTATTAGACATGCAAATTATGTGCAGTGATGATTGTGATCCCTTCTGAAACTGAGTGTGTGAGAAAAACATCAGCTGCACTTCTACTGTACAATAAATGGGAAAATACACAGTCAGTGGGTGGCAGAATTACAAACATGAGTTTAACACTTACAGCTGATCCTTTGGATCCGGGGATACCATCAGTACCGGGGTTTCCCTGTAGAGAAAAAGAGACAAAGCAATTGAATGCACTGCAACAATCATATTATTCATTCATTGTTATGGGAGTGATTGGTGTAATGTTAAAATATATTGTCATTAACAGTCTCTCTACAGCTCAGTTCTCTGTACGAATTATAATCTGAAAACTGTCAACAATAAACCATTGCACTGCCTCAACATACTGTGTATCATGACTTTTAGGTCATACTTTGCCATAGTTAATTTACTATGTTTTAAATGCATGGTTATAGCATCACTTACAGAAGCGCCAGAGGGTCCGGGTGATCCAGGAGTGCCAGACTCTCCACGGGGTCCCTGAGCACCCTCAGGTCCACGAGCACCAGTAGGACCAGCTTCACCCTGGTTAGCAACAGAACAAAGAGAAATTTAAGTACATATGATAATTGACAATCAGCTAAAAAAAAAATCCTACAGTAAATAAGCCACAGAAAAGTAGAATGCTGGTGGCAATACATTTCCCATATAAATTAAAAAGTCAGTTATTTTTTGCCAATAGGCTAACACAGGTCTGATATTAAACAACGACAAGGTCATGTAATAGGAAATAAGAAGAGATGGGATTCAACCAGCAGTTTAACTGAATTTACATAGCTTTTTATCAAATATGTGCTCAAACATGCAATAGACTGGAGACTTTATGTCTTAAGACGCATTTATACCCTAAAAGTAGAAATGTACACATGGCAATGAGCTTGAAGATTTTAAAAAATTAAGTTAGAAATCAACAAAAAAAACCTCACGTGTGAAATGTAAGAGAGGAACTCATCTGATAGGATTAGCTGAGATGGACATACGCTTTTATCTAGAATCTACCTTATAATGGGAAAAAACTTTTTAATATTAATAAAAAATAATATTACATTGTAAGGTATACATTTAAAGACACCCCAATATTGCAAATATGTAAATAAAAAACAACAACAACCAAAAAGAAAACTTAAACTCTGATAAATGAATGGGGTCTAATACTAAACCTGAATGTGAGATATCAATATTGCTAAGCAACAAATTATTGACAGTTCAGGCTGCTAATCTCACATGACACTAATAACTAGTTCAAACAACACACCCACCTAAGCCTATTCTATACTCCTTGCCTTGTCGATAATTACAGTTTAGCTATATTGAATGAAAGTAATCCTACTTCCTGCTGTGACAATGACTCCATTCACCACTGTTACAATTGCTATCTAGCTACATCAAATGCCAACTTAGACAGGTTACTGGAGGGGGAACACAAATTGACAAGGAAACAGACTTGGACACAACACTGGTGTTGCCCTGTAGTGATGGCCAAAGCACTTCTTTTAAGTGTACTGAATAATTGGAATCAGTTCATTAAAAAAGTGACCGTTCAGTGCTTGTAGTCCCACCCAACTGAAACATGGCTGAACATTCAGTTCAGCTTGCTAAAGTGAACTGATAACGGTCGCTTATGAAGTATAAGCCAGTGTATTGAAAATGTAGATTTAGAAGACACTGTTTGCAAACTGAAAGCTGCACTAACAGTCCTACCCTATTATTTAAAGCATGTAAATTATGATGAAATTTAATTATTAAATAAAATATTTGTTAATACTTCTTTAGTGACTGTCTAGCACTCAGGGCTCACATTTACTGTGTAGGACGTTCTGTGAATGAATCACTGATCATGCACTGTTCCCTTGCAGTGAAAGGACCTGAGACACCACATATTAAAAACTATAAAAGGTGAAGGGTTTTTTTTTTAATTCAGGCATTGTCAAATGTAACCTAGCTCCTTTTTAAATGCATTTGTCTGACTGAGAGCTCAGCTGATTGTTTCAGGAAGTGATTCAGTTCAGTTTGGTCAAAACATTGGTTCAAACCAAAGTTTTACAGTATTTGCTGTTTCGGCTAACATGTAGGCTACACTATGTCATGAGTAGATCTCTGTTTTCCCCGTTTCTGTGCTTCTGTCTGCAGATGCTGCTCTACTTTGGCTACCTGCTTATTTCTGATCTTTTGTATAAAGTATTCATTTTTTACGTATAGTGAATTTATTCCTTGTAGTTGCTTTTGATTGTGCATTGTGAAGCTGTAATGCTGTTAGTTTACACAGTGATGGAATATGTTGGTTTTGTGGCATGTTTCCTCCTTGTTGCTGTTGTTTTGGGGACCTTATGTTGTCTTGCACACTGCCCATTTATTCACATTATTTCCCTGTATTAGTAGCTTGATAGGAACCTATATGACTTTTGTCACACTCACATAAAAAATTTTTTCACACACAAATTAAAGTATTGACATGTGTGACATCTTGCTCCTGCTGCACTCATTGCCACTATGAGTGCAGCCAATGTATTGTCATCTGCTACATTTCATAATAAATAATTACCTTGATGATTTTAACATGTAAGTTAATAATTATCTGCTTCTTAGCCTGCTGAGGAATATTAAACTAGGTTGAGGTCCATCGCAATTCACTAAATATTATACTGATGAGGTCAGAGCATAAACACCAAATTATTAACTCTGCACATGCTACTGACATAGTACATCTGTGAGTGGGCTGATTAAAATTAATTAACTATTTGAATATTATTTAATTACTTTGCTCAGAAACACATTGGTGTCACACACCACTAAAATTAGATTTCAATACTTATAAAATAGTAGCGTTTAAATGAACCAAATAATCTGTTGACTTGTTACAAAGTGTGCTATCCAAATCGAGGTGCATAATGTTTTGCAGACCTTCTGGTTCAGTATAAAAGTAGGACTCGTTCAAAGGAACACTAGCCAGAGATTTTACCATACTGGTGGTATGCAGCTTTTTCAGCATGTTGGTGAATGGCATTCCTTTGCTATTGCTGCAGCTTTGTAGAATGTGCAGACTCAATAGTATGACATAATAGAGTTTGTAAATGTTTGTGAAAATGGTGATGTGTAGTGTATTGAATTATTCTTTCCCCAAAGCCTACTGTCAATGCCAATATTTTACTGGCTCTAAATCTAAGGAGACAAGTGGGACAAAAGGAGAAGCATCTGCCAGTTTCTTTAAAGTTATGGAAAAAATTCTCAGCATTTTAGAGGCGTAGAGGTAGCTCAGCTGTAGTTAAATAATATAACATGCTGAGACTCAATCACTGCTCAGTAAAAGATGTCTTGGTTAAATCTTTTCAGTTCAGGAGTACGGTTTATTCAGTTGAGGTTCAGATAACGGTGTTGTTTCAGTCTTGCTAGCTCTTTTATTGTGTTAGTCTTGGGTCCTTTTTAACTGCACAGCATTGCTCAAAGAGGAAGAGACTAAAATGTGGCTGCATTTCATGAGCACTCAGGCAGGCTCCTGAAGGTACAGTACAATAACAAAATGAGATTTTAACATTCCTCACCATGGGACACTTCCCATGAATAGAATATTACAAAGTCGCACAAAAACACACATTCACACACAGGTTCACAAACTCTCCTGTAGACCAACATAAAATGTTTAAGGGTGTAAGATGATACAGCAAATAAACACACACACATACACACATTTTCACATCTTGAGCTGAGTTTGCCTTGATTACTTCAAGGGGTAACTCCTGGATTTTGTAAAGAGATACTCCACTTGTAATTCCTAAAAGATTTCCCAAACTATCAAGGGGCTTACAGAAGAAAAGTAAACCACCAGCACTGGGCCCTCAAGCACAGAACTGAGCATGTCTGCCATGCAGGAGGAATAAATCACATGGAAAGCAGAGAGGGAAAAGAAGAAAAAGACAGTGAGAGAGAGTGAGAGAGGGAGAATAACACGTTTAAACCCCCTCCTCCCTTATTTTCCGCACAGATGAAAGCTTAAAGCACTTTTCAATGCAGACCAGCTCTCTCTCCGATTTCACTAAAGCATTTCAACTTCTCCCCACAAAATCCTCCTTGAGCTGTGTGCCGCCATTTTCTGAGATATTAACTTTTTTATTTGATTCAATAAAGTCTTATTCCAACAACACAGAATTCACATAAAACACATTTTTGCACCTGTTAGACAAACAGCTGTTTTTTTTTTAGAGAAAAAGTCCAACTTAAGAGGACCATTATGTTGGCTATTAACTTTTCTCATAGAAATGAAGGGACAGATACAGACAACACAGTCACAGTGTAGCGTGAAGATGAAGAGAAAGTTGGGGTATTATTTAGGTAACTTGTGACTCACCTTTGAACCAGGAGAGCCAGGGAAGCCTGGAGCTCCAGAAGGACCGACAGGGCCCTACAGAGAAAAAAGACAGTCTGTCAGCTCAGCTGTTAATCATCCAGGTGTAGAGGTTACTATCATACTGCAGTCGGGGGTTTTATGTGGAGAAGTGAGGATGGATTTCATCTACAGTATTTCTTACTCAAAGCAAATGATGAAAACGAAAAAACAAACAAAAAACTGATGAAAATAAATTAAATGAGACTAATTATACTTACTGGGGGACCAGCAGGACCGGGCAAGCCATCATTTCCACGTGCTCCCTGCATAAACAACACATTATCAGCACATGGCATCAAAACCTTCGGTCCTATATGTTTTTATTATTAATGGGACATAAATACTTTTACACAAATCAGGACACTACCTTTGAATTACAGTAAACTGTAAAAATATGCTCCCAAGCTCTGTAGTAGAAACTAATAAAGCAAAGAAAAGCATATAATCCAAGTTTTAGATAAGAAGATGACACTCACAGCAGCTCCACTGGGTCCAGGACGTCCTCTCTCACCAGGCAAACCACGAGGTCCCTGCATGGGTGAGGGGGAGGAGAAGAAACAATCAGTTTACTGTTATAAATTAGACTGGATTATAGATTTTTTTTTTGTTTTCACGTGTTGTTGTAATGTCAAGAGGTACACACCATCGGTCCAGGAGCGCCATTCTCTCCAGGAGCACCAGACTCACCCTAAAGGGAGGAAACAACATCTAGCTGTTAGTATGGCAAGGCAACCTTAAATAAGCAACCTATGGTTAGTAATCTTGGCAACAGCTACTCCTCCTTGAGTCTGTATACATTGTAGTTTGGTGGAACACTTATTAACTAACACCAATTAACTATCAATGAAAAATCACCTCATACCAGTAGTTATTTTACTTTTACTTGATTCACCACCGTCAACATGGAGAGACATACACAAACAGTGAAGTGGTGCCTTAATTAACAAGGACACAGTGGATACACACACAGAATAAAATCCTACCTTAGACCCAACAGCGCCAGTCTCTCCCTTTGCACCATCAAGACCTGGATAACCCTAAAAAACAGAGCAGAGACGGTACACAGTTATAAAAATGAATATAAGAACGCAACACAATTAATAACCAAATTTTCCTGGAATCATTTATAGACAACAAACACACTCACTCTGTGTCCTTTGATGCCAGGCAGGCCAGGAGTTCCTGGGAATCCACGAGCTCCCTGTGATACAACAGGAGAGATGATGCAAGAGATTAATTCACAGCAAAGGCAAAGAAGACGAAGCTAAGAGTGTAGAATAATTTTGCTATCAAGACTTCCTCCACTGGATGGAACAGGTTACATCGAGGCAGATTTCCCCCAAACACTAAAATGTGTTTTAAAGTTATTTCCATTAAATTGTAATTATCTATTGAAAGCAAAACTTTAGTCTAGGTTTGGCTCCCGGTAATACGGGCCACATGGGATCTTCAGACCAAATAAAAAAGCTCTGATTCTTGGCTTGAGATGATAAATGACTCCAACTGAAACTCATAACATAATTATAATGAAAGTAATTTACAGGTTTGAACTCAAAATATAGAAACACTCTGTCTAGTAATCCATCAATACTGTCAGTTATGCTGCTTTATTGCATAATCAATGTAAAGTAAAATGTAAGAATACACTGACAAGATGAGATGATTATGTTATTTTGAAATGACAGCATCACTACAGTGTAACTGCATGTAAAGTCTGTTATATTAAAGTAAAGTAAATAAAGATTGTGTAGTTCCCCCAAATTAGATTATCTTTAACCAAAGAATCTTCTTCAGTCTGTGAGCTGATATTAAAAACTCATTTAACTTAATTACATTATATCAAGAGAGACTCCCCACAATTAAAATCAACAGCCTGAGAAATCTCACCTGAGGTCCAGCAGGTCCACGCTCGCCTGATTTGCCAGGTTTGCCAGCCTCCCCCTAAAACAGAAAAAGTAATATTTAAAAAAAAGGTCAGACACTAACCCATGGTGAGCTACCATGGCGCTCCCATTATGTAAAAATTGTATTAAAAAAATAATCTATGACTGTCATGTAAGTTCTCCTTTTAAAATATAAAATTCTGAACTGTATATTTAATGCTAATGTTGGTGTGAGAGGGAGCACTCCTAGTGGACACATTGTGACATGTCATGTCTGCTGCCATCATGTGGCTACAAGTAGGAATTACATTTTTATGTCTATGACCCCAGTGTCAGGAAAATAAGAATTTCAGAATAAATGAAAAACGCTATATGAAATATTTGAACACATTGGCTATTTCACAGACTAAAAAAGGTAATTAATGCAAACTCCATTAGTGCAGCATGAGTGCTGTGTTTGGTCACAATAACCAACTACAAAAGACAGGTCACTTCTATGTCTGGTCTACAGTCTGACAACATATAATTTAAGTGTATTGCCATAATAGCATACATACTGTGGTATCGTCAGAGTTGCTGAGTTAGCTTCGACCACAAATCCTGTATTTTCTATAGTAGTATAGCAGAAATAATACTAAACTAAAAATGTCGAACACTGTATAACACTTTGAAAGACCAACAAGATGTTGAAATTACATTCAGAGCAAAATGATACACAAAGGTAGAGCAGTAAGCTAGAATAATTTAGCTGAGCTTGCAAAAATACTATGAGGAGCAAACAGAGACCATTAAAATCAATTTATAATGGAGACACTGTGCGATATAATAGTATCATTAAAACAAATAAATAAAAATAAAATTGTGAGAATTTACTTGTCTTTCTGGTGGTTTTAGATCAAGTTTAAAGGACATTCGGCAGAGATATTTTACAGAATACAGCCACAATAGGTGATATGAGGACAGTAATTTAGCTTCACTAAATAATGTATCTGACTTTTCAGACATCCTAGTTACGTTATGACAGATACACTTACATCATCTCCAGGTTTTCCAGAAGGTCCAGGGGGGCCACGAGGACCCATGGGGCCCTATAAGTAAGGAGAAAACAAGCAAAGGTGAGACACAGTTTCCTTTTGTAACCAACAGAGGGCAACATTTAGACTCCTGCTCTTTTACTTTACAACCAGCTCTACACTTCAGCACATTACTTTATTTACCATTTGAACTGTATAAGTGAGACTTGCTTTCTAATTAAGGTGAACCTCCTTGTGTAAAAGCACATAAACTGAATTACATTCCTGAACAACAGTGTTACCATTCTTAATCACAGAATTTTCCAATGACAGGAAATCAGAATCAGAAGGATTTATAGGCAAGATTAGGCCAAAGAGATTGGAACAAATGCTTTGAAATCCTTATCCAAAATCCTTAGTACAAAGTTCAGATGTTTCCATCTTTGTTCTTTCTGTCTGCCAGTTTCTTTCTCAGCTTTCTCACTTAATGTGTCGATAGGACTATTGGTTCTGTCACTATTTTTCCATCTAAGTGACCTTTGTCTTTCTTTTTTCTGTTAGTCTGTCTTGACTAAGCAGGTGGAAATATAGACAGAAAACTTGATTAAACACTGACTTGCAATAATATAAGGGGGATGACATATTAAGAATATATTTATTTTCCTTCCTTCCTTTCCGAATTAGGTAATTAAAGGCAGCTTGTTGGTAATTTTATGCTCAGATGGAATACACCATCTTTGACTCAGTGTGATTTCAAAGGCTAAAATTATCTCAGGTCTTTACAAACACTCGACCAAAACTGTGACCTTTCTACAACTGTCAAGTTATTTTCTGGAAGGAGGCTTGATTTTAATCGCACATAATGATGTACTGGAGAACATTTAGAAGAGAGGCCACCTCAGAGGCTGCACATGTGAACTCCACAGGAGCAGATTAACGCAGCAGAGGGGGAGACCCTGCATTACCGACCTGCTGAGGGAACGGGAAGGACAAGGGAGGGTGGGTAGTCTGATTTCTGGAAGGTAAGTCAGAGTGGAAACTACACATGGGGTAAGTAAGGATAAAGAGGGGTAGAGCTGGGGCAGCAAGGAGGTAGAAAACTAAAAGCAGGGTCTTTGGTCTGGTAGGGAATTATTGGAGGAGAAATATAACATGGGTTTGAGACACTGTAAGCATTGACTGAAGAGGGTTGTAAATGTTGAAACTGAAGGAGCCGACTGGTCAAATACAGAAGGATACAGAAGTTAGCGGTGAGCAATGAAAGGTTAGAAAGTGTTAGGAAACGTTATGGGAATGTAGTATAGCTATGGTGAGGTAGCAGTGACTAACGTTTCCACATGAAGAACAAATACAATATGGATGCGATGACCGCTACACTATAATATGTATATTATCTAGTTGTGCCACACTATTTTTGACATCTTTTAAAAAGTCAAACAGACATAAAAGCAGAGAAAGAATGAGATTTAAAAAAGAAGAAGAGGTTAATACTATGCTTTACAATATAGAAAGTATTTTAAATAAACTGTGTAGTGTAAACTGGAGCAAGGACTCTGTGGGATACTTACAGATTGTCCGGGCTCTCCAGCTTCTCCTGGGTTGCCTTGGAAACCTTGTGGGCCCTGGGAAGTAGAAAGAAGAGACAGGCTGTTTAATGAGAGTGAAACTTTTTATATGCATTGTCTGAGAGGAGGTTAAATAAAAATAAAATTAAAAAATAAATTAAACAGAAAATTAATTGCCAATTATCTAAATTACCATTTCAATAATTTTTTGAGCAAAAATTCAAAACAGTTCACTGGTATCAACTTCTTAAATTAATTAATTATTTCTGCTGGTTTTTATCAACTTTGAATAGCTTTGGGTTTTGTACTATTGGTCCGGCAAAATGAGCAAAAATAAGCATTTTTTTGTGTGTTCTATTTTCGGATATTTTACAGACCGAACAATCAATAAATCCAATTACAATCAATTAATTGAAGCGACTGAAAATAAATCATTAGTTGCAGCCATACATCTTGTAATGGCAACTGTCATTGAGTGGCAACAATTATATACACACTATGAATATGATTATGTAGTAAATCTGTGTAATTTGTAGATATTTAATTGCATATCTTAATTTATAGTTTAAAATGAAGAGTTAGTTGAATATATACATTCAACAAAATCAAGTACATAAGCACCTGCAGCAGTATTGAGTAAAACTACACCAACAGTTATTACAAATCTACTTCTTTGTAGCACGCTGCATCTCTGTCTGATTGTCTACGTTACAAACTGCAGCTTTGCTCAAAATTACACTACTTCCCTACATCTCTTAAGACAAAGTCTTCCCTGTTTGAGTCTTATCTACAACCATATAAAGGTGTCCAAGTTGAAAATCCTTCCCTCCAAATGTGGGCTCAGGGTGAGTAAAACCATCAAGTTGAGGCAAGTCAGCTGGCATTGCCTACAACTTAATAGCTTTACTCAGGAGGCTGGGAGGGCTGAAAGGGCTACAGGTGGAGCTTGGTTGCGGGTTAGAGAAAAAAAAAAAAAAAGGCTGGGTGTGTTTGTGGAGGCATAAGCCCATAGGCTCTGTGAACGGTAAACTGACAGGTGTTCAGCAGTATGTCCGGGTTGTGGCATAGGAAAAAGCCCTGCAGCCTGCAGCTGTGAGACCAAAGTATCCATGTGCCACCTTCCTCCGGAAAAAAGCAGACACTCGCAGTTAAAATAAGACTGTGTGTAAACACTGATCTCTGTCAGCCTGTGGCATCCACACGTTGGTGGACTTTTCATTGCCACTGGTCATTTTGGGGTCATTGTTGTTATTACTTGGGGGAAGTAGACAATCTTTCATATGTACACACAACATCAAGCATGTTACAATTATGAGATTTAACCAGAGTATCCTGTCTGTGATCGAACACAGGATCTCGTCTACAGGTGTAACACGGCTTGTGTGTTGTCTGGGGCATACAGGAGGTACTTACAGGTGCTCCGGTTGGGCCAGGTGGTCCTCTGGGACCCATAGGGCCCTAAGGGGAAAAGACAAGAGACACAACATCAGACTGATGACAAATAATCACATTCTCCACTAATATACACAGTTTCAACTACAAAAACACATAAAACAAACTAGTGCACCAATTTTTTTGTTATATTTTGCAGTTCTGAGTGTGGGTGTTGAGAGGAAAGAACTTGTTTTTGTCCACTTGAAGTTATAAAAAAAATATCACCTGCTTTGCCCTAAAGCTACAAAAAACTCAGCAGCTCTACTTGTCAAATCCATAAATCGTTTGAAATTCCTCACTGGCATTTTCTCTTGCTCTCTATCCTTCTCTGTTCACTGTCAACACCCCTCTTCTTCCTCTCTCAGCTTTTTTTCCCACCTGCTGTGTGTTGCTATAGTTCAAAGGTCACCAGTGGTAGTCCTGTACTCTTAAGTGTTTGAACTCTACATGACACTTTGACATGGAGTGAAAAACAACATAATGCTGAACTGTTTGGTTTTAGTGAAATGTCTCATCCCTAAATGTTTCAGGCATCAGAACAGGCGGTGAGATTTCTTCAAGTAAATTCTCTCTGTCTGAACCTTAATCTGCTCTGTGAGACCTTCTGGTTGAAGTCACATGCCAAAGTAATTTCTACTTCAACTTCATGCACCACTGCTCAAGAAGAGAAAATCACATTCTGTGGAGGTGATAAGCCAAATCCCCTGCTTGCTTCTTTTCTCTGTCTGCCTTTCCATCTCACACACACAAAACACACATACACAAAGAAAAAAACAGCTGTAGAAGGAATAATGGGACTGTAACAGTTGGCGTCAATAAATTCTTCAGTGAAAAAAACGCCTTGATTCAGATTACTTGTGACAGCTTTCCTGTTGGATAAAAACATATTCCTTTCAGTAGGCTCGCTTTTATAAACCCACATTTTAGCATCATGGTTATACTTAAAAAAGTCAGGGATGGCAGCCAAAGAAAACGTCACAGCACGACACAGTGGCCCTCAGAAGCGAATGAAAGTCACTTTTCATCGAGTGTGGGAAGCCTTTACCACAGCGGGTAGAAACGTATCAATGGGGCTCTATATAATCTTCAGGACTTCTGAATGTGTGTTTGAGGGACATGCATATGTGTGCTTATGTGTGTGTGCATACATTTGAGTAAGAGCGTTGTTCGTGTGTTTGATATGTAGGTGTACGGATATGAGTTGGAGTTCCAAGTAGGTGTATAAGGGGTTATAAGCTTCATTTGAGATTTAACAGCAGTCTGTTCTTTCACTGCTCTCTCCCCCAGCAGGCTGGCAAACGCCAAAGTAAATGTGGGCTGGCTTCAAAAAAGGACCCAGTATTGTGGCGAGCTCTCATACAGACATGTTGAAGGACAGGCAGTAGGAGTGAAGCCACACAGACTGCTGCTAACTGAGGGGATCTGATCAAATCCAGCTGCCCCCCCAACACCCACCCTCATCCTGGTGTCTCAAACCTCTGTTGGGCTGAGACACTGCCAAGCTGCTCTGCGGTTCCCTAAACCAAAATAGCTCCCAGTGTGCTCCTCACTCCATCACAGCCATGCCAGCTAGCCGACAGCAGCAGCAGTTTTTCATGGGCTTGAAATATAATAACCAACAATGGCTGTTTCCCCAATTTATAAAATTACCCCTCTGTACTGAGGTGTACATTTTCCATCAGGACCCAGAACGTTGTAGTTTCTTTTTTCCAATGCAGGGGGGTGACTTTTTATCTCTATATTTTCTCCCAAAACCATTAACAAAGTAGGGGACAAAAACATACAACAAATCTCTGGGATTAGTCTCGAATTGGTAGTCTTCCTTGTATCCTCCCATCCTTGATTACTTTAAATCCTTCATGGGTATCTCCTGTCCTGGTGACAAACAATGATGATGATGTGTCCATCTTGTAGTTTCCATATTTAATAACCATGTGATGCTTCTCTGGTTCAGGTAAGGAAGTTGTTTACGCCCCTCCAGGAAGGTAACATTTTTTAATGGGTCTTCAGGTGGAAAAAGAGTCTGTCAAATAATTTCTCCCTGCGCCTGACCCATCCATGACTGTAGCATCCAAGCAGATTCATAAGCAGCCGACTGTAAAAAAAAAAAAAAAAA
>NW_023339740.1:18824640-18854017 GCF_004916995.1 Morone saxatilis | reverse complement strand
TGCTAATTGAGACATACCAATGCTACGACAAGCGATCGATAAATATCTTTATAGCTCTGTCACCTGCGAGATCTCTCGCCTGCACAAGCGTGCAGTTGCATGTGGAGAGTCTGTAGTGAATGTGTTTGTCTCATGTTGTGTCAAGGTTTATTACGTCCAGAGACCAAACATATAGAAACAAAAAATAGCCATTTGTCACCAGACGTCCCTGAAGTAAAAGTTCTAAGTCAAATGTGTTCTTACCCCACAATTACAATTAATTTATTTATCCTTTACAGTCTGTACACACATTCCTAATACCCTCTGTCACATTTAGACAGACCTTTAAACTTAATACGTGTTTTTATCAGTGACCGGACAGATGACAATGTACTTCATAGTCAGTCTTTCGACTCCGCTCACCATTGGTCCTTTGGCATCACAATCCATCCTGCGCGCGCAGCCTTTCTCGCGAAACCTACCAGCCATCTGAGCAGCAAAGTTCTGGAAAAGGCAAAAGAAAAGAGCATTAAGAGTTTTATCAAGATATACAAAGGTTGTTTAGGTGCCCTTTATATACATTCAAGATGTCACACTGACTGCAGGTCCATAATGTAAAATTGAAGGATTTATCTTTGGGGCCACATGTGTTGTCATTGATTAGCAGAGTTTGGAGGATGCTGTGTCATTTTGGCAGGAGAGAGGATCAGCTTTTAATAATCAGCAGCTTATTATGTGAATCCTGATGCAGACAGAGGAGAGACAAAGGGCATGTGAACAGTTTTCATCTCTCTTGCCTTCACAAAGAGTCTCCTTGTTCCCCCCCAAAAAAGCTCCTTCCTTTCCCCTCCCCAAGTCTATCACAATGCCCCCCACCCTTCCACCTCCCCTCCCCACAATCTACCTCCTTCTTTTCTCCTACAAAGAATGAGAGGCATTCGATCTATTCTCTCTCTCTGCATCTACTTGCTGTTGTCTTTTTGCCTCCTCCCAACGCCAGCTATTTCCCACATCTTTTGTGCTCTTAGGATTCTTTCTTTGCTCCATTTTCTCTCTGCTTATTCCACCCAGTCAAAGTGACTCGGCCTTGCACCAGTGTTCAACCTGTCAGCTCTAATGTCTGCAGTGAATGCGAATCCCCTACTTGTCATGGGATACTTACTCCACCAAGGCCAGGGGGTCCATTAGGTCCTGGAGGTCCAGGGGGGCCGGGGTTTCCAGGGATGCCAGGCTCACCATCTCTGCCGCGGGGACCAGGGGTTCCCTGAAATATATAGACAATATTACAATTAATAAAATGTATTTAAAGGTCAAGAACATGACCTGAAAACTACTTGTCACATACCAAATTATCAATCTGATTCTCATTTGTAAATGAAAAAGGTTACCTCTTAAGAATAACTCAAATATAGATAGAACCACTGGACTACATTTGTCAGATACTGTTGACAGACACTGAACCTTCTCCAAAGTGCACTGATGGTCTACATGAGGGAACTTGACAGTGATCCATCATGACTAAAGTTTGTCTTTTTTAAATCAACCAAACCAAACATTTAAAGGTTAAAAATCTCATAAAAGACCTTTAACACTTACACCATGGCCAAATATACAAAATAAAGATTTTTTTCCCTTAAAGCTTGTAGAGCATGCTGATGATTTATCAGAGCAAATCAGATTACCTGGCATACCTCTGAGCATGTAGTGACAAACTACCCTGCAAGGGGATCCTGAACCAAAGAATGTGCTGAACTCTTAAAAGTCTGCTTAACCTCTGCTAGCCAAAAACTGAATCCACCTTGTGCTGAAATCTACATAAACAAGATGACTACACGACATAAACTCCTCGCCTGCAGCCATTATCACATCCAAGTGTTGTTACATTAAAGCAATGATCAAAGCCGGGTGAATAAGGCGACACATGATTTCCCACACTGACTGACTGAGGCCTCAGAGAGATGCAGTCTCCGACAGTCCCACATCTGTTAAACAACCCAGACCACACAGCCTAATGGAAACGACACATGACTAGTTAGACTGAGCTGCTGCTCCATGAAAGGCTACCATTCTGCAAACCTGCATGCTATAGCAGATACCCCGTCCACCCACCTCACCCCCAAAGACCTAAAGCTCTCCGATTCAATAGGACATACTGTATTTCTTCAGGGAGTAGAGTGTGGGTCTTGCTTTTGGCCTGAAAACGGCAAGAGAGGGGATTTCATTTTATTTTTTCAAACTGACCTTCTCTCCCTTATCTCCTCTTGATCCGCGGGGTCCTTGCTCTCCTGGTGGGCCCTGTTGAACGGGAGACAGAGAAGTAGTCAGTAACTTTAGGTGTTTTCTCAGAAGAAACAGCTGTACCTTGTGAACTCTGCTACCGTTAAAGTCAGATCAGTTTCCTGTCACTGCAACTGGCAATTAAATGTAATACCTATATGTTTATTCCAAGTGCAGTCACTTTCTATCTAGAATTCTCAGTACATAAAGCAAATCGTAAAAGCTTTTCAAAGAGCAGAAAGGAAGGAAAAATGTATAAATGCAGGAATTGGTGCATACCATTGGGCCAGCTGGTCCTCTTGGTCCTACAACCTGGACAAGTAAAGAAAATAAATCTGTTATCTTTTGTCAAATGTTATCTTTGAAGTTATGTTGGAGTGCACAAACTGAGTACTCTTTATATTTAGGCTCACTACTAAAGCCTACATTTACCAGATGTATTTACACACGTGAGGTTTAGGTCTCTTTTCACCTGGGGGGAGGGGAGGGCATTATCTTTCTCCCATCAGAGCAGGCTTGCTAATTGCTAATCTCTTTGGGCAAAACATTATAAGAAACATACAATAAACAATGCCTTCTTATTTCCTGCCATGAACTCTTGTATTCCCTCAGAGGGGTAAAGCATTTCCAGGTGTAGCAGCAGCAGCAGCAGCAGCGGCAGGGACTTTACTCTCCCACCCCTTCTTCACTGGCCTATAAGGATCTTTATGGAGGATTGTATGTTGGCCTTATTGAGCTTGGTTGTCTTCCTGACGAGTGGGCTCACAGACCTGCCTCCTCTCTCTTTGACTCATTCCTTCTTCTTCTGTCTTTCTTAGACCTGGTGCTATTAAGACCGAGTTACAGCCAGGGATAATATGGTAAAAACAGTGGTGGAATGTAACTAAGCACATTTACTGAAGTACTGTACTTCGGTACAAATTTAAGGTATTTGTAGTGTACTTACACATATTTATCTGGCAGCTTTCATTACTGGTAACTTTGCAAGTTTAGAATTTACAAACATATGATGAGCTTATAAAGTATCATGCACTAGTATAGATTATAAACATTTTCAAATGAAAAGGATGGTAAGTTGTATTTTTAGTACTGAGTGGTGTTGACTTACATCGGTAATGTCTCCTGGTTCACCTTTCTGGCCCTGATGTTAAACAGATGAAGCATAAAAACAGCAATCAGGATTAGAACAGAAAAAAAAGTTTCTTTCAGTTATGTCTTTTCTTACACATATTTTGCAATCCTGCCCATCCGATGGGAAATTAGCAATTTTGAAGAAAGCTGGTCAGCAGAAAAATGTTGACTATAAGTTTCCCCTACAGTAGCATTAGACACACAAATTTGGCACACAGTGTTGAGGAGGAAATAACTATCATCCATGTGGCAAAGCTTTTTCACATCAAGGTTTCATCTAAATCCACAAACTACAGGTCCTGCAGGTTTGATATCAGTCTGGGATACATACAGATTTAATTGCAGGTGCTTCACACACACACAACATCATGATCACACAGACACACAGACATATCCACACACACAGAGCGTCTTAATATCCAGTGTCTCACCTTAGCTCCAGGTGCTCCTGTTATGTGGTCAAGCGGGTTCAAGGGGAGAAATAGATCACAGTTAGTGAACAGATAACACACAGACAATCCATGAGGGTTATACAGTATTTCCTAGAAACCCAGAAGGTCTATATGTGCTGATTGTATTTTCCTAAATTAGACTACTCTAAAGACCACCACCAAATCATGTTTGTGGTTCCCAAAGAGCCCATCAGGATTGAAAAAGTGTTGGTTGGTTCACCATCTTAATAGCTCAAAGCAGAAGCAAAGCAGCTGCAGGTAAAAGGGATGATAGAAAGACAGAAAAGAATTTGAATATCTTTTCAGAACATTAAATCTGATGTAAACCATTTCTATATTTCTGAGCATTGTAATAAGCATTGTTAAGCAGCAATGTTGATTAATTATGAGTTTGCATATTCTTTAGGTAGGGCTGGTTATCGATGAGAAATTATTGTCTAAATACCAGTAGTATTTGGACAATAATTTTTGTCTCCATAATAGTCCAAAATTGGCAGAATCTTGATTTACATCAAGAACTATCTTAACAAAAATCAATTAAACAAGATCATGAATATTCAATGCCAACTTTCAGTACTTGACAGTGTTGGTAGTCTGAACACATTTCAGTCAGTACAAAAAAAGTATTGAATTTCGACAGCCAGCCCTATTTATAGGTGATTGATAACTTAAAATGAAGCTGTAAATGTTACATACTTACTAAGCACTTCATTTAGCCTTAAATGGAAGATAAGTACCTTAAAAAGCATTTTAATCCACAAGCATGCATTGCAAACAGTGACACTTCTGATTCCACTAATGCTCCTCAACTGACTTTGTTTATATTTCCAGCTGATCAACGAGCTCCTTGTTTATCAGGAGGTGATTTAAATGTGGCTCCTTCAAAAAGTCTCAGTCGAGTGTCACAGTTTTTCTTGCCATCAGATCTGCAGAAATCCACAGAGAGGATATAGAGTAGAAATGTGAGGCCGTGTCTGCTTGACTGAGGTATTTCCTTAATGATTCCCACATGTTTTCATGATACTCAGAGAAGGAGAGAGTATTCAAACAAGATGGGGCCAAGGTGAGCCAGCGATGGAAAAATTACATTGAGGTAGCATTTCACTGAAATCAGGTCAGATGTGTCACTGTTATTGTTTATTTCTTATCATTTGTTTGATTTGGGGAGAGAAAACTGTATTCAAATCAAAGGCTGACACATAAAGGCCTGAGTAAAGTTAAAGAGGTTCAACTCCACCTGGCCAACCTTTGATTAATACCAAATGGTCCATGTGTCGTTTTCTCCCCAAAATAAACAACATGATCTCGTAGAGTAATTTATTTATGAGAGGTGTGAGATAAATAAATTACGACCAATGGGTTGAGACTGGTCAGCTGCGCAGATGGGGCAACACTCTCCGAATGGGATTTCAGGTTTGGGGCAGTCTTTTAGCTCCTCGCAGACAATTTCATCACACAGGACGGTTCCAGTGTCACACACACAGATGCGACAAGGCTGTGGTTTCCATACATCCTTGTCGCTATAGCGCTGTCCATCTTGTATACAGCTTAAAACATCCTCCTCTGTGTGTGAGGTCATAATAAAGGCCCAGGCAGGTAGATGGTGGGAGGAAAAAGAAGATTATGCATCAGGTATGAAAATGTGTTACTTATAAACAACAACTATTGTATTTACTGTAAGTCATATCATGTCTATGAGATAAAAAGAAAACTAAATCATGTTTTGTTTAGGTGGCAAACACACATGCAATGCATTAATAGGTCCTCCAAAGTATGATTAACTGTCTTACACAGCGGCAGGTGTCAACAGAGAGACTTAAACTGTGCTCATCTACATCTTTATAGCAGAAAACCAACCATTGTTGCCTTTGATGACTGCTTTTATAAATTTCTTCAACACAATTCCTAAAAATAAAAAAAATCATCTGGGTTGTCACAGTGGCCGATGGACTAAGGAGTGTCTACATTATGGATGGAACTAACTATTATTTTCCTTATCAATTATTCTGCCAATTAATTTCTTTTTTAATTGATACTTTTGTCTATAGAATGCCAGAAAATTGAACCTGGTGAACCTTTGCTGCATGTCACCCCCATCTCTTTCCCCACGTTTACTGTCTGCCCGTTCAACTGTACACTATCAAAGAGAGGCCAAAATATCCAAAAAGTAACCTAAAACCCTCCACCCAAAAAAAAACCTTGTGCCATCATACTGTTTATCAATAAGTAACACTGAGTCCAGTAATTAAATTAATACAAAGACATGCAACCTCTCAAATAGCCACAGGATGGCAGTGTAACATCACAGAATCACAGTGAAGCTGAGCAACACCTGCAGGAAACCTCCAAGAACTTCACAGGAGCTGGAGACCATGTGCCTAAATTCCTCGACAAGTTAAATATAGGGTGAGTTTACATTGCGGGAGACACCCTAATTTACTGCAAAGGAGACAGACTTTGCATTCAGTAAATGAAAAATGTTTGGATAGCACAGCTGAACGTGCTGGAGGTGGAGCATGTTTCAATGCAGGTACTGTACTTGGTCTAAATTACACCATTCAAGTAAATTTAACAATGGACTTAGTAATCAGCCATACTCCTGTTCATTTTCCAGTCTGGGAACGCACTAAAAAGTCAACAGAAGGCCAAACAGTTGCTCAAAGCAATGGTCTGATTGGAGCCACTGAACCTGTACCCAGGGGTGAAAGTGGTGGACACACCAAAAGGGAGGCCTCTGCCGAGGGTTTGAGAGAAGAAGGAGCAAGTACAGTAGCTATGTTTACCTTAGAGCACTGCTTAAGTCTAGGTAACCTAACGGACCTCAGCAGCAATGAATGAGGTCTTTCTGGAAAGGGACAGAGTGGGCAATTCACAAACTATTGCCTTGTATAAACATGGGGCACATTTTTAACCCCATCTGGAAGCCATAGCTGTGTCAGATGCCAATTCAAACACATCAGAGAAAAGAAAATGGTCAGCTTTCATGCACATACCTTGCGGTTTTAACACTTAGTTTTACAGGCCTGGATGCACTGTCAAAATAATGCACCTGTCATTTCACTGGCTCAAATCTGAAAGATTCTCCTGATATGTGATAGTCTGGGACAAGGGCTCCTCTGTATACTGGAGAGCTGATAGAAAGCTGGCTTTTCGTCACTGAGGATAATTTGTAAGTATCCTCTCCCATGTGTTGGCAGCCATACTGTTTTCCAGGGGAGTAAAATGAACAATGAAAATTGCAAAGTGAACCCAGGTGTACTTGGAGGACAGTACAGTCAACTCTGTTTTCACTGTAACTTGTAGGCCTCTATTTCTCGTCTACCTCTGTCTGATAAACTTCCTGGCCTCCTCGCCTGCATGAACGTTCAGTCAGTGGCCTTAAAACTGCGAGTTAAAGAATGACCCCTGTCCCCTCTGAGTGACTTAGGGCCATTGAGCCTGCTGTGCTGAGGTCAAATTCAGACATCTTTGCCACTTCAGCGTCTCTCAGAAAAATGCTGAGAAAAGAAGGGCTTGCATTATATCCAGGGGCCTATTTCTCTGAAAGGGTAACCTGAGACTTGCAATTGCTTTGCCGTGAGTATTTTCCCCTTTTTTTCTCCTCCCTTTTGGAAAATACACCTTTTAGTTGCTTTAAAGGCTTGGTAAGCTTGACTTATTGTATACTGAGAACACTCTCAGAATCACAATAAAAAAGTGCCCCTGTCTTATATTTTTCCAATCACCTCTCTCCTGCACCTTGGCTCTGTCTCTCTCTGGGCTGACTGTCACAGCTTATGGGTAATCTTTTAAGCAGATGGAAACCCTGAAATCATATGGAACATTATTTCTGGCCCCAATCTGCTGGCATAACTTCACTTTCAAATGTCTCTTGTGAATACTAAAATAGATAATGATGATGAATAATCCCACTCCAATTTTATTCAAAAAACTAGAGACAGTACAAAGTCTGCAGATATGAAGAAAGATACAAAGGACATTTGATTCTTAATGAAGCGAATATTCATTTTAAAATAATCACTTTAAAACCCCTCTTTATGGAAATTTTGGTTATTAGTGCACCTTTCCGCCTGACAAGCCAGGATTCGCCTGGATGCCCTCTGACAGCAATGGAATGTGAACACTTTTCACCAAAGGCCCTTGAGCCTGACCACCTTTCACTTTGTGCCCATACCCATCCCCTCCCCCTCTACACCTCTATATTAAGTGAATCTGGAGTTAAAAGGAGGGCCTGTCAAGACCCCTAAAGCACCCACAGGTGTCCAGCAGCTTAGCTAAGGAAAGAAGGAGGAGGTAGGGTGAGACATTGGGCTCCACTTTATGGGCATCAAAATTTGAATCTTACTGTATGATTTTCGCTTTCCAAACTATATAAGAGAATGTAATCTTCAACGACAATGAATAAAAACTAAAATATAAAGGTAACTTAAATTACCAAAAATGCCCACAGAAGCAAAAAAACAAACAGCTCCTGCTCTGTGCGCGTTATTTTGCGTAAACCTGCCACATCTCTCTCTATCCATTGCATCATTTTTACGCACGTCGACAACTCTGATATATTGAGTTTTATCACACCTTGCAGATACAGTAAGATCAGCGCTCTTGGTAGACAAAAGGTCCACAACTATAATCAATCTCATAACTTTTCATGCAACAGAGTGTCCAAATATTCTTGAACTTTCTGTGCGTAAAAGGTGTGAGGGAATAACCAAATCACTCCTTGCACCAAAACCAGCTCTAAACTATTCAAAGTTCAGGCTCTGTACTTACAAATAAACCTATTTCAAGAGTAATTAGACTTGGAAGAACACCTGCTCTCTGTGTGCACCATGGTTTCGTAAACTTCTCTTCATTATAGCTCTTGGAAAAAAAACAAAAAAGTGTCACTTACGGTCCTCCTCCTGACATCTCACAACGGCTAATAGACAGACTTGGGTTGCTACAAGTAGCAGTACAGTCCTGGAATCCTTAAAGCTGAACATGTCTAAATATTAGACATGCAGGGCCCTCAAGGGAGAAAGAAGGGTGCGAAGGGAGCGGAGGCTTCTCTCAGTATTTAGTGTTTGTGTCCCCGGTTACAAAAGCCGAACCATTCGAAAGTCACCCTTCCCAAAAAAAAAAAAAAACGATGGGGGAATCCAGCGGCAGGACCCGGACCTGCTGCAGAAACTCAGCACCGACCGCTTCAGGCCAGACGCTGTAGTTTTATGTCCCCGTTGCCTTCAATGAATCTTCGTATATTCCCAAATATCGGCCCGGCCCCTTACCCCCTGTCAGGCTGAAACCCGAGCCCCGTTTCCCTCCCATTTTGTCTCCCAGGTTCCATTATTCCAGCCCCAGACCACTCCTCTCTACACGTGCTGCTACTGAACCCAAAAAACTGAAACTTTCCCCTTAACTTCGGTGCCCTCCCCCTTTATCTCCCCTCGCGTTGTTCATGGAAAGCACAGAGATGTCAGAATCACTTCGTTACGCTAATTGAAGGAGCTTCATTATTCTGTCATGCAAGTCTATGGCCTGTGTACGACAAACAGCGTGTTGCAAAAGCGAATTTATTCTAAGAAGTTATGTGACTTGGCCCGAAATTTTTTGTGATGATTGTGTAGATCAGCCTGTGTTCATAGGGTGTGAAAATACAATAACTGAGTACCTCAGAGACACATAAAGTCACTAAGCCTTTGGCACAGGGAACACACAAAAATAAAGAATATTTATAAATGAATACGTTGACAAAAACAGGTCCTATAATGTGAAGATATATATGTAAGGGAAATTCAAACAACAAGAAAAGAGAGATGAGCTTATACCATGGCAACACTTTATGATAAGTGTATAACAGTTTAAATACTGTAATACATAAGTAATGCATTATTTATAGTTATTAATGCTGTTAATGCAAAATGTGTTTTGAAGACCTGTAGCCCAAATATGAATGCACATTGAATGCATTATTATTCATGTGATTACTGTATTCAGTGGTCCATTAATTTATGAAGGTTTACTTACTGTTATGTTATATATTTACTAGCATGTAGTCAAGCTGTAAAAAAAAAAGATGTTTTCTACACCTGCAGTCACAGCAAGCTGTAAGCAAACGTCATACTTTCTTTCTCATTCACCAATATTGACTAAGCCACAAGTTCATGACATTCTTCATAATGGAGTTTAGAGCTACAGCTAATTGAAAGAAAATGGTTGATATTTGATTTAATGTTTCAGTCATTTTGTAGGAAAAAAAATTACAAAATTAGTTGGTTCCAACTTTTCAAATGTGATTATTTACTGATTTTTTTTAAATGTATGATCTAGTCAATGAAGTATCTTTAGGTTTGGAAGGCTGGCTGGACAAAACAAGTAAAAAGAAGTCACTTTCAGCTCACCCTGTGAACATTTTTCATGCCTTTTTGAGTTTTGTAGATTAAATGATTAATTGCCCTATAAATTAAATAATAATAATAATAATAATAATAATAATAGTCACAATGGAGTTGTTTGTGAGGGTAAATGCATTAAATAAGCATTATTTGTGGTCCTGTATTCATTTAGCATTTGAACACTAGCTCATAGATGATTGTTTTTACACCTGTCGCCTGGATAACATCTGTACCCTTCAAGATAAGAGCCAAAAATATTTTATTCCTATGTTCCTACGTTGTTTTTTTTAACAAAACAGAACATTGGCTTTTCTTTCTCCTTCTTTTTTCCTTCATTGGCTTGAAAACCAAAGAATCCCCAAAAAAATGCAGGCCAGGTGTCTCACCTGGTTTGTACAGTGTATTGTCACTCTCCTGGATGTAATAAGCTACCCTGGCATGTGTGCACAAAGCTCAGACTAGAGTTAAGGGAAAAAGCCTGATCTAATGTTACAATGACATTTCTGAAAGGACTGTGAGAAAAGAAAATATGACTCTGGCTGAGGTTGAGGGCCTGAAGCATGCAGACTGTCACACATCTCTGACCAGATAATCACATTCTCTTAACACGGTAAGATGGATGTGTATGACAGCTGGAGTGATGTTGAGGGCACAGTTGAATTGTCATATTCCGATTCCCAATTTAGACAGTTCCCAACGGGGCTAGAATCTTCTCTCTTGGTTTCAGGACAACTGCTGTGAAGAGATGCTGCCTGTGTGTCTCCTTGTCTGTATTTCACCCACTACCATGGCAACCCAGTTCTGTTATGGCTCTGGTGTCGGATCGAATATGCTTTTAAGATTTGAAAGTTTCTCCGCAGCTTGCTCACATTCTCCCTTGTTGATTTTCAATCAGACCAATGATTCCAACAGCGATATTTATCCTGCTCCTTGTAGCTGCTACTTTGTACATTTCTGTGTCTCACTGGCCGATAATGGGAGAAAAAGAATAGGTTTTAAAAAGCTGTTCTCTGCTATTGACTTCAGGTGAAGTTCACTCACCCACTGCATGATATATTCCAGTCACCAAGGTCAAACCAGCACTAAAAGAGGTTATATGCAATTTATTATTTTTGGGTGTGTTTATTATTCCAGTGCGATGCATTCGTTGGTATAACAGACAGCGACTACCAGTGTTTCATTAGTACTGTGCAAAAGCAGAGGGAGGGATTTTTATTAGAAGGACTTTATATTGAAAGTTAAATTGCTAGTTTTGCATCAGTTTCCACTGCGTGCATTTCAAAGGACTACAGCTGTAGACTGTAGTGACTGTAGATAGCTTCATGAATCTTTATATATATGTATGTATGGGTATCATCTTTTGTGGACGTTTCCCCTTCATTTAAAAGGATAGGTCAAGATGGACAGGAAAGGGGGGGAGAGAGAGGGGATGAAATGCAGCAAAGGGGCACAGATTGGATTTGCTGCGGTAAGGACTTTCTTACATGGTGCACAAGTTCTACTAGGTGAGCTACAGGGGGGCACCCATCAGGGTTAAAATGGATGTATATTTGCATTTAATACAGTAGTACATATTGTACATGGTGGTGATGTCCTTAGATAGTATTTGATGCACACTGGTTTAATTTAATGCATAATTGTATGAGCTCATCATATATTTTTGTTCGTAAACTGCAAAGTAACTAGTAACTTCCTGTCAAATAAATGTTGTAAGTACAATAAACCTACGCTTTATCAAGCTTTAAAGAAATTTTCAGCTCATTTCATATCTGTCCAGCCTGCAACTAATTATTTTGGTTCAAACTTCCCGCTGTCATAGCTGTCGGCTTAAAACCCCACTGTACATTGTACACTCAGCACCAAACAACAGACAGACAAAGTTAACGACCAGCTGGTGAACATAGTGGGACATAAAGCAGCTAAAGAACCAGATATTTCCCTCAGTAGTTGGTAGAGACCAAACACAGAGCTGAGACAGAGTGAATGTTGGACTTAACATTCATCAAGTGGCCAAAAACACGATTCCAAATGAATGATAATGTTGCTCAGAATATCTACTGAATAAAAGGCAATTTCAATGTTCACAACTCGTTTCCACTGATGCAAGTGGCCAAAAAATCTGTTATTTCAGGTTTAACTACACTACCTGACTAAATGTATTTAGGTACTTTCCACCACTGATCATTATTCTCCCTGTTAAAACAACCCTTCCTCTAAATGTAAGATGCGATGGCTGCAGCAGGAACACACTTTTCTATATTCTCTGCAGTATGATAATCTCCAGGACCACTGTTGTTAACAGAGGGAACACATGGCCAAACCAAACAGCCTTGATCTTCCCATCAGACCTCTGGACTGAGCCCATAGTTTTTGCAGTAATGACACTCTTGTCCCCACTCTAACCCTGTCACATGAAGCTGAGTTTATAAATCACAGTGACTATCTGAGTGCTCATGGAGATGCCATGAAGAGCCACTCTGTAGCTACAACTCTAGCTATATTTAAATGGCAAGGGACAGTTTGGTTGCATCATTTATGTCAGGTCCTCACCCCTCTGCAGGTTGTGACCTGTGAGCTTTGACCTTTGACCCCCTTCGCACTTTATTAGAAACGAGAGCAGCTGGTGTATCCTGAGTGTGCGGCATTAGTGCTATTCTCTACCGCTCGGCCGTCTAAGGAGAGCTGTGGTTTTCCAGTGTGTCAGAGAATCTTACTGCTTGTTAGTTTGTTTGTGAGGGTAATTAATGGAGTCCAGGTTCAAGTGGACTAATGACTGATCAGTAGAGTACCCTGTTGTAAACACCTGCAAACATGCTAATCACTGAAACTGGCAAGTAGACATCTACAAGTTTAGCAACATAAGTGGCGGGGTAGATTTTTTGTTCCAGCCAAACCCAATTTGACTTAAATACACTACTAGTTTAACTCTGTGGGTCAAATGTGGTCAAAACTGAAGTCATAGTAAAGTTTGGTCTTTTACTTTTCATTTACTTATAAAAGCTATGTAAATATGTTTGTTTTACATAGTTTTGCCTCAAACGTTTGCTTTTCATGTAATGCCTCCACAAGCTTACATGGAAATTGTACAACTTGTAATTTCTGCATAGTTTCAGGCATTTTCTGCACAAAAAGCGTAAGTCTGATTATTTCTGACTATGTATAGCAAAGTTCCAAGCAAATTATAATTGTTTTCCTTTTGTGATCTTGTAGCGTGCCCATAAGCCCTACACAACCCAGGGATCAAAGACTTTGGATCACTTAACCAACAATTATCTATTCATAGGTTGGAGACCTAAAATCAGCTGTAGTTTCTTATTTTCTTATTGCTAGTAGTAACTGGCAGTCTGGCTGCATTGGCCAGTGCTTTGTGGACTTTAACATTTGTCAACAGTTGTAAAACCGATGAAATAGTGTTGTTTGCTAGAAGTGCATGTGCTGCTTTATGGTATACGGAGATATTGTTAGGTGTGTGTTGAGCAGAGGAGTTTTTCTGCTGTGTGTATTATTTCTTTCAGCAAGCAGCCCACAAATGTCTTTGAAGAGAAGTCTTTGAAGAGGAAATGACACCATGCGCCTATGCAAAGTTTTGATATTTTGTCGCTCTCATCTCCATGTCTGTGAGAGTGCACGCATGGTTTAAGTATTAAAGTTCACTGTGAATGAGTCAAGACAAGACTTTGCTTTGTATCAGACCTGCAAACCTCAATTATGTCTGGAAAAGAGATGGACTGTAGTGTCCTGTGGCTGGAGTTTGATTACTTCTTCAAAGCGTCTCTGTGCTGAACTGACAGACATGTCCCCCTCCAACAGGGTGTGGGGTTAAGGGTGATGGAGTCCCCGATGCGTCAGAAAAAATGAGAAAACAAACACTGGCACTTGAGGTATCAAATGTGTGTCATGCAAGCACCCAAGCTCCAGAGATTATTCCTGCCAACAGGAAGACATGAAAAATCCTCCTTTTACTTTTTTGAGTTTTCTTTTAATAATCATTGTCTTCCAATAATTTCACTTGTAAGTGAAATATTTCTTCTGTGAATTTGTGACTGTGTGACAAAGTACAGCTGCAGGAAGTTCAGTCTTCTGAGCCTCTTAGAATTCACATTGAAGACCTGAGCCTTAAAGAGGCAGAAAATTATGGGAAGAGTCTGTGAATATACGTCTGAAGTTGTTTAGGAATGAAGTCTGTCTGGAAAGATAATCAGAGAGTATGGGAAAAAAAGAAGCAAAAGAGAGAGAGGGTTGGGGGGGCAGACAGAGAAGGAAGCTGCAGAAAGATAGAAAATGAGGAAAGAAAGAGAGAGAATGAGAGGTAAGGTGGGTGGGAAGAATGAAGGAGTCAGGGAGGGGACAGCTGAAAGAAGAGGAGAGGGTGGGACGCTGAGAGTGGAAAGGCGATTGATGATGGAGAGAGAGAGAAAGAGAGAGAGAGAGAGAGAGAGAGAGGTGCACACAGAATGGAGAGCTTTAACTGAGGCCATGTGAGATTGCCACTGAAATAACAAAAGCCATGACATCACCAGCAGGGTTGGATGTGAAAGAACGCACTGTCAGACTATCTACGACCATAATAACATTACTTACACTAGCCTGGTTTCTACTACGGGGCCAATTGGGGATAGCCAGAATTTACTACCCACACTGTTCACATTGTTTTTAGTTCTCCCATGAATTTCATTCCAAAATTTCAAAATATTACTAGTTTCCGCTGTGGATTTGGTGCGCTAGGGAGTATTCGCAGCACCAGGACGATGTATCGTTGACTTAAATTAAACTACAGTACTCTTGCTCATCATCCAGTACAACAGTGGGTTGGACAACAATGGCGTTCTATGGCACAGAGGATTACTTGTTAATAGGATCAATTTGTTGTTGGTTTTGGTCTTTTTATTGGTTTTGTTGGCAATAAGAAAAATATCACCACACTCAGTTTGGACTTCAAATGACTTTTGATGACTTTTGTTTTTTTGCACCACAAATGACATCATGTCTAAATCAGACAGCAACCTTTAATTAGCTGCAATAAAATCTGCAGTCTTGTCATATGAACTCAGATGTTTATTGATGGAGCATGAAAAAGGCTGGGAACTAGCAGCCTTATGGTTTTCCAGCTTGACTAAATAAACCGTATCCACTAAATAAACTGGGGCTTATTGATTTCGAACATCGCCATGAGAGTTATGGACTTTAAAGCAAATGGGTTAATTGTGTTTGTAAGCAGTGGTGGTTTTGCTCTGTGTTCTTAGTGTTAGTGTAGTGTAGTCCTGTTTTGCTCAGGATGTTAAAATCCTGCCTCCGCTTTGATTTGGATATTAGCGTGTGGCTGAGAATGTAATATTTTTCACAAATTGAGAATTGCAATACTTAAATATTATGTCTCCTGAGATGGTTGAAAATGTCTTACTTTTCTTGGCAAAAACTCTTTGACAAAATGAACAAGAAATTGCTCTCTGAGTTTTACTTTTTGAGATAGAAAGACTTAGGTGTGTCAGTATTGTCCACTGGAGAGATGAGGGTCAAGAAGTTACACTTTTCCATATATGAATACAGACAATGTGTTCATGTGTGTTTGAGTCTGAGTGGCCACCTCTGTATTCCTGATGATGACTCACTTACACCCCTCTGTCTGGCTTGGGGCGCATCAGTCAACAAAACAGCCCAAATATATGTTTGCTTAAGTCAATGACCATCTCGCACAAAGCCCTCACTATTTGAATTAGCAGCAGTTGACACCAAAGTGTGAGCCCAAAAAGTTTCACTCACAATAGAGAAAGAAAAAACCCTCTTTTACTTAATTAAAGGTATACACTTTGATCAGACACAACAGTGAGAAGACATATATTTTAAAATGAAGAGACAGATTTCAGATATTGACCACAAGATTTGTGTGGATGCACTAGAAAGAGAGAGTCAGAAAATGAGAGAAAAATAGAGGAAAGCAGTAGAATGTGGCAGCATCTGTGGAAATCTCTTCAAGGAGTCGGGGGTGGGGAGCACTCTGAAATAGTCCAAATCTCTGGAAGAGCTTGGTTTCAGTGGTCCGGGCATGTGTTTTTGAGAGAGAGAGAGAGAGAGAGAGAGAGGAGCGATGATGATGAAGGATAAGGGTGGGGGGAAGAAGTGGAAACTTTAGGAGCATTTGTGAATGCTGACGTACACATTATTGAACTGCTTCACATTTTTCTAAAATAAAGTATTTTTTGTAAGTATTAGAGTATTGAAAGAGTAGGATATCCTGTCAAATAATGACCCCAAGAGCAATGATGAGCATTCTCATAAACAAAAGCACTTGCAGTGTTATTTATGTCTGAATTTGTGTATCTAGTAGACAGCAAAGGCTGACAGACATTGGAAACACCTCCGGTATGAGAAAAAATAACAGAAAGAGAAACATGAAGCTTTGATTAATATTTTTTTCTGAGTGTACTTCTCTTCAGCTCCACTCATTTTTCTTTCTCTTTGCTCTCTTTCTCCCTTCCTCTGAATGTGTCTGGTTTGTCTATCAGTGTGATCAGTGTTCCCACCTCTCTAACGGCCGAGCTCTGGGATCTGGGAAGGTATTTCTTTCTGCAGGGCTGTCAGGTTTCCTGCCCGCTGTTTTAAATATTTCAAACACATCCAAAAAGTCCACTATTTTTCATCAACAAGTTCTCTGAACATTGTATCCTGTCACAACATGACACCATGGGCCAAATATAACTGATTTGCCAAAGAAATGAAAAACCTCCTAAAATTCTGATATGATAAAGAAAATTTTTCACTTGTGGTTTTGGTATTGGTCTGCATTGTCCTACAGTTTTTCAGAATTTAAAGTTTACTACAGACTACTGTATTGTTGACTGTGTTTAGAAACTATTGTGAGGAATGGTATTAAAATGACTTGTTGAAAGACCACTTGACGGTAAAGTGTCCATGAAGACCCATGGTCTTACATGTGCGCCAATACCTCACATCTGCTCTCCACGGCCTCTTGAGATTTCCAATAGCATCCATCTGAAGATCTGGCATTTAGCTGAACTGTAAACTGCCTGCTGCCCTTTACCTTTTTGTTTCTACTTGTCATTCATCCTGGATGTAAAGGTTTCAATTTAAATACTTTGATCAAATAACTTTTAGAGGTCATTGTGTACGTGTGTGTTTCCATACACCTGTTTTCACACATACGTTCAATTTGAGCCTTAAAAAACGTGGAAACAACAGACAGACACAAAAAACTGTTTTTACACTTGGCTGAGGTGTATAAAAAAACAAGATGTGAGAGATGAAAAGTGTCAGTAGATGAAATATGAGATCTGTGTGGAGTGATGATGAGACTCAAATTAAAACATTAAACAAACAGAAATGTAATTTTTCCATCATGTTTTCCATGTTTTTATTTTTTGTAGTACATCAAAACTCTTAAGCACATCATCTCGTAGCGCCCTCTTCTTCTGCAATGGTTTAATGCCACCTGACAGCTGAACTGGCTCCACCCACTGGTTGTCTTGATGTGGCGAGAGACAAAACAATGTGACCACGCTGTGAAGGACTTAATAGTCACAGATATTAACCCTACAAAGGCTGTTAATATTAGGATGAAATCCAATTATCAGTATTTATTAGCAATAAAAGAGGATTGACGGTCAGTACTGACGTGGGGTTTCACAAAGTTTCAGTTGGAACAGTAAAAAGTAAAAATAAATAAATAAGGGATCAGTCATACAAACTGATATAATCCACCTATGTAGCATTGTTTGCAAGTGTTTAATGCAATCACCACCTGTAGAGTTACACCCCCACTAAACTAAATGTGAAAACAATATACTGCAAAACAAAAAAGCTTCGTGCAGAAAACTTTGTCCAGTGTTGCTGGAAATGTCACCTCTCACTGGAGTTCTTAGCACATGCTCACTCACTGTGCCATGAACATATATGTTTACAAGCTAATCCATGACAGCTGTGCTAAGATGTGTAATTCCCAATATAAAAGGCCAAACAAAATCAGAGCAAAAGACAGCAAGGAGGAGCGAGTGACAAACTGTCTCAATGTGAACTATGTAGATCCATCTGGGAGTGATTCACTAGCTCTGATTTAAAGAGATGCTGGCAGCCTATTTATTGTCCTCATGGATGTTTTTCCTTGGGGGAACTAATACTTTTCACCCTTCAATGAGAAAGACCTTAGTCACTCCAGTTAAAACTGTTCCTGTGTCATCTTAGGACTTAAGCAAAGGTTCTCAGAGTCAGATGCAAACTTTGTGCTGTCCAAACAGCATGAGTTTAGTTACCATACAGGCTCACAATCAAACACATTAATTAAAAAGGTTCTCTGAGAAACCCACCGAATGAATGAATTCCACAAATGTTTCCCTACTACCAGCTGAAATTTGATTATATAATTATATTAAAGTAACATAAATAATAACAAAAGAACATGTCACAAGTGAGCCAGCCTTCTATTATGCATTGTTCAGACGAAATTACACCTTGGCAGTCTAACAAGGAACACAGTTCAGTACATCAAAAGCATGTCTTGGTTGATATGCATCTCATAATTGATAGTTGTGACACAGTCAAAACACTGGAGGCCATATTTGTGAGGGGGTACTGTATTGTGGGGTCTCTGTGCCCTGTACGTATGGAACTCATTTCCTGCAGTAGATCAGTCTAGGTTAGGCACATGAATAGACCTATTTATGGGAGCTGAGTGGTCCTGTGGATGAAACCAGGTGGTGAAACCTTGAAGGTGATGAAAATAAATATTTGAGTAAGAGCAGTTTGTGTTGTTCATTGTGCAGAGAAAGGATTCTTAAGGGTAATGTAACACTCTGGGAGTTGATTATGACGATCATATCAAGAGATTTAGTAAAAATAATGAATATAGGCCCCTATGTGTAAGATCTGAACATTTCAGACTTTGGGGACTCCTAGTGGCTTTAAAAACATGAGACAGCAATACACGCTAAATATTATTTACAAATTTAAATATGCTACAGACAGGGATCAAAACACAACTGAATTAAAAGATCATCACTTCTTTAACACAACTGACTCGAAAACAAGCTCTAAACTACTCTTTTTTAATTGTTGTGCTATCATATGGTGTATGCTGAATATAAGTTAAAAAAAGTATATCTTTTCTCTTCCAGTAAAACTTATCTTTAGTATATACAGAAAATTAACCAATCAAATGTGAGTTGGGGTCACTAGCTAATCCCTACCTTTATATAAAATGGCCCTTGACTGAGACTCTCTCATTTGTGGTGTTGCACTCGGTTGTACAAATGAAAAGAGATCGAAGTAGTTGTGTTAAGATAAAAAACTGAGGCATTGAGTGAGAAAATCAAACCAGACCTATTTTCACACATCTGCACACCTGACCTGGTTTCAGATAGTATTTTACTGAAGCATTATGAAGCCTTCAGTGCCGTTGTCTGAAGTTCAGTGTCCAGGTAGAAACAAGAAAAGACAGCAGCTGCAGTCTTGTGCTGAACTTAACACTGTGATTTTGCTCCTTTTCTCCCATCCACATTCTTGCCCTCAGGAACCCCTGGAGGAACCATACCTGGTCCCTCCCCTCCTTTTTAGAGCAACAGCTGCATACGCAGACCTGCGCTCCCCTGACCGATGGTGGACCTGAACACCTCTGACAGGTTGCAGTGATAAACTTTTGCCAGGGTCACTTAAAGAAGCTCAGGATCAATGAAACTCGTAGGGAAGAGAGAGGTAAAGAAAGACGTCTCCATGTCCTACAGTATGCGTCCTTACTCTTATGGAGTGATCTGCTGTATAGGTTCTTCTTCTGGATCGTATTTTACCCCTATATGATAGATCTTGGTGCCGTGCATTTGTCTGAAACTATCATTTATGGTGATAAAAAGGAAAAATATCAAAGTGAGACCACCACCTTTAACCATAAAATTACCCATCAAATGACAGGAAGTCACAGCAACCCGATCTTTAACTCACCACACCTACATTTGGCAATAATTATAAGACCGTCAGTCAGATTAATTGGTGTCAAGTTGCAGGGAACATACAGTATACAAGCATACACACAGATTCAGACAGTCCTCTCTGTCTCACACTCACTGATACACACACATACTATAAACATATAAATACTTTCATCAAACTTTATTTGAACAAGAAGGACCTATAAAAAGCTCCACTGTCACTGGTACACCAGCCTTTGAATGAGACAAGTATTCTTGTATATTTTGATAATAGGGTCATGTAGCAGAGCCTACTGTACGTTGTGTAATCTACCAATCACAGAGTCCCCTTTTTAGTGGGGTAATAGTGGGGTTAAAGCAGGCCAGCTCTTCAGATGACAGACATTTGACCAAAACCATGCCATTAAGTCAAAAGAGTGGCTGTTTTTTTATCCTTGAAGTTATGTTTCAGGGGGTGTGTATTCAGTCAACGCCAGTCATTCACTGCTCTGTTAAATGGGAAGGTGGTGGCTCTGCCTCGTGGTGGATGTAAAATTGGCATGTATATGATATATGCCAATTTTACATGAAAAACTAGGTTTTGTCAAGAAAACATAATTTGAGTCAAGTAAAGAAGGGCTAAAATAGAGACTGCAAAATGTGTGCATTAAAGGAATAGTTTGACATTTTGGGGAAAAAAACTTATTCGGTTTCTCACATTCATTTAATTGTATGATAATGTATACCACCAGCAGCCTGTTACCTTAGTTTAGCAAAAATACTTGAGACAGGGGAGCAACAGCTAGCCCGGCTCTGTCCAATGGTAAGAAAACACACAACAACTATACAGCTCACAAATGAACACATGTCGTAATAAATTCATGCAAAAACTGGAGTGTAAACCGAAACTTGTAGTTTTAGAGGAGATATGTTACATTGCAAGGCAGCTAGAAACAAAATCCCATCCATCTCGCCTGGCTTCAATATATGCGGCAGTTATACTAGAACTGGAGAGTATTTCGTCATAGAAAGAAGCGCAAAGCACAGCACTGAAGGCTTTTTTCAATGGTATAGTTGTTTTTGCTGTTTTCCATTTGTGTGTTACATCTTGCATGATGAACAAAATCGCTGTTGCACGTTGTTCTAATAGACTGTAAAAAAAACTTCAACACACGTCAAAAGGAGCGAAAATGATCGTGTCCACCTGGGTGTCACATTTCCACTACTGCCAATCGAGCTGGAGCCGATAAATACCATTGACTATACTGCCGAGTCATTTGACTTGGGAGTGAATGCCGATTGTACCCTTTCCCACTGAGGACAAAAGCCAGATGTTAGTGGGTGTAAGACGGTTTTTTGTCAAACGTGAAAGGGGCTATGGTGAGTTTTAGGGGTGTTGGTTGGTGGATTACTATTTATAGTCTCTGAAGAGAGTCAGGCTAGCTGGTTCTACCCTTTATGCTAAGCTGCATTAACCAACTTCATATTTATCGCACAGACATGAGTGATATCAGATTGTCTAACTCTTGGCAAAGAGGTGTAGTTCCAAAACTTGTTAAAACTATTTGTTTAAATACAGTATGAGATACTCATCCATATAGTACGCTGATCAGTCATAACATTATGGCCAAGGCTCACTGATGCATGTGGGGGAGTGAAGGCTAGTCTGTGTGGTCTCATCCAACAGACAAGCTACTGTAGCTCAGATTGCTGGAAATGTTAATGCTGGTTCTGATAGAAAGGTGTCAGAACACACAGTGAATCGCAGTCTGTTGCGGTGCCCAGGTGGTCATAATGTTATGGCTGATCAGTGTATATTGGTAAAAGATTCTCTAAAAAAGGAACAGGTTCCTATTTATTTACTGGCATAATATATGAATCAAATTTCTTTGCAACAGTATAAATTCATCAGAAATACTGATAAAAATTAAGATTATTAATTATTGTATCCCTCAGCTGTGTTGAAGAGTATAATAAGGTTGCATAATCACAGGGCAAATACTGTCTCCTGCTGTAAATGGAATGTTCCACATATAACTGCATGCTTTCAGCTCCTGGCCAAAAACCATGAATGACGGGTTTGACATACATCCAGGAGGAAAGAGAGGGAGAGAAAAAGGAAAGAAGTGCGAAGAAAGGGAGAAATAGAGAGAGAGAGAGAGAGAGAGAGAGAGAGGACTATACATAGTAGATATTTCCCCTCCCTGTTTAAGGTGTTGTAGAAAATTGATGAACACTTGACATAGTTACATCCAGAACAGCTTTGAATCAGCTTTGATTTGATAGGGAGTTGGTCCAAAAGAAACAGACCCCTATTTAAAAAAAAGAGGACAGTTCTCCCTTGGAAAACAAAGACACATTGAGCACTGTGCCTGTGTGCTGGAAAGATGAACTGATTCCCGGTGCCTCAAGCTGGACTGCGTTAGAGAGAAAGAAAAAAGGTAAAGTTGAGTGTTAATGAAAAACAGAGGAGTTGTGGGTTCTCTCTGTCCTTTTGTGGGACATCTTCAGTGTGGCTGCACTGGATTGGCTGAAAGGGTTTTGTGATCAGTAAACAAAAGCTTATTCTGCAGGCAGTTTTTTCTTTCAGTCTTTGTCTTTTATTTGTTTCTCTCCTTTTTTCTTTCTTTTTCGCACACTTTGTACACACACCCCCTAAACTGACTGGGCAACAGAGCTTCACATGTCTGAGTTGTCATGCCCTCTGAAAAGCTGTGAAGGATCTCCCCATCTCAACTCATCCTGGCTTCCATCTGGAATCAATCTCTTAAAAAATTGGCTCAGACACACTATTGTCAGCACAGCTGTTGTGCCCCTGCAGGTCTGAAGAGAAATGACAAAGAAAAAGGGATCAATGAGTAGAAACAAATCGCAAAAAAAAGTTCCTTTTACAGTTTAGACTTGACCTCCAGGTAAAAGTGTTTCATATGGACTAAAAACTATTTTTTTCTAATATCTTACTGTCAATCTCTATAGTATATACCTGTTTACTACATACCTGTGCTGTACATACAATCAGTACAGTATATTACATATCTGTATTTAGATCCTTAATACTCATCTATGCAATTCTAATGAAGCAGCTTAATATAGTAGACTGACTGTACTCTGACCATGTACAGAATATTACCAGGCATCACTGTATATTTTTAACCCTGGAGTACCTTTGTCTTTTAGTAGTTAAGTTTCAAGTTTTATTTCTTGGTGGAAACTGAGAGCAAACATCACAGTAAATCATGATAGGTCACAGCTTCGCCCCTTCCTTACAACACACAGCATCCTACATGCAGTTCCAAGTTAAGATTTTAGTTAGTTTAGTTATTCTCTTTTCTTTACTACCTTTTGGTTTATCTATCTATCTATCTATCTATCTATCTATCTATCGTATCTATCTATCTATCCTATCATCTATCTATCTATCTATCTATCTATCTATCTATCTATCTATCTTATCTATCGTATCTTATCTATCTATCTACATATCTATCTATCTATCTATTTTGTCCTCATCTCGGTGTGGTTCGCACTTGAGCATGATATTGTTCAAAATTATGAATATTTCACACCACTGGCCCTTTCTGCCACAGGTGGTGTTTGTGCAGGATAGAGTCTTGCAGTAAATTTTGTGGTGGAAGTCCTTTGGACACTGTTGTCTGTTACAGTTCTGACATTTGCAACTCTCTAGCCCCAGCTGAATCAATAAAAGCCAGCATTGTCACAATGGTGCACTACTGACCCCCACCCACTCACACGCATCCATGTGCACGTTCACACACACAAACACACACAAACATACGCTTAGTCATACAGGAAGGCAGTGGCACACAGACAAAGACACACACTCACACATACAAGACACCAGACCGTTCCCAAATATGTACATTCCTCACACTCAAATGAGATCTTCGGCTCTTTACTCGGCTTCGTGCCCTCTTGGACAAGGACTCTTGTTGCGCGAGTCCAGCCGTGTAGTTCTCTTATACACTATGTTTCTGCAGAGAAGTGCTGACATCATGTTGTCGACCCTATTGATGGAGGTTTGGCTCCAGCACCTTCCAAGTTTTGAAACTAGACTAAATTAATGATTTTTAATAATTTTTTTCTAATGTTATCTCAGATAAATTTAAGACAGATTTCTGTACATAGAAACAGAACTCTGTCATTAAAAATGTTTACAGTGAAATAATTTCTAATTCATGGAGACAGTATTTATTCTTTCATGCTTTTCCTGTAAAAGTGCAATTAAAAATTAGGCTGCAAAATGGTGCATCAAGCCATAATAAAACTTGATGCATTTTCCCTTATTCAGATACAGACTGCATGCTAATGCCAGGTGTAAATGAGGTATACATGTCATATACAGGGCATGTGGCATGTTGTTAGACACATTCATTCAATATGGCACAATTTGAAACTTAAGGTATTGTAACTAGAACATATGTACATGTATTAATACCAATTTAGCTTCCCATGATGTACTTAAAGGACACAGGACATGTTAAAGCTGCCATGTGAGGTAAACACCATCTCTGAGTGGTGAATCCAGTGCAGAAGCACATTACAGTAATCTGCAGTTTGTCTGACGGTCGTTTTAGTGCTGGCTCTAAAAAAAGACTGATAAAGTCATTGGACAACCTCTCCCTATATCTCAGTAGCTAATTTTACTTCGTCTAATGTTGTGTTTTGGTGGCTCTTATGTTCCCCAAAGAAGACTCAAGAGTATGTTCTGCAGTGTGTTCTTAATTTTGTGTGTCAGTCAATCAGAGTCAGTTGTCATGGTTACCACTTATTCAACTCATCCCAGTTCCTCCCAAGTTTCTTCCCCTTTAATGATGGCACTGAACAGTAAATCAAAAGCTTCAGATCATCCCTTTACACACCCCTTGGTAAAGTCATGTTTTTACATAATCTATAGCCATGCAATTCTGTTTGGTTACCCAATGATGAGTAAATTAAATGTTTTTTATTATGTATCTTGATTTATGTTAAACAAAATCAGGTTGAAACTGTATGTTGGCTATCAACTGTTAGTGTTTCAGTTGACAAATCAACTTGTAATATCACCAATGCAACAAAGCCACTTTAAAATCAATACAACATGAGCATGAATAATTACAGTTTATGCAAACCGTCTCTGCTGACAGATATCTCTTTATATAGACATAAATGCTTAGAAAAGAACCAGCATCATATTTTGAGAGTCATTAATCCTGAGAGGTTTTAACTTCATGGCTTCTGTTATGAGTTAATAGTTCTTGTATTTTTATTTGGAAAACTACAACTGAAAATTGTTTTGGAAAAGAAAATCCTCAGTGGGGACATGAGCCTAAAGCAAAATACCATGTAAGTGTTCTTCCTACAGTAAAGGTATTACTAGAAGGTAGGACTGAAGTAAATTAGGAGATTTCAAACATTTATGATAATGATCTTGTATTTGTTTAGTTTAGATATTTGGCTATGCTGATACAATAAATGAATTAAAAAACATCTCTCCCGCTCTCTCGTAAGCGTTATGCTGCAGAAATAAATGACCATAACAAGCTGTAACTGCATTGACTAATCCTCCTGTTTTGAAAAGTGATACTAGTGTATTTCTCTCTCAGCTGTATCCCTCTAGTCCTTAGGTCACGCTGAGTGCTCTGGCCGATTCTATAATCCGACTGAAAACAGGCCACATGGCCGTCTATCTCGTGAGGAGATCCCTCTGTGTGGCTGCTCATTCTTTTCAGCCGACATCTAAGCCTCTCAGGAATTCTGAACTTTCAGACTCTGACTTGGACTGAGTGTGCAAATTGTGCATGTGTGTGGGGTTATAGACATTGTGCTTCGGCTTGTGTGTATGCCAGTGGCATTTGTCTGTGTGTGTATGATTTTCATGAGCCATTCATTATGATAACATGCAGTATATTGTAAATTACAGCCCTTTAACATTGAATTGGAGACTGAAAGAGCACAGTAATATAGACCTGACTTTATACTCTTCTTTTAATCTACACAGAAACAAGTGGCTCTGGGTCTATAACATAGAAAGCTTTTTAGTAGCAAGAAAACAACATTGTTGTTCAGACTGCTGGCCCTTCTGGACCCTCAGAGTCTTACAGAATTATGTTTCTGAGTCACACGTGATAATCTCTAAAATGGGTCCGTTTGAACTCATTAACCTTGAGGCTGGTGAAATGGGTCAGTTTTTGCACCACAAAACGTTTGCACAGACTTTCCCTTGTAGTCACCCTGAAGAGATTTGAATGTGCCTGATATTCTCTAAATAATATGACAGAAGAAATTTATATTGGAACAAAAATGTCTCATGCACATTCACCTTTTTAATTCCATTGTCCTTTTGCAGGTTGGCCTTTGTTTGGCTCTCCATCCTGCCTCTCTTTTTAAATATTCTTTTAATATTTTGGTTATCAGGCTCAAGTCATGCCATCCTGTTACCATCATCACCACCACAATATTTATCCTTATATTTAAATATCTAAAAGGACTTGTATTTATACACCGTTTTTCTGTTTTAACCTTGAAAGGCAGGTGGACTTGAGATCACAAAATCATTACCAGGCTTCAAGCTATGTGCTTGCGTCCAATCACAGAGGTTCAGACCAATCAGTGTCCTTTGAGGAACTACTGGTAGCTATGGCATGAGCGAGGGGCATGGTTTAATGCTAAGCGTGTGTGACTAAGTGTGTGAGAAGTGGCTGCTTAAGAGGTTAGTGATGTTGCTAGCATCAGTTATATCAGAAATGTCTTCACTGAAAGAAGAGCAAAGAATGTCACTGAAGGCTGTCTTGACGGAAAAGATGTTTTTTTGCCTTTCTCCCGACTGACTTTTCTAGGAGTTTAACTACGTTATATGGTGGTTTGGTCTGATTGTTAGAAGTTCGCCCGTGATTCCCAGATTGCTCTGTGTAACCATTTGGTGCAGTCAGGCTATTTTTGGTCTACTAACCAATCAAAGTGCTTTACAACAATCTATCAGGAGCAATACAATGCTTCCTATCGCTATCCAAAGCACTATAGATCATAATAAGCCAACCCATACGTATACATTCACACACAATTAGCACAGCCATTTGGAGCAATTTGGGGTTTAGCATCTTGCCCACGGATACCTCGACTGGATAGGGGGAGCCGGGAATCGAACAAGCGACCCTCCGATTACTAGAAGACATGATTGGCTGTCTGAGCCACAAGTAAGTATAGACAAGACATGTGGCACCAGTAATCAAGAAAGTCATGGTAAATCTGCTCTTTACTGTCATTTCCCCAAAAAATTAGTCCAAGTTAAACTATGTCAGAAGCAAGAATTACATGTGTTATTTTGAAGGTATAAGGTAGGAATAGAGCTGCTGCTATTTTCACAACTGGATGCAAACTTTATTAGCGGCCTGGCCACTGTGATACTTTAACCAGGTCAACCTCCTTCACTTGGCGATTTGTTTCTGTGCTGTTATAAGAACCACTCTGGGACCTCAGGTATTTTATACGGGCCCCTCAAATTATACCTCCCCTTCATCCCTCCTTGCTTCCATCTCTCCTCCTCCTCGGGGTCTGATTTGCTCTCTTGCGTTGAAACCTCAGAGTCTCATCAATAGCCTTTTTGAGCAGGGCTGTTTGGTTATAAACACTGGTTTAAAAAAAGGAGGTTGAAGCCTGTTGATGGTGGCGGAGTTCCAAAAGCAGTGGAAGTGTGAGCGGAAGAAAAGGGAATGAGGTGGTGGTGGAATTGGAGATGGAGGAGGGTGATGGAATGAGAGAGAAAATGGAGACAGAGAGAGGCAAGGTGTGTGTGTGAAAAGGCTGTACAGTAGTTTGTGGTCTCCTAAGGTGAGTCCAGCGGCAGCACATGGTGAGAGGTTGGACTGTGTTCTCCCTCCCTAACCCACTGACACAATGGGACTCTGTGTGGCGGACCTGAGGAATGCTGAGAGATGGCAGGGCTTTGGAGAAGAGAGGGGAAGAGGGGGTATTTGGGAAAGAGGAAGGGAGAAAGGGTGGGAGGGAGGGAGGAGGGAAGGCTTCAGTATGGCTAATGGATGGGGAATATAGAGACATGACAAAGACGAAGAACATAAAGTGCATTAACCTTTGTGTCTTTTAATTTTTATATCATAAATCAATATCATATTCTGTGCTTTTATGTGTGTGAATTAATTATTTTTATTTATATACCTCACATTACCACTGAATATTGTATTATGATTTGAACTGAAGAATAAGAGAGACTGTTGATGGTAGATGAAGATAGTGAAATATGATATCTAAATATTCTTACTTATTTATTATTTCCAGCTACAGGAACCTTTCTTCTGTCAGATGAATGCCCCCATCAGTTAGGGTAATCTAATTGCCTGGTTCAATAAATTATATATATTATATCATCAAACCTTTTTATTTTTAAAACTTGGTGTTTAAAAAAATGCTGCTTCTTGTGTTCACTGAGGTTCTCACCAAGGGTACCAGTGGGTGTTTTCTGCTCTTCACACTCTGGGGGCAGTAATGAGCCCATTACAACTTGCTACACCACGGAGAGGCGAAGGAGACGCTGCACTTTTAACAAACTAAACAAATTTCAAACTTATCAAACATAATTGTTTGGTTTTACATGAGAAAGGTTTTCAAAACTAATGACTAGCTGGTTGGTTTAATGTTAACTTCCCTACATCCTTTAAAAAGCAGCACAGAGCCGGTTCCCTGAGCTTTTTCATGGAATCATTTGGGACTGTCATAGAAATGATTGTTGATTCCCACAATCTGCTCTTCACTGGCATTAATAAGCAAATAGCCAACTTGTTTTTGTTTAAGATTATTTGTACAATAACTTATATTTTGAGAACTTCTTAAATAATAGAGATGTGTTGTTAGATAACATACATTACAATATTACATCAGGGACACATGAAGGTTGGTTTAGGTTTAAGCAGGAAGCATATTCAGGCAGAGATGTAGCCTGAGGAGGTCTAAAGTAAAGAGAAATAGGATAGGGAGAGAGGCAGAAAGTGGTGGAGAATGTGGTGTTAGATCTTGGGAGGATATGAAGAAGAGGACTGGAGAAGAGGGTGGAGGTTGGGAGTGAAGAAAGGGAAAGTTGCTGATGGGGTCAGTCAGGCAGGGGGTAGTGAGTGAACGTGTTAGAAATGGGAGGTATGAGGGAGGAAGAAAGAGACATGAAAAAGGGGGAAAAAGGTGACAAAGAACATATCTAATCTTATCTATCTTCAGCATTTAAGAGAGAAATATTGTACTTTTTATT